>NC_056732.1:980450909-980620909 GCF_019279795.1 Protopterus annectens | reverse complement strand
TGCAGAAGGAGAGAAGTTGCCTGTTGATGGTTGAGGCAAACAGGTCTATACGAGGTGTACCCCACCGGTGGACCAGGTCCAGGAAGAATCCATGTATAGCATCCATTCGTGTGCCATAGTCATAGACCTGCTGAGGGGGTCTGCCTGAGAATTCTGTTGGGAAGGTATGTATATTGCCTGTACAGTCACTCCCTGGGTGGTGGCCAGTTCCCACACCAGGAAAGCTAGTCTGCAAAGTAAATAAGATTTGGTTCCCTCTTGCTTGTTGAGATACCACAACACTGTAGTACTGTCTGTATAAAAAAATAAATAAATAAATAAATAAAATAAAAAAAATAAAAAAAAAAGCTTCAGGGGTCCTTGTTGAGATTTGGTTTGGAAGGCCCTCAGGGCCAGTAGTATTGCCCTCATTTCTCGCACAGTGATGTGCTCTTTCCTGTGTGGTACTGGCCACACTCCCTGCACTTTCAGGTGCCCTAGAGTAGCACCCCACCCTAGGTCTGAGGCGTCTGTGTACATAATCTGTTTCAGTTGAGAGGGTTGGAGGGGAAAAGTTGGGTTGAGCTTCACCTGATTCAACCACCAATGTATCTCCTGTTTGAGACATGTCATAAGGGACACCCTCTACTCGAGGGGGTGGGAATGCTGTGGCCAAAAGTACAGTTGTGCACACTTACCATAAATGTAGATGTTCGAGTGTATTCACTGTTGAAGTCATCACATTTGGGTTATCTGCATGCAGGTAGCCCCCAGTCGGACCAAATACCAGAGTTTTGGGATTTCTGCGTCGGATGATGTTGCCTCTTCCATGACGTCAGGGGTATAAAACATGCAGCTGACGCTATTACATCAGTTTTTTGTGCCCTAGATGTCAGGAGCCCCCAAAACAGGATGCTATTACATGGTGTGGAACACCTCCAGCAAAAAGTAAATACCCCTGCCATAAAAGATGGCCATAAAGAGGATAGGTAAAAAGGATAGAGAAAACCAGGGGGCTGGAGAGAGAGAAACCAGGACTGCAACAGCGAATACACTCGAACATCTACATTTATGGTAAGTATTACACAATTGTACTATGTTCTTCGTGTTTCACTGTTACAGTCATCACACTGGTTGATTCCCAAACATGAGGAAGGGTGGAGGAAGTCAAGAAGTGTTGGGGCTGGCTAGCAGGCCTTGTAAGACTGCTGTAGCAAATCCAGCTCTGGATTTAGAAAAAATAGGTAAGTGGTGATGCTTGTTGAAGGTGTGTACAGAACTCCAGGTTGCAGCTTCCAGGATGTCCCTGGTGGGAACCCCCCTGAGAAATGCTGGACAGGCTGAAGTAGCTCTAGTGGAATGAGTTCTGATCCCCACAGGGGTAGGTTTTCCATGGAGCTTGTAGTGGAAATGGTTGCAGTGTGCTATCCATTTGGAAATGGTTTGCTTCGAAATGGCCTTGCCCTCTGCTCCTGTAGCAAAGCTGACTAGTAGCTGGTCAGATTTTCTGAAAGGCTTAGTCCTGTCAAGGTAGAACCTGAGCTGTCTGTGCACAAGGAGTGCAGGATCCTTTCCCTTCTATTCTAAGGATTAGGGAAAAAGGCTGGCAAATGGATGGATTGGTTTAAAGCCACACTGGATACCACCTTGGGCATAAAGGAAGGGTTAGTCCTGAGGGAAACCCTGTCAGCATGGAAAATAATGAAGGGCTCCATCACCATTAGTGCCTGTAACTCAGACACTCTTCATGCTGAAGTAACAGCTAGAAGTAAGGCTGTTTTCCAAGAGAGGAATTTTAACTCTGCTGCAGCAGCAGGTTCAAAAGGGGGAAGTGAGCTATTCCAGTACAAAGCTAAGGTGCCAGGCCAGGATGTGAGCTCTCCTAGGGGGCCTTAAATTGTTAGCTCCTGTCAGGAACTGTTTGATGAGAGGGTGAGAAAAGACAGGAGGCTCAGTATTATAATGAGCTGAGAAGGCAGAGGCATGAATTAATGGATGAAAAGGTAGGCCTCTGTGGAGCAGCTCTGCTAGGTAATCAAGGATTTGAGGTAAGTTGGGCACAGCTGTGTCCTTTCCTTGAGACAGACTCCAAGAACAATTATCTTTTCCACTTTTCAGCATATGATTTCCTAGTAATAGGCCTTCTGGCCTCAAGGATGATGTCCAGCACCTGTTTGCTGAGGGATGCTGGTGGTGTATTCATGGGATATGCCAGGCTGCAAGGTTTAAAGTTTGCAGCAGTGGATGCAAAATCTGTCCCTCCTGCTGAGACAGCAGGGAAGGTGTCTGATGTAGGTACCAGGGTGGCACTGCTGTCAGAATGTGTAGGAGTGGCTACCAGTGCTGGCGTGGCCAGTCTGGTACAATAAGGATTGCCCTTGGCCTGTCCTGTTTGATCTTGAGTAGTACTTATGAGAGGAGGAGCAGAGGAGGAAAGGCATAAATTGAGAGGTTTTCCCATGTAAAGGATAGGCGTCCACCTTCCAGGCTCTGCTGTGAGGGTTCCTGGTGCAAAATTTGTTCAACTGGTGGTTTGGGGAGAGCAAAAAGGTCCACCTCCGGAGTTCCCCACCTCTGGGTTATAAGTTTGAATGAGTTGTGTTCCAGTTTCCACTCGTTAAGGGTCCAGTAGATTTCTGCTTAAGTCATCTGCCAGTGAATTTTGCTTGCCTGGCAGGAATTGAGCTTGTAGGTGCACTTGGATGCTCAAGGCTGTGTTCCACAGAGCCATGGCTAACCTGCAGAGTGGGTAAGAATGAGTCCTACCCTGCTTGTTTATGTACCGCATAACTATGGTGTTGTCTGTCTTTATCAGGAGCTGTCCTGGAAGGATAAAGTATTTGAAGACTGTCAGAGCATTCTGTACAGCTAGCATCTCTTTTTGACTGATATGCAGGGGAATTTGTTCTGGGCTCCATTTGCGCCTTGAATGCATTTGACTGCCATGTGAGCCCCCCATGTACAGTCTGATGAGTCTGTTGTCAGGGTTTGGGTGGCGAGGGGTTGAGTGAAAGTCCCTTGTGGTTGAATGCTTCTGCCCACCAAAGGAACTCTGACTTTAGACAAGGTACGATAGGAATCACTGTTTCCAGGTCCTGAGAATGTTGACACCAGAGACTTTTTAAGTACCACTGAAGTTTCCTCATATGCAGTCTTGCATATGGAATTAGCAGAATGCATGAGGCCATGAACCTTAGGGCTTGCAGTATTTTCCTAGCAGATAGCTGGGTTTTGTTGCCCATTAGTTTGAAATAGTTTGTCAAATGGACCTGCTTTTCTGGAATGAAGAATGCCATCTGGGAAATTGTGTTCAAGCTTGCTCCCAGGACTACAACTTATTGGATGGGCACCAGTTGTGATTTCTTTTTTGTTGGTGTATCCCAGTGAAGTTAAAAATCTTTTTACAAATGCCAGGTGCTGAAGTAGCAATTCCTGACTGTCCGCCTGAATCAGGCAATCATCCAAGTATGGGTAGATATGAATATTTCTCTGCCTGCAGTATGCAATGGCTGGAGCCAGGCATTTTGTGAATACTCTGGGCGCAGTAGATAAGCCACAGGGAAGTGCAGAGAGCCTGCCCTGACACAGATATTTCCTGCAAGACTCCCTTATGGGGATGTGCAGATCAGCTTCTTTTAAGTGTAGGGTGACTAACCAGGCATCCTTGGCTAACATAGGAAGAAGCTGTTGCAGTGTAAGTATTCTGAATTTTGGGACCACCAGAAAGGTGTTGAGGATTGATAGAGACAGGATTGGGTGCCAGGAGTGCTCTTTTCTGGGCACCAGGAACAGTCTGGAGTAGAAACCCTGTCCCCTTTGTTCTACTGGAACAGATTGAATAGCCCTGATATGGAAAAGAGAAAGTACTTCCTTTTGAGCCTCTGCCCACTGGTTTAGAGGAAGGTCTGGCAACCCGCTTGGTGCTGGCAGTGAGTGGAAGTAGAATCTGTATCCCTGGGATACAATGTTTAGAATCCATCGGTCCTGAGTAAAGGACATCCAGTTATTTTGCACGAAGGGCGAGTTTTCCACCTAGGGGTGCAAGTACTTGGGTATGGCTGGGAAGGATAATTGGAAAGTTATTGAGTACCTTTTCCAAAAGGGAGTGGTAAGCCTCCCCCTTTTTCCATAAGGGGGTTGCTTACCACTCCCTGGTTTTGAGTTGGAAACACTCCATTGTTTAGATCTCTGAATACCCTGAGACTGTAGTCTTGGTGGTCTGTTTCCCCTGGGATTGGACTGAGAAGGCCTGAGAGGGACTGGAAAGGACCAGTTTTTTGAAGGCCAATGCCTACTGAATCTAGGTGGCTGCACCTGTAAGAAATATTTGACTGTTTGCATAGATTTAGCTTTTTCTTCCATCTTTTTAAGAACTACTTCTGCTTTTGTGCCAAACGCTCCTGATTTAATGAGGCATCTAATAATTTTGCTTTGACATGGTCAGGCAAGACTTGTTCTTTTAGCCAAGCATGCCTTCTCAGTACAGACCCACTGACAGCAGCCCTGCAAGATACTTCTAAGGCATCAAACCCACATTGCAAATTAAGTTTACTAACTTGGTTTGCAGAATGCATTAACTCTTGTAAATCTTTATTTTCTGCACAATCTGGAAGTAACACCATTTTTTGTTTAATTAGTTCCATAATATGTTGGTGGTACTTCAACATGTGAAACTGGCAATTCAAAGGCCTGATGGCAAGAGTTGCAGCGGTACATACCTTCTTATCCCATCTGTCTAAAGCTCTGGAATCCCTGTCTGAAGGGGTAGGGTTTTGGGCTGAAGTAGCCCTAACGCCTTTAGGTCCCTGGGAAATGGTCTCTGGATCCACGGTAGGACTCTTAAAGAGAAATTTGTGAGAATCAGGTACTCTGTAGTACCTGTCGGGTTTTTTAGGAGCTGGTGGTAAGGTGTCACAAGTAAGACTGGACTCCAAGAAGACAGTCTACAATATCCAGGACAGGGGGTATAGTTAGAGGCCTGTGCTGAGGCAAATCTAAAAATTCCCAGAGTCTCTTTTTGGACTGAGGATAGTCCTGGCATTCCCAGCGGAAATGCTCTCTTAAGGTATGCAAGGTTTCATCAAAAGAGAAATCCTCTGGAGGGGAGGCAGCAGGAATGGATTCCTCCACATCTGAATCCTCATAGGTAGATAAGGGTATGTCCTGGTAATCAGAAGGGTCAGTCATCAGATTCCTGGTCTGTAGAATCAGAAGGAAATTCAATTCTTCGTCTTTTGGCAGGAGAAGGCTGACTTCCCCTAATTAGAGTAATAAGGTCTTCAGGTATTCTAAGCATTTGTTTTTGTGGCATGGGAGGATGAGCATGCGCTTTGGATGTCGGTTTTCTAGGCATAGTGCAAACTCTGGGCCTGAGAAACTTGGTAGTTTTAGTAGGAAATGAAGTTGTCGGTTTAAAATGAATATCAGTAGGTCGGAATACATCCTCAGAAGCCAGTGCCTGCACAGCAGCTCTGGACCCATCCAAGGTAGCGACATCCGCAGGTTCCATAGTCGTGCATACCGGACTCCGAATGAGTCTCAGCAGAGGCCTACAAATCCGTAGAAGCGGGCATTAGGGGCTGCAAAGGTGCCTCACTGAGTACAGACGGACTGGCGACAAGCTTAACAGAAGTGTCGTCGGCAGTTTTTGACCTATGCAGTCTGTCTTTGTCTGCGCTTTTTCAGAAGATCGGAAGTAGGATGGCTTACTGAAGCCATTTTGGAATACGGAGAATGAGAGTGAAAGAATTTAGCGACAAAAATAGCCCAACGACGAATGGTTTGGTCATTAAACAAGGCACAAAACCGACAGCTAGGGGTGTCATGGTCTGGACCTAAACAGGTGACTCAGTTAAGAATGAAAATCTCTGTGAGGTATTTGCTTTCCACAGGCAAGACCATTGTTAATTTTTTCTGATATCGGTTAGAGCAAGAAAAAAGAATCCCCAACCGGGTACTTAGCTTTAGAAGACTTCAGGTCTTAAACTCGAAAAAAAACCCAAAATTTTAGGTAGCGGCCAACCGACACTTGCGCACTGTTTCTGCTTCGGGCTCCTTCTCGGCAAGGAAGACTGATGTAACAGCGTCGGCTGCATGTTTTATACTCCTGACAACCTGACATCATGGAAGAGGCGACAGCATCCGACGCAGAAATCCTAAGACTCTGGTATTTGGGCCGACTAAGAGCTACCTGCAGGCAGATAACCCAAGTGTGAGGACTGCAACAGTGAAACACAAAGGACATCTGACCTGAGGTATCACTGCAGTTTCCTCATGTGAAGTCCTGCTAAAGGGAGCATGGGGATTGTGGAAACCATATAGCCCAGCAGCCTGAGATACTGTCTTGCAGTCATTTCTTTGGTGTGAAGAACCAAAAGCACGTAATGTGTCAAGCTTTTGACCTTTTGAGGAGGAAGGTAGTCTTTCATGATGTATGTTTGGATCCTGCACCCCAGAAAGACTACATCTTGTGTCGGCTCCAGTTGAGATTTTGGGTAATTGATCTGAAACCCCCAGGGACTGTAGAAGTGCAATGGTTACTTGAAAGTGTTGCAGGAGGGACTGTTTGTAGTCTGCCTGAATGAGCAGATCATTCAAATATGAGAATAACTGGATCCCTTTTGTCCTGCAGAAGGCGATTACTGGTGCCAGACATTTGGTGAAGACTTTGGGTGCAGTTGAAAGCCCAAAGGGCATGGCAGAGAATTGTAAGTGAGAGGAGCCCACAGAGAAAGTACAGTTTTGTACCTACCATAAATGTAGATGTTCGAGTGTAGACACTGCTGCAGTCATTACACTTGGGTTATCCTGCCGTCAGGTGGTTCCTCAGCCGGCCTGAGTTCCAAAGTCTTGGTCCGGTGTTGGTTGCTGTCGCCTCCTCCCTGACGTCAGTGCGACAGGGGTATACAAGATGCAGCCAACGCCATTTTCTTCAGTTTTTCTTGCCCCAGATGTCAGGTGCCCCCAAATAGGTAGGCAATTCAAACTGCTAATAAAACATACATAAGAAATGCAAACAACATACCTTCAGCTACAAACAAATACTCCCCATAAGTAGTAAAAGGTAGAGGAACTAGGTATGTGCTAGCCAGTAAGAGGGGAAGGAGGGAGGGTAACCTCGACTGAAGCAGTGTCTACACTCGAACATCAACATTTATGGTAGGTGCAAAACTGTACTATGTTCATCGTGTGACACTGCTACAGTCATTACACTTGGGTAGAATCCCAAAGCTGAGGTAGGGTGGTTGGTTCTATAAGGCATTAGGGGTGGCTATAAGGCCCTGCAGCACTGCAGAGGCGAAGCCAGCTCTGGATTTAGAGTATAGAAGAAGATGGTATTGGTGAAGGTATGCACACAGAACTCCATGTTGCTGCTTCCAAAATATCCTTGGTAGGTACTCCTCTGAGGTAGGCAGTTGAAGTGGCTGCTGCCCTGGTGGAGTGAGATCTAATGCTGTTAGGCACAGGTTTTCCATGGTGCATATAGCAGAAATGTATGCAATGTCCTATCCATTTGGAAATAGTCTGTTTTGAAATAGCTTTTCCCCGTGCTGCTGCAGCATATGCTATCAATAATTGCTCAGATTTTCTGAAAGCTTTGGTTTTGTCCAAGTAGAAGCGTAACTGCCTGTGAATGTTCATTGAATGCAGTAGTCTCTCCCCTTTATTCTGTGGTTTTGGATAAAAAGTAGGCAAGTGAATGGTTTGGTTTAGAGAGACACTTGAAACCACCTTAGGCATAAATGTCGGGTTAGTTCTTAAGGACACTCTGTCCTGGTGGAAAATGAGGAAAGGTTCCACTGCCATTAGTGCCTGTAATTCTGAAACTCTTCTTGCAGAAGTTATTGCCAGGAGCAGAGCAGTTTTCCAAGAAATGTATTTTAATTCTGCCTTGCTAGCTGGTTCAAATGGAGGTAAAGTTAATTTTTCCAAAACAAAGTTGAGGTCCCAAGTTGGAGTAGGTGCTCTACGAGGCGGTCTTATGTTTTTAGCCCCTCTGAGGTACTGTTTTAGCAAAGGATTAGAGAAAATTGGTGGATCTGTATTGTAATGTGCAGAGATGGCAGAGGCGTGTATCTTGATGGATGAAAAGGAGAGGCCTTTGTCCAGCATCGCAGTCAAATATTGTAGTATCTGAGGAATGTTTGGCACAAGAGGATCAAGGCTGTGAGCCTGGTTCCAGGCACAGAATCTTTTCCATTTATCCGAGTAGGCTTTCCTGGTACTAGGCCTTCTGGCCTCCAGAACAACATCCATAACTGAGGAATTGCTTGCGTGGCTAGGGAATCTTCCATGCAGCTAGGTTTAGTGTTTTTAGCTGGCTGTGGAGTAACTGATTGTTGTGCTGAGACAGCAGATGTGGTATTTGAGGCAAAATCCAGGGTGGTCCTTGTGCTAAGTTTTTTATGATTGGGTACCAATGCTGGCGTGGCCAGTCTGGTGCAATCAGGATAATTTCTGGCTCTTCTTGCCTGGCTTTTAGGAGTACCTTTGGGAGAAGAGGCAGTGGTGGAAAAGCATATACTTGTATGTTTGTCCAGATGAATGAGAGGGCATCCACTTGCCACGCTTGTGGATGGTAACTCCTTGTGCAGAATTTCTTTAGCTGGCAATTCATTGGGGAGGCAAACAGATCTATGTCCGGGCTCCACCATTTCTGTGTTATCATTCTGAATATTTGAGGATTCAATCCCCATTCGTGGGGATCCATGATATTTCTGCTTAAGTCGTCTGCCAGTGTGTTTTTCCCTCCTGGCAGGAATTGTGCTTGTAGATGAACTTGACAGTTTATAGCTGTGTTTCACAAGGTCATGTCTTGTCTGCAGAGGGGGTAGGAGGGAGTGTCCCCTTGCTTGTTTGTGTACCACATAACTGTGGTGTTGTCTGTCTTTAGTAGTAGTTGTCCTGGATGCAACAGGTCCTTGAAAGCTATAAGGACATTTTGTACAGCTAGCATCTCTTTTTGATTGATGTGAAGATGCCTTTGTTCTGCGGGCCACTTGCCCTGAATACATTTTCCTGCCATGTGTGCTTCCCAGGCGTAATCCAATGCATCTGTTGTCAGTGTTTGCCTGGCTGTGGGTTGAGTGAAAGGCTGTCCCTTGTTGAGGTGACAAGCTTGAGCCCACCATCGAAACTCCTGTTGAAGGCAAGGTATTAGTGGTATAACTGTTTCCAAACTTTGACAGTGTTGAGACCATACATTCTTTAGGTACCATTGTAGTTTCCTCATATGCAGTCTGGCATATGGAATTAGTAGTATGCAAGATGCCATGAAGCCCAAGGCCTGCAGAATTTTTCTTGCAGGGAGTTGGGTCTTTGCTGCCATCAATTGAAAGTATTGTGTCAGTTGTCCTTGCTTGTCTGGCGTGAGAAAACCCATCTGGGCCATTGTGTTCAAGCTGGCACCCAGGAATATTCTCTCTTGTGAGGGCACTAGTTTTGATTTCTTTTCATTTACTGTGTACCCCAGGCAACTTAAAAACTTTTTTACAAATGCCAGATGTTGTAGAAGAATGTCCTTGCTCTCTGCTTGAATCAGGCAGTCGTCCAGGTATGGGTAAATTTGAATTCCTTTCTGTCTGCAAAATGCAATTACTGGTGCCAGGCACTTTGTGAAGACCCTGGGCGCAGTAGATAATTCAAAGGGCAGTGCAGAGAATTGATAGTGCATTGGACCAGCTAAGAACCTGAGGCATCTTCTGCAGTTTTGTCTGATAGGGACATGCAGGTATGCCTCCTTGAGGTCCAAAGTCACGAGCCAAGCTTGCTTGCCCAGCATGGGAAGAAGCTGCTGTAATGTCAACATTGTGAATTTCGGAACATCCAGGTAAGTGTTTAGTGAAGAAAGATCCAGAATGGGCCTCCAGGCTTTGTCTTTTCTGGGAACCAGAAAGAGTCTTGAGTAAAATCCTTGCCCTTGTTCCTGTGGTGGTACCTTTAGAATAGCTCCCATGTTCATGAGTGCCATAATTTGTTTTTGGGCCTCTGCCCATTGATTTAGTGGCAGATTTGGCATTCCTTTTAATCTTGGCAGAGTGTGAAAGTGGAAAGTACAGTTGTGTACACTTACCATAAATGTAGATGTTCGAGTGTCTTCACTGTTGCAGTCATCACTGTAGGGTTCTTCCTGCCGGCAGGCAGTCCTCGGTCAGCCAGAATCCCAAAGTCTGGGTCCGGCGTCGGCTGTTCAGTCATGCTCCCTGACGTCAGAGCGGTAGGAGTACAAAGCTGCCAGCCGATGCCATGTTCTCCAGTTTTTCTTGCCCCAGATGTCAGGTGCCCAGAAGTGATGGCTAAAAGTAAAACAAAAATGTAACATACAACAAACCCCATACCCTGTAGCAAATACACCTCAGAAGAAGGGTGAAGTAGGAAACCACACTAATGAAAGTATAAGAAGGGACAGGAGGGAGGGTAACCCAGACTGCAACAGTAAAGACACTCTAACATCTACATTTATGGTAAGTGTACACAACTGTGCTATGCTCATCGTGTTTCACTGTTGCAGTCATCACTGTAGGGTTGAATCCCAAAGCTGAGATAAAAGGGTGGTGGTTATAGAGTAGAAGGGGAGGCTAGAAGGCCCTGCAAGACTACAGAAGCAAAGCCTGCCCTAGACTTAGAGTAAAGAGGGAGATTATAGTGCTTAGAGAAAGTATGCACTGAACTCCAAGTTGCAGCTTCCAAAATATCCTTGGTAGGTACTCCTCTGAGAAAGGCAGCTGAAGTAGCAGCAGCTCTGGCAGAGTGAGTCCTAATTTTTTCCAGGGATTTGCTTTCCATGATGAGAGTAACAAAATCTGATTCCATGAGCAATCCATTTAGAAATGGTCACTTTGCCTTGGGAATTTGTTGCATAAGAAACAAACAGTTGCTCTGTTTTCCTGATATCCTTGGTTCTGTCCAGGTAAAAACGAAGTTGTCTGTGTACATCCAAGGAATGCAAGATCCTTTCCCCTTATTTTGTGGATTATTGAAAAAAGTTGGCAGGTGAGTAGTTTGATTTAAAGCCACTTTGGAAATCACTTTAGGCATGAAAGTAGGATTGGTCCTTAAAGACACCCTATCTTGGTGAAAAATAATATAAGGTTCCACAGCCATGAGTGCTTGTAACTCCGAGACTCTCCTGGCTGAAGTCAAAGCCAGTAGGATAGCTGTTTTCCATGATAAATACTTAATATCAGATGTGGCAGCAGGCTCAAAAGGAGGCAGAGTGAGTTTTTCCAGAACATAGTTGAGGTCCCAGGTAGGTATGGGAGGTGTCCTAGGGGGCCTTAAATTCTTTGCTCCTATGAGGTATTGTTTCAGAAGTGGATGCGAAAAGACTGGAGGATCTGTATTGTAATGTGCAGAGATAGCTGAGGCATGTATTTTTATAGAGGAGAAGGATAAACCCTTATGTAACATGTCTGTCAGGTAAAGTAAAATCAGTGGGATATTAGGAATGAGAGGATCCGAATCCTGAGCTTGCATCCAGGTGCAAAATCTCTTCAATTTACCTGCATAAGATTTTCTAGTGCTAGGCCATCTGGCTTCTAAGATGACATCCATGACCTGTCTGGGAAGGAAAGAATTAATCATAGACCCTGAATTCACCAGGCTGTTAGGCTGAGAGTTTTGACATGAGAGTGCAGAACCTGGCCCTGGTGTTGGGACAAAAGATTTGGAATCTGAGGTAAAATCCAAGGAGGCTCCTGGGATAGATTCATCAGTGTTGAGTACCAAAATTGACGAGGCCAATTTGGAGCCAGTAAAATCATCATCTTGGGCTTGTCCTGCTTGATCTTTAGTAACACCCGTGGAAGAAGAGGTAGTGGCAGAAAGGCATACCCAAAGAGGTTTCTCCAACTGAATGATAGTGCATCCACTTTCCATGCTAGCTTGTGAAATGTTCTTGTGCAAAAAATCTGTAACTGGTGGTTGAGGGGGGATGCATGCAAAAAGATCTATGTCCGGGCAGCCCCAGGCTTCTGTAATCCTCTTGAATATTTGGGTGTCTAGCATCCACTCGTGTGGGTCTGACAGGTTCCTGTTCAGGCTGTCTGCCAGAATATTTTGTTTTCCTGGCAGGAGCTGAGCTTGTAGATCCACTTTGCAAGCTAGAGCTGTGTTCCATAGAGTCATGGCTAGTCTGCAAAGGGGGTAGGAGTGTGAACCCCCTTGCTTGTTTATGTACCACATAACTGTGGTGTTGTCTGTCCGTATCAGTAGTTGTCCTGGTTGTAGGAGATCCCTGAAAGCCAAGAGGGCATTCTGTACAAACATCTCTTTTAAAGTGATATGTAGGTGCTTCTGATCCTCTGTCCAAAAACCTTGCAGTCCTTTTCCCTGCAAGTGGGCTCCCCATACGTAACACGAGGTGTCCGTGGTTAACACTTGGCTGGCTGGAGGCAGACTGAAGGCTTTCCCTTTGTTGTGAAGACATGCCAAGGTCCACCAATGGAATTCCTTTTGTAGGCAAGGCAAGACAGCAATCTGTGTGTCTAGACTGTGGCAATGCTGTGACCATACACTTTTTAGGTACCATTGTATTTTTCTCATATGTAGTCTTGCATTTGGTATGAGAAGAATGCAGGAGGCCATGTAACCCAACGCCTGCAGGAATTTCCTTGCAGTTGGCTGAGTTAATGATGCCAAGGTTTTGAAAGTGGAAGCCAGCTGCTGTTGTTTTTCGGATGTCAGGAATGCCATCTGGGTTGTTGTGTTTAGAAGAGCACCCAGAAAAGTTATCTGCTATGTGGGTGTCAAATTTGACTTTTTTATGTTCACAGTGAATCCCAGGTACTTGAGTAGATTTTGAACAAATTCCAGGTGCTGGAGTAAGACATCCTTGCTGTCTGCTTGAATAAGGCAGTCGTCCAGATAAGGGTAAATTTGGATTCCCTTGAGTCTGCAATAAGCTACTACTGGTTCCAGGCACTTGGTGAAGACCCTGGGCGCAGTAGACAAGCCAAAAGGCAGTGCACAGAATTGGTAATGTTTCGAGCCGGCCTTGAACCTGAGGTATTTTCTGCACTCCTGTCTGATAGAGATGTGTAGGTAAGCCTCCTTTAAATCCAATGTCACCATCCATGCATTTTTGCTCAACATTGGCAGGAGCTGCTGCAGAGTAAGCATCTTGAACTTTGGTATCTCCAGGAAAGTGTTTAAGACTGAGAGATCCAGGATGGGTCTCCATTAATTTTGCTTTCTGGGAACTAGGAAGAGCCTGGAGTAAAAGCCTTGCCCAGTCTCTGATTGTGGAACCAGTTCTATGGCCCTCACAGCCATGAGGGATCCCACCTGGTTTAATGCCTCTGCCGATTGGTGTTTTGGTAGGTCTGGCCATCCGTTTGGTCTTGGCAAGGTATGAAAGTGGAATTTGTAACCTCTTGAAACTACATCCAAAACCCACCTGTCTTGGGTTATGCAAGTCCAATTTTGTTGAAAAAGAGAGAGTTTTCCTCCTAGAGGGGCTTCCAGGAGAGACGTTCCCAGAGCCATGCAGGGGGAGTCATTGAGCCTGCTTTCTATAAGATTGAGGCCTGTCCTCTCCACCCCTGGAGGTGGAAGCACTCCACTGTCTAGGTCTGTAGGAGGTCTGTGCTTGGGCCCTCCCTCTGGAGCACCTATATCTACCCCTCTGAGGCCTGTCCGAGCTGGGAAAGGACCAGTTTTTAGTTGGCCAATTTCTTCCTAGATATACCAAAATTCAACATGCTCACTCTGCAGCAGCTGCTGCCTATGTTGGGCAAGAACGCTTGGATGGTGACTTTGGACTTAAAAGAAGCTTACCTGCATATTCCTATACGGCAAGAGTGCAGAAGGTATCTGCATTTCAAAGTGGGCTCGAAGCATTACCAGTTCTCTGTGCTGCCCTTTGACTTATCTACTACACCCAGGGTTTTTACAAAGTGCCTGGCACCAGTAATGGCGTTTTGCAGACAGAAGGGGATTCAAATATACCCTTATCTGGACGACTGTCTTATCCAAGCAGACGACAAAGACACTCTACTTTGGCATCTAGCTTTTGTGCAGCATCTTCTTCAGTACCTCGGTTTCACAGTGAATCTAAAGAAAACAAATCTGGTACCCACACAACAGATTACTTTCCTGGGTGCTCTTCTGAGTACTACAACCCAGATGGCTTCCTTGACAACAGACAAAAAAGTGCAACTGGCTTCTTCTTTCCGACACCTGGCTTCAATGAAACAGCTGACTGCAAGAAAAATACTGCAGGCTTTGGGTTACATGGCTTCCTGCATTCTACTAATACCATATGCAAGACTGAATATGAGGAAACTGCAGTGGTACCTCAAGAGTGTATGGTCTCAGCATTACCACAGTTTGGAAACCGTGATCACAATTTTGCCTCGTCTCCAGCAAGAGTTTCTTTGGTGGGCCGAAGCCTGTCTACAGAACAAGGAGAAGCCTTTTTGTCCTCCACCGACCAACCAAGTTCTGACAAGGGATGCTTCAGATTATGCCTGGGGAGCCCACATGCACGGGAGATGTCTTCAGGGTGTTTGGACAAAGGAGCAAACACACCTGCACATAAATTTGAAGGAGATGCTTGCTGTACAGAATTTCCTGATAGCCTTCAGGAACCTTCTTCTACCAGGACAATTGTTGATACAGACAGACAACACTACAGTGACGTGGTACATAAACAGGCGGGGGGGGCTCTCACTCTTACCCCCTGTGCAGATTAGCCATGACTCTATGGTACACACTGCTCTGACCTGCAGTGTCGACTTACAAGCGCAATTCCTGCCAGGAAAAGACAACACTCTGGCAGACACATTGAGCAGACACATTTCGGATCCACACGAATGGATGTTGGATGTTCGGATATTCAGGATGATTATAAAGGCGTAGGGATGTCCGGACATAGATCTCTTTGCATCCCCTCAGAATCATCAACTTCCAACATTCTGCACAAGGACCTACCACAAACTAGCATGGAAAAGTA
Organism: Protopterus annectens; assembly: GCF_019279795.1. Classification (NCBI taxonomy): domain Eukaryota; kingdom Metazoa; phylum Chordata; order Ceratodontiformes; family Protopteridae; genus Protopterus; species Protopterus annectens. The sequence goes on along the minus strand of NC_056732.1, from coordinate 980,605,977 downwards.
CAGTTTTGTACCTACCATAAATGTAGATGTTCGAGTGTATACCCTGCTGCAGTCATCACACTTGGGTTATCCTGTTGTCAGGCTGTCCCACAGTCGGCTTGAATTCCAAAGTCTTGGTCTGGCGTCGGTTGCTGTCGCTTCTTCCCTGATGTCAGTGCACCAGGGGTATACAAGAGGCAATCAACGCCATTTTCTTCAGTTTTTCTTGCCCGAGATGTCAGGTGCCCCCCCAAAAGGTGGTCAGTAGCTAGTACCAATAATAAAAGTTTAGCACAAGCAAAACATCCCTCCAGCTATAAGCAAATACACCACAAAGGTTGCATCAGTTTTTAAGGTATTGAAAGGTTTTAGTTAGGTCAGAGGGTATGGAGGGAGGGTAACCTGGACTGCAGCAGGGTATACACTTGAAAATCTACATTTATGGTAGGTACAAAACTTTACTATGTTCATCGTGTTACCCTGCTGCAGTCATCACACTTGGGTAGAATCCCAAAGCTAAGGATGGGAGGTGGAGTCAAACAGGGTTATAGGAGGCTAGAAGGCCCTGCAAAACTGCAGTGGTGAAGCCAGCTCTAGTCTTAGAGTAAAGTGGTAAGTGGTAGTGTTTGGTGAAGGTGTGTACTGAACTCCAAGTTGCAGCTTCCAGAATATCCTTGGTTGGCACCACCCTGAGGAAGGCTGTAGATGTAGCTGCTGCCCTGGTAGAGTGGGGCTTTATGCTAGCAGGAACTGGTTTTCCATGGTGGGTGTAGCAAAAACCTATGCAATGTCCTATCCATTTGGAAATGGTCTGTTTTGAGATAGCCTTTCCTTGTGATGCTGTAGCATTGGATACAAAAAGCTGGTCAGATTTTCTGAAAACCTTAGTTTTATCCAAGTAGTAACGTAGCTGCCTGTGAATGTCCAAGGAATGCAGGAGTCTTTCTCCTTTGTTCTGTGGATTTGGAAAGAAGGTGGGTAAATGGATGGTTTGATTTAGAGCCACACTGGATACCACCTTCGGCATAAAGGTGGTGTTAGTTCATAGAGAAACTCTGTCTTGATGAAAAATGAGGAAAGGCTCTACTGCCATTAGTGCCTGAAGCTCTGAGACTCTTCTGGCTGAAGTAATTGCTAGCAGCAGGGCAGTCTTCCATGACATAAACTTTAAGTCAGCTGAGAAAGCTGTCTCAAAAGGAGGTAGCGTAAGTTTTTCCAGAACAAAATTGAGGTCCCAAGTTGGTGTTGGTGCTTACCTGGGGGGCCTAATGTTTTTGGCCCCTCTGAGAAACTGCCTTAGAAGTGGATGTGAAAATAAGGGAGGATCCCTGTTGTAGTGAGCTGAAATAGCTGAGGTGTGGATTTTAATAGATGAAAAAGAAAGCCCTTTGTGTAACATCTCAGTTAAATATTGCAGAATCTGATGTATGTCCGGCTGAAGGGTATTTTGGCCTTTAGCTTGCTTCCAGGCGCAAAACCTTTTCCATTTGTCTGAGTAGGCTTTCGTGGTGCTGGGCCTCCTGGCCTCCAGAATAACATCGATTACAGCTTGTGAAAGAGGAGCTGGCTGGTTGCTTTGCCATGCAGCCAAGTTTAAGGTTTTGAGCTGGCTGTGTAGAATATGACGGTCTTGTTCTGTGAGCAATGAGAAATTTGTGGTAAAATCCATGGTGGGCCCTGGGCCATATTCCTTAATAGTGGGTACCAGTGCTGGCGTGGCCAGTCTGGGACAATGAGTATCATTCGGGGTCTCTCCATCCTGACTTTCAGCAGCACCTTTGTGAGAAGGGGCAATGGAGGGAAGGCACATACTGTCAGCATTTTCCAAATGAATGAGAGTGCGCCCACTTTCCAAGCTTGATGGTGAAATGTCCTTGTGCAAAATTTTGTTAGCTGATAGTTTTGGGAGCTGGCAAACAGATCTATGTCTGGGTGTCCCCATTTTTGAGTTATCATTGCAAATACTTGGGGATCCAATTTCCACTCGTGGGGATCCATGATGTTTCTGCTTAGGTCGTCTGCCAATGTTTTCTTTTTTCCTGGCAGGAATTGAGCTTGTAATTGAACTTGGTAAGCCAGTGCTGTGTTCCACAAAGTCATTGCTTGCCTACATAGAGGGTAGGAGTGTGTACCCCCTTGTTTGTTTATGTACCACATTACTGTGGCGTTGTCTGTCCTTATGATAAGCTGTCCTGGATGTAAGAGGTCCTTGAAGGCTGTCAGGGCATTCTGTACAGCTAGCATTTCTTTTTGATTGATGTGCAGATTACTTTGATCTGCAGTCCATATGCCTTGAACGCACCGTCCTGCCATGTGTGCCCACCAGGCGTAGTCCGATGCATCTGTTGCCATAGCTTGCCCGGCTGGGGTAAGGTGAAAGGCTGACCCTTGTTGAGGTGACATGCCTGTGACCACCATAGAAACTCCTGTTGAAGGCAGGGAATGAGAGGTATTATTGTTTCCAAGCTGTGGCTGTGTTGAGTCCATACGCTTTTTAGGTACCATTGTAATTTCCTCATATGCAGTTTTGCAAATGGTATTAGTAGTATGCAAGATGCCATGAAGCCCAAGGCCAGCAGAATTTTTCTTGCTGGGAGTTGGGTCTTTGTTGCCATTGTTTTGAAGTATTGAGTTAGTTGTAGTGGTTTGTCTGGCGTCAGATAAGCCATCTGGGCCATTGTATTCAAGCTGGCACCCAGGAATGTCATATTTTGTGAGGGCACTAGTTTTGATTTCTTTTCATTTACTGTGTACCCTAGGCAACTTAGAAGGTGTTTTACAAAAGCCAGATGTTGTAAGAGAATGTCCTTGCTTTCTGCTTGGATGAGGCAGTCATCCAGGTATGGGTATATTTGAATTCCTCTTTGTCTGCAGTATGCAATTACTGGTGCCAGGCATTTTGCGAAGACCCTGGGCGCAGTAGACAAGCCAAAGGGCAGTGCAGAGAATTGGTAAAGGGTTGAACCTGCAATGAAACGGAAGTATATTCTGCAATTTTGTCTGATAGGGACATGCAGGTATATGCCTCCTTGAGGTCCAACGTTACTAGCCAAGCTTTCTTGCCCAACATGGGAAGAAGCTGCTGAAGTGTTAGCATCTTGAATTTGGGTACTTGCAAGAAGGTGTTTAGAATTGAAAGGTCCAGAATGGGTCTCCAAGCATTGTCCTTTCTGGGAACTAGAAAGAGCCTCGAGTAAAATCCTTGGCCTTGCTCCTGTGTAGGTACCAGTTGAATGGCTCTCATGTCCATGAGAGCTGTAATTTGGTTTTGTGCCTCTGCCCATTGATTTTGTGGCAGGTTTGGCATTCCTTTTATCCTTGGCAAGGTGTGGAAATGGAATTTGTATCCGTGTGAGATGGTCCTTTGTGACGATGCGCCAGTTGTCTGCAAAAAGTGCTAATTTTCCTCCCAAGGGAGCTGCCAAGAGAGTTTTGCTTGGCAGTTTGAGGTTTAAGTCATTGTGCTTGCCTTCTAGTAGTTTGGGACCTGTCTTCTCCTCCCTTCTCTGTTGCAGTGCCCCATTGGCGAGGTTTGTAAGGGATCTGTGCTTGTCCTCTGCCCCTTGGGCACCTGTATTTACCCCTCTGTGGTCTGTCAGAAGATGGAAAGGACCAATTTTTTGTTGGCCAATTTCTGCTGAAGTGTGGGGGCTGTACCTGTAAGAAATCTTTTACCATCTGCATAGATTTTGACTTATCCTCCATTTTCTTTAAAATCTCTTCTGCTTTAACCCCAAATAAGACATCCTGCTGTAAGGGTGCATCTAGTAACTTTGCTTTAACATGATCAGGCAGAGTTTGTTCCTTTAACCAAGCATGCCTACGTATAACAGACCCAGTAACAGCTGCTCTACAGGAAGCTTCCAAGGAATCAAATCCACATTGTAAAGTATGTTTGCCCACCTGTTCAGCTGCATGCAACAGATCCTGCATTTCCTTGAATTCAGACTGGTGAGGGTGCGTGCTCATCTTTTGTTTTATTTGAAACATTAGGAATTGCTGGTATTTAAGCATGTGAAATTGACAATTTAGTGCTCTCATAGCTAGAGTAGCTGAGGTGTAAACCTTCTTCCCCCACCTATCTAGTGCTCTGGAGTCCCTTTCAGAGGGTACAGGATTTTTAGCCATAGAAGCCTTAGCCCCTTTGGGACCCTGGGAGATTGTCTCTGGATCAGCAACAGGGCTTTTGTAAAGGAATTTGTGTGAGTCAGGCACTCTATAGTATCTATCTGGTTTGGCTGGAGAAGGAGGCAGAAAATCTGGATTTAGACTAGGTTCTAAGTAAACATCACCCACAATGTCTAAAACTGAGGGGATAGCAAGTGGTCTGTGCTGGGGGAGTAAAAGAAACTCTCGGAACCTTTTCTTAGAGTCAAAGTAGTCCTGACCTTCCCAGTGGAAATGTTCCCTCATGTTATGTAAAGTTTCCCCAAAGGAATAGTCTTCAGAGGGAATGGAATCTTCAGCATCAGAATCTTCATAAGGGGGAAAGGAGTAATCCTGTTCCTCAGAAGAGCCTGAGGAAATAGATACTTGATCAGAGGAGGCATAATCCTCCTCTTGTCTAGGCCTTTTGTCGGGGGGGGGGGGGTTGGGAACCCCTGATCAAAGAAATCAAATCTTCAGCCATTTTAAGCATCTGTTTCTTAGGCATAGGGCCTTGACCTGGAGACTTAAGTGTAGGCTTTTTTTTGGTTTCAGAGGAGTCTTAAGCTTAGTATAAGATTTTATGGTGAGAGTAGTTGGTCTGAAGACACCTTCAGAAACCGAAGGTGTTTCTACAGCACCGGCTTCTCCTTCTGCAATGTAGTCGATAGGGGTTAAAGAAAATGGCTGCATCGGCCTAGAACTCTCTGCTAGAGAATCCGAAACGGTCTGGGGATCCAATTCTGCGGTAGCCAGGGGCTGCATAGGCGCCTCACTGAAAACTGGAGAACCGGCGACCAACCCCAGCCGAGGCCTCGGAGTCTGGCTTGGATCTAGGCTGCCTGTCTTTATCTTTGCGTTTTTTATGCACGCCGGTAGTCGGCTGCTCCGACGACATAGTGTAATTAAATTTCCTACCGAAGCAGTGTAGTGCAAAATCAAAGCGTCGCTTTATAGTTCGCTTATTGAACCTAGCACAAAACCGACAACCAGTGACGTCTTGGTCTGGGCCTAGGCAAGGTATACAAAAAGTATGAAAGTCCTTATGAAGTATTTGCTTCCCACAATAAATGCAATTGTTAACTTTTTCTGACATCGGACTGAGGCAAGAAAAGGTTCCCCAATGGGGTACTTAGCTTTGAAGACTTTGGACTGAAACTCTATTAGAAAATCTCAGGTGTCAGCCGACCGGCACTTGCGAACTGCTTCTGCTTCGGGCACCGCGCGGAAAGAAAGACTGAAGAAAATGGCGTCGGATGCCTCTTATATACCCCTGGCGCACTGACATCAGGGAAGAAGCGACAGCAACCGACGGTGGACCAAGACTTTGGAATTCAGGCCGACTGCGGGACCGCCTGACGACAGGATAACCCAAGTGTGATGACTGCAGCAGGGTAACACGATGAACATGTGGATGCCCTCTCATTCAGTTGGAAACACCTCTCAGTATATGCTTTTCCTCCTTTTCCTCTTCTACCTCGGGTACTTCTGAAGATAAAACAGGACAGACCGCAAATGATTTTACTGGCTCCCAATTGGCCTCGGCAATTCTGGTATTCCACTCTGATGAACCTGGTTCAGGAGCCTCCCTGGATTCTGCCTCAAATCCCTCATCTACTGTCTCAACGGGACAGCTGGATACTGCACAGTCATGTCAAAACTCTGAATCTAGCTGCCTGGCGGATCCAGGGTCTGTAAACACCTCTACCCTTTCCAAACAGGTAATGGATATAATCCTTGAAGCTACACGGCCCAGCACTAGAAAATCTTATGCGGGTAAATGGAAAAGATTTTGCTCCTGGAATCAAGTCCAGGGTGGTGATTCTGCTGTCCCGAACATTCCTCTGATTTTACAGTATCTGACAGAGTTGTTACATACGGGCCTATCTTTTTCGTCTGTTAAGCTTCATGCTTCTGCTATTTCTGCACATTACGATACGGATCCTCCAATTTTTTCTCATCCATTACTTAAACAAGGAGGAGAGGCAGTGGAGGAAAGGCATATACTGTTAGGGCTTTCCAGCTGAATGAAAGGGCATCCACTTTCCATGCTTGTTTGTGATGAGTCTTGTGCAGAATCTCTGTAGTTGGAAGTTGTGCGGGGAGGCAAATAGACCTATGTCTGGGCACCCCCATTTCCTTGTTATCATGCTGAAGATTTGTGGATCTAGTTTACACTCGTGAGGATCCTTGAGATTTCTGCTTAGTTCATCTGCCAGAGTATTTGTCTTTCCTGGCAGGAATTGTGCTTGTAGGTGTACTTGATAAGTCAATGCTGTGTTCCACAAAGTCATGGCTTGTCTGCAGAGGGGGTAGGAATATGTGCCTCCCTGCTTGTTTATGTACCACATGACTGTAGTATTGTCCGTCTTTACCAGCAGTTGTCCTGGATGAAGTAGATCCTTGAAGGCTGTCAGGGCATTCTGAACAGCTAGCATCTCTTTGATTGATATGAAGATGCATTTGGCTTGCTGGCCATGCGCCCTGAATACATTTGCTTGCCATGTGGGCCCCCCAGGCATAATCTGATGCATCTGTTGTTAGTGTCTGCCTGGCCGTGGGTAGAGTGAATGGCTGTCCCTTGTTGTGGTGACAGGCCTGTGCCCACCATCGAAACTCCTGTTGCAGGCAGGGAATGAGGGTAATTAGTGTTTCCATGCTGTGGCAATGTTGAGTCCAAACACTTTTTAGATACCATTGTAGTTTCCTCATATGCAGTCTTACATATGGAATTAGTAGAATGCAGGATGCCAAGAAGCCCAAAGCCTGCAGAATTTTTCTTGCAGATAACTGGGTCTTTGTTGCCAACATTTCGAAGTTGGAAGTCAGTTGCCTTTGTTTGCCTGGCGTGAGATAAGCCTTCTGGGCAGTTGTATTTAAGCTTGCACCCAGGAATATTATATCTCTTGAGAGGGTACTAGTTTTGATTTATTTTCGTTTACCGTGTACCCTAGGCAAATTAGTAATCTTTTTACAAACACCAGATGCCTCAGTAGAATGTCTTTGTTCTCTGCTTGAATAAGGCAATCATCCAAGTAATGGTATATTTGAATTCCCCTTTGTCTGCAGAAGCAATTACTGGTGCCATGCATTTTGTGAAGATCCTGGGCTCAGTAGATAAGCCAAAGGGCAGTGCAGAGAACTGGTAGTGCATTGAGCAACTATGAATCTGAGGTATCGTCTGCAAGATTGTCTGATTGGGACATGCAGGTATGCCTGTTTTAGGTCCAAAGTTACAAGCCATGCCTTCTTGCCCAGCATGGGCAGAAGCTGGTGCAGAGTCAACATTTTGAATTTTGGAACGTCCAGAAAAGTGTTTAGAATAGACAGGTCCAGTATTGGTCTCCAGGCTTTGCCCTTTCTGGGTACCAGGAATAGTATTGAGTAAAATCCTTGTCCCTGCTCTTGCTGTGGTACCCGCTGAATGGCCCTCATGTCCATGAGGGATGTAACTTGCTTTTGTGCCTCTGTCCATTGATTTTGTGGCAGGTCTGGCATACCTTTTGTCATTGGCAGGGTGTGAAAGTGGAATCTGTAGCCCTGGGACACTATATTCAAGACCCATTTGCCCTGGGTGATTACATGCCAATTTTGTGAAAAAAGTGCTAGTTTTCCCCTAAGGGGGCTGCCAAAAGATAAGTGTTTGGTATTGGCAGAGGAAAGTCATTGGGAATGTTTTCTATATGGCTGTGATTTGTCTTTACTGCTTTTGGAGGTAGAAGCACCCCATTGTTTAGGCCTGTATGAGCCTTGGGGCTGGGATCTGCCTCTAGGGCATCTATATGTGCCTCTTTGTGGCCTGTCTGACACTGGAAAGGACCAGTTATTTGAAGGCCAGTTCCTACTAAATCTGGGTGGTTGTACCTGTAAGAAATCCTTAACTGTCTGCATAGATTTCGCTTTATCCTCCATTTTCTTCAACACCTCTTCTGCCTTAACACCAAACAAAGTATCATGCCGTAAAGGAGCATCCAATAATTTTGCTTGAACATGATCAGGCAGATTTTGTTCCTTTAACCAAGCATGCCTTCTAATGACAGTACCCATAACAGCGGCCCTGCAAGAGGCCTCCAGTGAATCAAAACCACATTGCAAAGTATGCTTTCCCACTTGTTCAGCTGCATGCAATAAATCCTGCATTTCCTTGTTATCTGGACATTCAGAATTTGTCAACATTTTTTGTTTTAGCAGTGATATTAAATATTGCTGATATTTAAGCATATGAAACTGACAATTTAAAGCCCTTACAGCCAAGGTAGCAGAAGTGTAATTTCCCCCCCCCATCTGTCCAGTGCCCTAAAATCCCTATCAGAGGGGACAGGGTTTTTCGCAGTGGAAGCCTTGACCCCCTTTGGGACCCTGAGATATAGATTCTGGGTCAGCAGCAGGTTTTTATATAGAAATTTGTGGGAATCTGGAACCCTGTAGTATCTGTCTGGCTTAACCGGTGCAGGGGGTAAAGAGTCAGGAGACAGGCTGGACTCTGAAAATACATCATCTACTATGTCTAGAACAGGTGGAATAGCAAGAGGTCTGTGCTGAGGTAGTAAAAGAATTCTGAGCCTTTTCTTAGCTTCTGAGTAATCTTGGCTCTCCCAGTGAAAGTGCTCCCTCATGGTATGAAGGGTTTCCCCAAAAGAATAATCCTCAGGAGGAGAGGCTGAAGGAATAGACTCTTCAGCATCAGAATCCTCATAGGGAGGAAGGGAGTATCCCTGTTCAGAAGAGGAGTCAGAGGAAATGGAAACCTGATCTGAAGATTCATATTCTGTCTCTTGCCTAGGCCTCTTATTAGGAGGGGGATGGGAACCCTTGATCAAAGTAATTAAGTCTTCGGCCAATTTAAGCATCTGTTTTTTAGGCATGGAAGTCTGTGCAGAAGAATGCTGTACTTGTTTCTTTGTCTTTAGAGATGCTTTAGTCTTTGCCTTTGAAGCTGAGGTTGGCTTTACATATAACTGTGTAGGTCTGAAAACACCCTCAGAAGCAGATGCCTGCTCAGCAGCTCCGGAGCATTTTAGGGAAAAGTTTCAGTGTGTCCAAAACCTTGAGTATCCAGAGGCCCAGTCGGCTCCACGTGGGAGTCAGAAGCGGCCTGTGGCTCTGAGGTAGCGGGCATCAGGGGCTGCGAAAGCACCTCACTCAGAACCGGCGGCTGGCCTAGCCGTCATTGGTTTTGGACCTCGGATGCCTGTCCTTTTCCTTGCGCTTTTTATAAACTCCGGTCGTCGGCTGTTCCGACGGCATTATATCATTAAATCTTCAGCCAAAGTAATGAAAGGTAAAATCGTACCGACGCTTAATAGTGCGTTGGTTAAATCTAGCACAAAACCGACAGCTAGCAACGTCGTGGTCAGGGCCTAGGCAAGGAATACAGTAAGAATGAAAATCCTTATGAGGTACTTGCTTCCCACAAGAAATACAATTGTTAACTTTTTCTGACATCGGTCTGGAGCAAGAAAAAAGTTTCCCCAACAGGGTATTTAGCTTTAATGAAGACTTCGGATCTGAAATTTGGTTTTGAAAATATCAGGAGTCGGCCGACCAGCACTTGCGAACTGCTTTTGCTTCGGGCACCACGTGGCAAGAAAGACTGAAGAAAATGGTGTTGGCTGCATCTTTTATACCCCTGGCGCACTGATGTCAGGGAACAGGCGACAGCAACCGACGCCGGACCAGGACTTTGGAATTCAGGCAGACTGTGGGTAGCCTGCCAGCAGGATAACCCAAGTGTAATGACTGCAACAGTGAAACACGATGAACATCAGGTGTTGCTAACCAAATTTAACTATAATACAATAAAAAGGAGATCAACTATATAAATACATAATACAGGTTATGTATGTATCTCCCAATAACAGGAAAGGACAAGAGGAACTCAACAAGGGAAAAAAATTCCTAGAAAAGACTAAAACACGTCTACTACGTTTCTCGAATACCTGGATGGGATGGGAGGGTGGGAAGGCTAATGGAACAAAGTTGGAAAACACAGATGGAACGTTATAGTAAGAATGTGACTCCTTTATCTGATGATGTCCAACTCATTCCACTAACCTGAGGGACAGAGTCCCCAGCTACCATAACCCAGGGTGGCCATTAAGGAAGGATATTCAGAAGTACAGCAGAACCAAACAACTTCAGCTCCTGGACACCAAATCCAATTTGTAATGGTTGACAATGGTATGAGGGTTTGACCAAGTAGCAGCAGCACAAATATCCTCAATTGAAACTCTGGACCGAAAAGCTTGAGACATGGCCATGGACCTAGTAGAATGTACCGTTACCAGATGTGGTAAAGGAACACCTTTGGAAGAATAGATAAACGTAATGCAATCTTTCAACAACCACCTGGCTAAAGAAACTTTGGTCACTGCCTTACCTTTCTTGGCATTCGAAAAGGAAACAAATAACTGATCACATTTCCTGAAGGATTTAGTTCTATGGATGTAAAACATAGCTGTCTGTGCACATCAAGGATGTGTAAGGTGTATTCAGAAGACTTGAAGATCAATGGACTGGTTAAAGTTTGTCTCTTTAGCCACCTTGGGTAAAACGGAAGGATTTGTTTGTAAGGTAACTCTGTCTTTATGAAAAACAAAGCATGGAAAAGTACAGTTGTGTACACTTACCATAAATGTAGATGTTCGAGTGAATTCACTGTTGCAGTCATTACATTTGGGTAATCCTGCTGGCAGGTTGCCCTCAGTCGGCCTGAATTCCAAAGTCCTGGGTCGGCTGCTGTCGCCCCATCCCTGACGTCAGGTCGTCAGGGGTATAAAAAAAGCGGCCGACGCCATTTTCTTTAGTTTTTCTTGCCCCAGATGTCAGGTGCCCCCTGAAAGGGTAGCCAGAATTTATATATATATAAAAATACATGCACCAATGTAAACTTTACCTTCATCTACAAGCATATACACCACAGAGGTTGTATAAATCAGAGAAGGAAGAATAGGTTCCATCAGAAGAAAGGGGGATGGTGGGTGGGTGGGTAACCTGGACTGCAACAGTGAATACACTCGAAAATCTACATTTATGGTAAGTGCACACAACTGTACTATGTTCTTCGTGTTTCACTGTTGCAGTCATTACATTTGGGTAGAGTCCCAACAGCATTAGCAGCGGCTATGAGACCTTGCAGAACTGCAGTGGCAAAGCCTACCCTGGATTTAGAGTAGAGTGGCAAATGATAGTGCTTTATAAAGGTGTGCACTGAACTCCAAGTAGCTGCCTCTAGAATGTTCTTGGTTGGTACTCCCCTGAGAAAAGCTGCTGAAGTGGCTGCAGCTCTGGTGGAATGTGGCCTAATGCCCTTAGGCACTGGCTTGCCATGGTATAAGTAGCAGAAACAAATGCAGTGGCCTATCCACTTTGAAATAGTCTGCTTTGAGATAGCCTTTCCTTGTGATCCTGCAGCATATACTACTAGTAATTGCTCAGTCTTTCTGAAAACTTTGGTTCTGTATAAGTAGACGCTAAGCTGTCTGTGTACATCCAAAGAATGCAGAATCCTTTCCCCCTTGTTCTGTGGATTTGGATAAAAAGTTGGCAGATAAATGGTTTGGTTAAGAGCCACACTGGACACCACAACACTTTAGGCATCAATGTTAGGTTTGTCCTCAGGGAGACCCTGTCCGGATAAAAAATGACAAAAGGTTCCACAGCCATGAGTGCCTGTAGCAATGAAACTCGTCTTGCAGAAGTTATTGCTAGGAGCAGGGCTGTTTTCCAAGATAAAAAACTTTATATCAGCAGTAGCTGCTGGCTCAAAAGGAGGCAGGGTGAGTTTTTCCAAGACATAGTTGAGGTCCCATGCAGGCATTGGTGATCTCCTTGGAGGCATTAAAATTTTGGCTCCTCTGAGGCACTGTTTTAATAAGGGATGAGAAAAGATTGGTGGCTCTGTATTGTAACGAGCCGAAATGGCAGAGGCATGAATTTTAATAGATGAGAAAGATAGGCCTTTATCCAGCATCTCAGATAAGTACTGTAAAATCTGAGGAATGTTTGGCACAGCTGTATCTGTTCCTTGTGTCTGGTTCCAAACAGAATTTCTTCCATTTTCTAGCATATGATTTTCTAGTACTAGGCCTTCTGGTTTCCAAAATGACATCCAATACAGCTTTGCTGAGAGGTGTGTTTTGTAAGACTACATTATCCGCCATGCTGCCAGGTTTTAAAGTCCTGAGTTGGCTGTGCAGGATCTGATTGTTTTGCTGGGACAGTAGATGCGGTCCTTGAGGTAAGGTCCAAGCTGGGCATCGAGACAAGCTCCTTAATATTGGGTACCAGTGCTGGCAGGGCCAGTCTGGTGCAATCAATATCATCCTTAGCTTCTCCTGTCTGACCTTTAGGAGTACATTGGGGAAGAGAGGCAGAGGGGGAAAGGCATATACTGATAGGTTTTTCCAGCTGAAGGATAGGGCGTCCACTTTCCATGCTTGTCTGTGATAAATCCTTGTGCAGAATCTCTTTAGTTGGTAGTTGTGAGGGGAGGCAAATAGATCTATGTCCGGTCATCCCCATTTCCTTGTTATCATGCTGAATACTTGTTTCTGCTTAGTTCGTCTGCCAAAGTATTTTTCCTTCCTGGCAGGAATTGTGCCTACAGATGTACTTGGTAAGTCAATGCTGTGTCCCACAAAGTCATGGCTAGTCTGCAAAGGGGGTAAGAATGTGTGCTCCCCTGCTTGTTGATATACCACATGACCGTGGTGTTGTCTGTCTTTATCAGCAGTTGTCCTGGATGAAGTAGGTCCTTGAAGGCTGTCAGGGCATTCTGAACAGCTAGCATCTCTTTTTGATTGATATGCAGATGCATTTGGTTTGAGATCCATGTTCCCTGAATGCATCTTCCTGCCATGTGAGCCCCCCCAGGCATAATCTGATGCATCCGTTGTTAGTGTCTGCCTGGTGGGGGGTAATGTGAATGGCTGTCCCCTGTTTTGGTGACAAGCCTTTGCCCACCATCAAAACTCCTGCTGCAGGCAGGGAATGAGAGTAATTATAGTTTCCAGGCTGTGGCAATGTTGAGTCCAAACACTTTTTAGGTATCACTGAAGTTTCCTCGTATGCAGTCTTGCATATGGAATTAGTAGGATGCAGGATGTCATGAAGCCCAAAGCCTGCAGAATTTTTCTTGCAGATAACTGGGCCTTTGTTGCTAACATTTTGAAATAGGTAGTCAGTTGCCTTTGTTTGTCTGGCGTGAGATAAGCCATCTGGGCAGTTGTATTTAAGCTTGCACCCAGGAATATTATCTCTTGACAGGGTACTAGTTTTGATTTCTTTTTGTTGACTGTGTACCCTAGGCATGTTAGAAGTTTTTTCACAAACGCCAGATGCTATAGAAGAGTGTCCTTGTTCTCTGCTTGAATTAGACAGTCATCCAAGTAAGGATATATTTGTATTCCTCTTTGTCTGCAGAACGCAATTACTGATGCCAGGCACTTTATAAAGACCCTGGGCAGTAGATAAGCCAAAGGGTAGTGCAGAGAATTGGTAATGCATTGACCCAGCCTTGAATCTGAGGTATCTTCTGCATATTTGTCTGACTGGGACAAGCAAGTATGCCTCTTTTAGGTCTAAAGTTACAAGCCAAGCGTTCTTGCCCAGCATGGGCAAAAGCTGCTGCAAAGTCAACATTTTGAATTTTGGTATATCCAGGAATGTATTCAGAATCGATAGGTCCAGTATTGGCCTCCAGGCTTTGTCCATTCTGGGTACCAAGAACAGTCTTGAGTAAAATCCTTGTCCACGCTCTTGCTCTGGCACTTGTTGAAAGACCCTCATGTCCATGAGGGATGAGACTTGTTTTTGTGCCTCTGCCCACTGATGTTTTGGCAGATATGGCCAGCCTTTTGCCTTTGGCAGGGTATGGAAATGGAACTTGTAGCCTTGTGATACGATATTTAGAACCCACTTGTCCTGGGTTACAACGTGCCAAGTTTGAGAAAAAAGTGCTAATTTTCCCCCTAAGGGTGCTGCCAGGGGAAGTCATTGGGACTGTTTCCTGTAAGGTTGTGATTTATCTTCTCCACTTTTGGAGGTAGAAGCACCCCATTGCTTTGACCTGTATGAACCTTGCGCCTGTGATCTGCCTCTAGGACAGCTGGGTCTGCCCCTTTGAGGTCTGTCTGACACAGGAAAGGACCAAGTCTTTGTTGGCCAGTGTCTACTAAACCTAGGTGGCTGTACTTGTAAGAAATCTTTGACCGTTTGCATAGATTTAGCCTTGTCCTCCACTGTCTTTAACACCTCTTCTGCCTTAACACCAAACAAAGTATCATGCTGCAAAGGTGCATCTAATAATTTAACTTTAACATGATCAGGCAGATTTTATTCCTTTTAACCAAGCATGCCTTCTAATTACAGAACCTGTAACTGCAACCCTGCAGGAGAGGGCCTCTAAAGAATCAAAACCACATTGCAAAGTATGCTTTCCAACTTGTTCAGCTGCATGCAATATATCCTGCATTTCCTTGTTTTCTGCACATTCAGAGTTTAACAACATTTTTTTTGTTTAAGCAATGCCATGACATGTTGATATTTAAGCATATGAAACTGACAGTTTAAGGCCCTTATAGCCAAGGTAGGAGATGTATAAACCTTTTTTTCCCCATCTATCCAGTGCCCTAGAATCCCTGTCAGAAGGGGTAGGGGTTTTTTTTGCAGCAGAAGTCTTAACTCCCTTGGGACCCTGAGAAATGTTTCTGGGTCTGCAGCAGGGTTTTTAAAAAGGAATTTATGTGAGTCAGGAACCCTGTAATATCTGTCAGGCTTAACAGGAGATGGAGGTAAGGAGTCAGGGGTAAGGCTAGACTCCGAAAACACATCATCTACGATGTCTAACACAGGAGGGACAGCTAGTGGCTTGTGTTGAGGTGGTAACAGGAAATCCCAGAGTCTCTTTTTAGATTCAGAAAAATCTTGGATCTCACAGTGGAAATGCTCCCTCATGGTATGTAAGGTTTCCCCAAAAGAATAGTCTTCAGGAGGAGAAGCTGAAGGTATGGATTCTTCAGCATCAGAATCCTCATGGGGGAAAAAGAATATTCCTGATCAGAAGAGGAATCAGAAGAAATGGAAACCTGATCTGAAGATTCACAGTCAGTCTCTTGCCTAGGCCTCTTATTAGGATGGGGATGGGAACCCCTGATCAAGGTAATCATGTCTTTTGCCATTTTCAGCATCTGTTTTTTGGGCATGGAGGCCTGTCCACGTGGCTCTTGTGTTTGCTTCTTTGCCTTTGAAGGTGCTTTAGTCTTTGCCTTTGAAGTCGGTTTAATGTATAGATATTTGGGTCTGAAAACACCCTCAGAAGCCGGTGCCTGCTCAGCGGCTCGGGACCCATCTGAAGGATTAACTTCCGAGGCTCCAATACCTTGAGTCACCAGTGTCATGCCCATCTCCACATGGGAGTCGGTAGCAGCCTGCGACTCTAAAGTAGCAGTCGTCAGGGGCTGCGAAAGCGCTTCACTGAGAACTGGCGACTGGCTTAGGAGAAGCTTCGTTGTCTGTTTTGGGCCTCGGTTGTCTTTCTTTTTATTTTTATTTGCGTTTTTTGTGAACTCCGGTAGTCGGATGGCTTTCCGACATTTCTGGATAATTAAACCTGCGTCCAAAGTAGTTTAATGTAAAATCATACCGACGCTTAATAGTGCGTTGGTTAAATCTAGCACAAAACTGACAACCCAGAAAGTTATGATCAGGGCCTAGGCAAGAAATACACTAAGAATGAAAGTCCTTATGAGGTATTTGCTTCCCACAAGAAATACAATTATTCACTTTTTCTGACATCGGTTCCGGAGCAAGAAAAAAGTTTCCCCAATAGGGTACTTAGCTTTATAGAAGACTTCTGAGATTTTCGAATTCGAATTTCAGATCCGGAGTCAGCCGACCGGCACTTGCGAACTGCTTCTGCTTCGGGCACTGCACATCAAGAAAGACTAAAGAAAATGGCGTTGGCCGCTTCTTTTATACCCCTGACAACCTGACGTCAGGGATGGGGTGACAGCAGCCGACGAGGACCCAGGACTTTGGAATTCAGGCTGAGTGAGGGCAACCTGCCAGCAGGATTACCCAAATGTAATGACTGCAACAGTGAAACACGAAGAACATCTAAGCAGAAAGAGCCTGCAGCTCAGACACTCTCCTGGCCGAGGTAATAGCTACTACGAAAAGTGTTTTCCAGGAAAGGAACAATAGATCTACGGTAGTCGAAGGTTCAAAAAGGAGGATGGACCAAAGCTTGTAAAATGATACAAAGATCGCAAGGGGATGTAGAATCCTTGACAGGAGATCGTAGTAAAAAAAGCTGCCCCTAAGAAAAGTCTTGCATAACTTACAAGTAGTCAAAGAAGCTGAATCAATGCCAAAATGGAAGTTGAAAATGGCAGCAAGCTGTACCTTGACTGCAGAGTAAAGTACAGTTGTGTACACTTACCATAAATGTAGATATTCAAGTGCATTCTCTGTTGCAGTCATTACATTTGGGTAATCTGCCTGCTGGTTGCTCTCAGTCAGCCTGATTAACAAAGTATTGGGTCCTGCATCAGTTGCTGTCCCTTCTTCCATGATGTCAGGTAGTCAGGGGTATAAAACATGCAGCCGACGCCATTACATCAGTTTTTCTTGCCCCAGATGTCAGGTGCCCCCCTAATGGGGAGCAATTAAACATAAAAACACAAAGGTATACGTCCAAAAAAAAAAAAAAAAAAAGCAAATACACCAAAAAGGCTTTTAAGCATAGTAAAGGAAAGTAGAGGTATAGCCAAAAGAAGTTAGGGGGCAGGAGGGAGGGTAACCAGAACGGCAACAGTGAATATACTCGAACATCTACATTTATGGTAAGTGTGCACAACTGTACTATGCTCTTCGTGTTTCACTGTTGCAGTCATTACATTTGGGTAGATTCCCAAAGCTATGTTTGGGAGGAGGAGTTTAGATAGCATTAGGGCCAACTATAAGGCCCTGCAAGACTGCAGTGGCAAAGCCAGCTCTGGATTTAGACAAAATTGGCAAATGATAATGTTTGGTGAAAGTATGTACAGAACTCCAGGTAGCAGCTTCCAGGATGTCCCTGACAGGAACACCTCTGAGAAAGGCTGTAGAAGTAGATGCAGCCCTGGTGGAGTGAGGTCTGATCCCCTATGGGGATAGTTTCTTCATGGTGCTTATAGCAGAACTGAATGCAATGGCTTATCCATTTAGAAATGGTTTGTTTTGAAATAGCCTTCCCCTCTGCCCCTGCAGCAAATGCCACCAGCTGTTGTTCAGATTTTCATTGAGGTTTAGTCCTGTCCAAGTAGAATCTAAGTTGTCTGTCAACATCCAAGGAATGCAGAATCCATTCCCCTTTGTTCTGTGGATTGAGAAAGAAGGTTGGCAAATTAATGGACTGATTAAGAGCCACACTGGATACCACCTTGGGCATGAATGATGGACTGGTTCTGAGTGACGCCCTGTCCGCATGAAAGATGATGAAAGGCTCCATTGTCATAAGGGCCTGTAAATTCAGATACCCATCTAGCTGAAGTGATAGCAGCTGGCTCGAAAGGAGGTAGAGTGAGTTTCTCCGAGACAAAGTTAAGGTCCCAGGCTGGGGTTCTCCTGGGTGGTCTCAAATTTTTGGCCCCTCTGAGGTACTGCTTGAGCAGTGGATGAGAGAAGAGGGGAGGTTCTGTGTTATAATGAGCTGACATGGCTGAGACATGGATTTTAATGGAGGAAAAAGACAGGCCCTTGTGAAGCATCTCAGTTAAGTATTGTAAAATCTGAGGTAAACTGGGTGCTGCTGTGCTCATCCCTTGAGACTGGTTCCAGGCACAGAATCTTTTACATTTTTCACCATAAGATTTTCTATTACTAGCCCTCCTTGCCTCTAAGATGACATCCATCACAGGTTTACTGAGGGATGGTAAGGGAGAGTTTAAATAATTAGCCAGGCTGCAAGGTTCAGTGTTGGAAGCTGAGGGTGCAGAATCTGGTTCGCTTGCTGTGCTGAGACAGCAGGGAAGGAGTCTGAGGCAGGTGCAATGGAGATAACCGTGACACACTGTGCAGGAGAGGGTACCAGTGTTGGTGCAGCCAGTCTGGAGCAATCAAAATCATCTTTGGTTTGCCCTGTTTGACTTTTAGCAGTACTTTGGAGAGCAGAGGCAGCAAGGGGGGGGAACATAGACTGATAGGTTTTTCCAGCTGAAGGACAGAGCATCCACTTTCCAGGCTTGTTTGCAGGGAGTCCTTGTGCAAAATTTGTCCAATTGATAGTTCTGGGGGGAGGCAAAGAGGTCTAGATCTGGGCTCCCCCATTCGCTTGTCAACATGTTGAAAATCCTTGGTTCCAGTTTCCACTCATGTGGGTCCATGAGGTTTCTGCTTAGTCCGTCTGCCAGTGTATTTAATTTTCCTGGCAGGAATTGAGCTTGTAGGTGCACTTGGCAGCTCAAGGCTGTGTTCCACAATGCCATGGCTAGTCTGCAGAGGGGGTAAGAATGTGCACCCCCTGCTTGTTTATGTACCACATAACCGTGGTGTTTGTCCATCTTTACCATTAGTTGTCCTGGAAGAATGTAGTCCTTGAAGGCTGTCAGAGCATTCTGTACAGCAAACATTTCTTTTTGATTGATATGCAGGTGCATTTGACTTGGGTTCCATTTGCCCTGAATGCACTTCCCTGCCAGGTGAGCCACCCATGCATAGTCTGATGCATCTGTTGTTAGGGTATGGATGGCAGGGGGGTGGTGTCAAAGGTAGTCCCTTGTTTTGGTGGCAGGCCTCTGCCCAACGGGACTCTAGACGTAGGCAAGGTA
Organism: Protopterus annectens; assembly: GCF_019279795.1. Lineage (NCBI taxonomy): Eukaryota > Metazoa > Chordata > Ceratodontiformes > Protopteridae > Protopterus > Protopterus annectens. Next base: position 980,587,042 of record NC_056732.1, on the reverse strand, counting down.
TGACAGGAATCATTGTTTCTAGGCTGTGAGAATGTTGACTCCATAGGCTTTTTAGATACCACTGTAGCTTCCTCATATGCAGTCGTGCATATGGAATTAGAAGAATGCAGGAGGCCATGAACCCCAGGGCTTGCAATATTTATCTTGCAGATAGCAGGGTTTTTGTGGCCATTTGTTTGAAATAGGTTGTCAAATGAATTTGCTTTTTGGCATGAGGTAAGCCATCTGGGAAGTTGTATTCAAGCGTGCTACCAAGAAAGTAATTTGTTGACAGGGTACCAGTTGTGATTTCTTTTCATTTATGGTGTACCCCATACAAGTTAGAACCCTTTTTACAAACGCCAGATAATTAAATGTCTTGGCTTTCTGCCTGAATTAGACAATTGTCCAGGTATGGGTATATTTGAGTACTTTGCCTGCAAAATGCAATGACTGGAGCTAGGCACTTTGTGAATACCCTGGGTGCAGTAGATAAGCCAAAGGGCAGTGCAGAGAACTGACAGTGTGTGTAGCCTGCTTTGAAGCGCAGGTATCTTCTGCAAGATTCACTGACTGGGATGTGCAGGTATGCTTCTTTTAAATCTAGTGTTGCCAACCAAGCATCTTTGCCTAGCATATGAAGTAATTGGGAAAGAGTCAGCATCTTGAATTTTGGAATCTCCAGAAAGGTGTTTAGAGTAGACAGGTCCAAGATTGGATGCCATGATTTGTCTTTTCTGGGTACCAGGAAAAGTCTTTAGTAGAAACCTTGTCCCTTTTCCTCTTCTGGTACCAGCTGAATAGCCCCCATGCTTAAGAGAGAAAGTAGTTGTTTTTGAGCCTCTGCCCACTGATTTGGGGGAAGGTCTGGCCACCCACTTGGCATTGGCAACGTGTGGAAGTGAAATCTGTATCCTTGGGACACTATATTTAAAACCCATTTGTCCTGGGTAATGAGTTCCCAATTCTTTGCATGAAGAGCAATCTTTCCCCCCAAAGCGGCAGTCAGATGACAAGTGCTTGGAAATTTTAAAAGAAAGTCATTAAGACAGTTTACCATAGGGGGGAGTCTTATTACTCCCAGACTTGGAAGTGGAGGCTCCCCACTGCTTAGGGGTTTTTGCTGTGTCTGGGTTTGGCTTGAGAAGACCTGGAAGGGGCTGGAAAGGACCAATTTTTAGAGGGCCAGTGCCTGCTAAAGCTAAGAGGCTGAACTTGTAAAAAAAATCTTTAACAGTTTGCATAGGTTTAGCTTTATCTTCCATCTTTTTAAGAACTTCCTCAGCCTTGTTGCCAAACAGGCGGTCCTGATTTAAAGAAGCATCCAACAATTTAGCTTTAACATGATCAGGCAAAGATTGCTCCTTAAGACAAGCATGGCTTCTGAGCACAGACCCAGTAACCGCAGCCCTGCAAGAAGCCTCTAATGAATCAAAACCACATTGCAAAGTATGTTTTCCAACTTGTTTGGCAGAATGCATTAAATCCTGTAATTCTTTATTTTCCACACAGTCAGGAATCAACATCATTTTCTGTTTAAGCAGTCCAATAACATGTTGCTGATATTTTAATATATGAAACTGGCAATTTAAAGCCCTAATGGCCAAGGATGCAGAAGTGTAAACCTTCTTACCCCATCTATCCAGCGCCCTGAAGTCTCTATCCGAAGGGGTAGGATTTTTAGCAGTAGAAGCCTTAATGCCCTGGGCCCCTCTGAAATAGTCTCTGGATCTGCAATAGGATTTTTGAAAAGGAACTTGTGGGACTCAGGGACCCTGTAGTATATATCAGATTTTCTGGGAGCAGGAGGCAGGGAATCAGGGGCCAAACTAGATTCCGAGAAAGCATCATCAACAATGCCCACACAGGAGGAATAGCTAAAGGCCTATGCTGTGGTAGGAGAAGGAAATCCCTAACCTATTTTTTGAATCAGAGTAATCCCGGCTTTCCCAGTGGAAATGCTCCCTTACAGAATGCAAGGTTTCCCCAAAAGAAAAATCCTCAGGAGAAGCAAAGGGAATAGAGTCCCCTGCATCAGAATCCTCATAAGTAGGCAAGGACAAATCCAGGTCCTCAGAAGAGTCAGAAAAAAACAGAATCCTGATCAGAAGATTCATAATCAACCTCAGTCCTAGGCCTCTTAGAAGGGGGGGGGGGTTGGCTTCCCCTGATTAGAGTTAACAGATCTTCAACCATTCTTATCATTTGTTTTTTAGGCATAGAGGCCTGAGCATGTGGCCTGGGCATCGGTTTTTTAGACATGGATCGAGATTTAGGCCTAAGTAATGAAGGAGGTGTCGATTTAATATGCAAGTCCGTAAGCCTGAATACACCCTCAGAAGCCAGTGCCTGCACAGCGGCTGCAGACCCATCCAAGGTAGAGATATCCACAGGTTCCACAGTTGAAGCATCTCGCGGCATACCGGACTCCGAATAGGTCTCAGTAGAGAATCAGAAGTAGCGGATATCAGGGGCTGTGAAAGCGCTTCACTGAGTACCGGCGAACTGGCTTAGGAGAAGCATTGTCGGCAGTTTTGGACCTCGGCGGCCTGTCTCTGTCTTTATCTTTGTGTTTTTTTGGAATCCCGGTAATCGGATGGCTAACCGACGACATTTCTGGATAATTAAACAGAGAACTGAAATATTTAGAGGCAAAAATATACCAGCGATGGATAGTGCACTGATTAAATAAAGCAGAAAACCGACAGCAAGGTACGTCGTAGTCAGGGCCTAGGCAAGGAATACAGTACGAATGAAAATCCTTATGAGGTATTTGCTTTCCACAGGTAATGCAATTATTAACTTTTACTGACATCAGTAAGGAGCAAGAAAAAGTTTCCCCAACGGGGTACTTAGCTTTAGTTGAAGACTTTGGTTCTGAAACTCAAAAACGAAAATTTCAGGAGTCGGCTGACTGGCACTTGCTTCTGCTTCGGGCACCACATGGCAAGAAAGACTGATGTAATGGCATCGGCTACATGTTTTATACCCCTGATGACCTGACATCATGGAAGAAGGGACAGCAACCGACGCAGGACCCAAGACTTTGTTAATCAGGCTGTCTGAGGGCAACCTGCAAGCAGATTACCCAAACGTAATGACTGCAACAGTGAAACACGAAGAACATCTTAACACTGCTTAGGAACATTGTCAACTTGACAAAAGGGGGGGGGGGGGTTAAAGCAACCACTACTCTAGTAAAACACACTTAACTAAGATTCCTGATTAAATATTCAAATATTTTAGCACCTTTCCCCCAAAGTGTTAAAACCCCTGTTAAATAAGCAAATATGATGAGTTTGAAAAAAAAAAGCACATCATACTGACACAAGATTTTATTTTCATTTGCCCAGATATAACCATTGTCTGACATGAACCACAATCACCTTTCATGAAAATAAATAACAAGAAACTTACAGCACAAAAATCTGCACTCAGCATGATTATCAAGAAGTTTAGTCATTAAGTACATATAAAAATAAGTCTAGAGGCACTTACCTCTGCAAAATATGCAGTGACATAACAAGCTGAGGCTCATTAGTTGAGGTGGATCGAATAAGTTTGCTCTTTGTCTGGGCAGTAACGCAAGTCCCATCAGACAAAGAAAAACGATAAACTGGACTGGATATTTGGCCTAGTCTCAGCACTGCAGAGAATGAGAAAATGGGTGAAAAATAGTGAATTCAGTCCAAAACTGCATACAAACTGTAGGTCTAATTCTTACTTGTAAAGTCCTTTTAATTCCTGCTAGTAAAATCCTTTATCCAACTATGTATTTTTTATAATCTATGCAATTATTTTTTACCATATGTAATTTCTCACTGTTTAAGGTCCTGTATTTAATGTTGTCTCTGTCAATCTTTATGTGAAGCTTTTCTCAGCCAGGCTTCTGCTGAAAAGTACAGTTTTGTACCTACCATAAATGTAGATGTCCGAACTGGATAGCATCTGCAGTCATAACAAATGGGTTGTCCTGTCGTCAGGCAGCCCTTCGGTCGGCCGGATTCCAAAGTCCGGGTCCGGCTTCGGCTGATGTCGCGCTTCACCCGACGTCATCTCTGCTGGTCTTCGGGTATAAAGACATCAGCCGACGCCATTTTCCTCAGTGTTTCTTGCCCCAGATGCCAATTGCCCTCTTGGAAAGCTAAATTTTGGATAAATGCCAATGTTTCCAAAATAGTAGAAGGCAAACACAAAAAATAAACATGTATGTACATATATACAAACAAATACACCATAAGAGACCCCCCCCCCAGCTAGCTATTAGGAGGGTAAGTACCCTAGGAGTACCGCAGAGGGGAAGGAGGGAGGGTAATCCTGACTGCAGATGCTATCCAGTTCGGACATCTACATTTATGGTAGGTACAAAACTGTACTATGTCCTTCATGGATGCATCTGCAGTCATAACAAATGGGTAGAATACCATAGCCAAACTAGGGGAGGAGGAATAATAATTATGGTGTAGTCAGGATCCCTTGCAGTACAGCAGTGGCAAACCCTGCTCGGGATCTAGAATATAGAGGTAAATTATAATGCTTGGCAAATGTATGCACGGAGGTCCAAGTAGCCGCCTCAATAATGTCCTTGGTTGCCACTCCTCTTAAGAAAGCTGTGGTAGTGGCTGTAGCCCTTGTAGAATGAGGTCTTATGTTCTGTGGAATTGGTTTTCCATGGTAGGAGTAACAGAATCTTATGCAATTTCCTATCCATTTGGAGATTGTCTGTTTGGAAATTGCTTTTCCTTCCCTTCCTGTTGCATAGGCTACAAAGAGCTGGTCAGTTTTCTGTTACCTTTGGTTCTGTCCAGGTAGTAGCGTAACTGTCTATGAACATCCAAGGTATGCATTATTCTTTCGCCTCTGTTTTGTGGATTGGGAAAGAAGGTAGGTAGGTGGATTGCCTGGTTTAAAGACACTCTGGATACCACCTTAGGCATAAATGTAGGATTAGTTCTCATGGATACCCTATCTTGATGGAAGATTAGGAAGGGTTGCACTGCCATTAAGGCCTGTAGTTCGAAACCCTCCTTGCTGAAGTAATAGCCAGCAGAAAAGCAGTTTTCCATGACAGGTGTTGTAGATCTGCTGTTGCTGCTGGTTCAAGCGGAGGTAGTGTCAACTTTTCTAGTACAAAATTCAAGTCCCATGCTGGTAATGGTGGTTTCCTAGGAGGTTTTACATTCTTGATCCCTCTGAGAAACTGCCTGAGTAGAGGATGTGAAAAGACAGGAGGATCAAAGCTGTATTCTGCTGAAATAGCTGATGCATGTATCTTGATGGAGGAATAGGACAGGCCTGTATGTAGAAGCTCTGCCAAGTACTCCAGAATGTTAGCAATATCTATGTTCGACACATCTTTTCCTCTTTCAGTACTCCAAATGACGAACCTTTTCCATTTTCCTGCATAGTTCCTTCTTGTTGAAGGTCTGCGGGCTTAAAGGATAATGTCTTTAACCCTTTGGGAAAGGTCTGGGTTAGTTACTGCTATGTGATGTTCCAGGCAGTCAGTTGCAAGGTTTTTAGGTTTGGATGTATGATGTTGTAGTTGTTCTGAGTTAACATCAGAGGCATCAGGGGTATTGACCACATTTTCTCCCGAGACATGCTCCTCAGCAATGGGTACCAGTGTTGTCTTGGCCAGTTCGGAGCTATCAGGATTATCCGTGGACGTTCCTCTTTGATTTTCAGTAGTACCTTGTGCATCAAGGGAAGAGGTGGGAATGCATATGCTGTCAGGCCTTTCCAGCTGAAGGATAGAGAGTCCACCTTCCATGCAAGTGGGTGGAATGTCCTTGTGCAGAATTTTTTGAGCTGGTGATTTTGTGGGGAAGCGAATAGATCTATCTGTGGCATTCCCCATTTCTTTGTGATGGCCTTGAAGATGTCCGGGTGTAGCATCCATTCGTGAGCATCCGAGGTTGTTCTGCTTAAAATGTCTGCTAGGGTGTTCTCTTTTCCCGGTACAAATATTGCCTGTAACTGGATGTTGTAGCTGAGAGCCAGATTCCAAAGGTCCAAAGTCATTCTGCATAGGGGGTAAGAATGAGTGCCTCCCTGTTTGTTGATGTACCACATGACTGTGGTGTTGTCTGTCCTTATCATCAAATGGCCTTCTTTGAGGAATGGTCTGAATTTTAGGATTGCCAGTTTTACTGCCAGCATTTCTTTTTGGTTTATGTGCAGGTGCAGCTGGTCCTGAGTCCACAGTCCTTATGCGCATTTGTCCAGCATGTGTGCCCCCATCCTAGGTCTGAGGCATCCGTAGTGATGGTTTGGTTTGCTTTCGAAAGTTGTGGAAGGGTAAGCCTGGGTTTGACTGGCATGCCCGAGCCCACCAGAGGAACTCCTGTTTTAAGCATGGGATTAGTGGTATTTCTGTTTCTAAGCTGTGCCTGTGTTGAGACCATAAATTCTTTAGGTACCACTGTAACTTTCTCATATGCAGTCTGGCATGTGGGACCAAGATTATGCATGATGCCATGAAGCCCAAGGCCTGCAGAACTTTTCTTGCTGTTAGTTTGTTCTGCTTTGTTAATGCTAAGAAGTAAAGAGGGAGTTCATTTTGTTTTTCTGCAGTTAGGAATGCCATCTGTTTTACTGTGTCCAATTCCGCGCCCAAGAATGTTCTTGTCTGGGATGGGATCAGCCTTGACTTTTGAAAATTGACTGTGTATCCCAGGGCTTGTAGCAAGTAAATGACCCTTTGTAAATCTGTTGTCAGCTTGCTTTTGTGGTCTGCTTGTAACAGGCAGTCGTCCAGGTATGGATAAATTTGAATTCCCTGTACTCTGCAGTGAGCGATTACTGATGCCAGGCATTTTGTGAATACTCTGGGCGCAGTAGATAAGCCAAAGGGCAATGCTGAGAATTGATAATGCTCTGATCCTGCAAGAAATCTGAGGTATCTTCTGCAATTTGGTCGAATGGGGACGTGCAGGTATGCCTCCTTGAGATCTAGAGTTACCAGCCAACACTCCTTGCCCAGCATGGGAAGAAGTTGCTGTAGGGTCAGCATTTTGAATTTTGGGACAATGATGCATGTGTTTAAGATGGACAGGTCGAGAATAGGTCTCCAGTTTTTTTCTTTTCTTGGTACTAGGAATAGTCTGGAGTAGAATCCTTGTCCCTGTTCTGTTATTGGCACCCTTTCCACAGCTCTCATCTTTATTAATTCCGCTATCTGGTGCAGGGCTTCTATTTTTTGATTTGGGGGCAGGTTTGGCATTCCTCTTTTTACTGGTAAAGTGTGGAAGTGGAACCGGTAGCCTTGGTCTATGGTTTGCAAAATCCACTTGTCTTTTGTAATATAGTGCCAATTTTTCGAGAATAAGGCTAACTTTCCGCCTAATGGTGCTGCTATTTGCTCCCTGGTAGGCGGAGATAGAGCCAAGTCACTGAGATTGTCCTGTTGTAGTGGCAGTGGTTGTGTCTGTGCCTCGGTTATTGCCTTGCCACTGTCGTCCTCTGTAGGCACCTCCTCTGGATTGATTTCTGCCCCTAGGCGTCTGTTCCTGCCCCTTTGGGATCTTGTGGAGTCAGGAAAGGACCAATTTTTGGCAGGCCAGTTCCTGCTAAACCTTGGGGGCTGAACCTGTAGGAAATCTTTAACTGTTTGTACAGATTTTGCCTTCTCTTCCATTTTCTTCATTACCTGCTGGGCAGGTTCCCAAATAGACTGGCCTTATCCATAGGAGCATCCAATAGCTTAGCTTTAACATGATCCGGCAAGACCTGTTCTTTCAACCATGCATGCCTTCTTATCACTGTGCCAGTCATGGCTGATCTAAATGAAGCCTCCAGTGCATCATAGCCACATTTTAAAGAATGGTTACTAACCTGTTGGATGTTATTCACCATTTCTAATACATATTTCTTATCTAAAGATTCATCAGAGGACAGCCTTTTAATTAACTGATCAAGCATAAACTCTTGGTATTGGATCATGTGAAACTGACAGTTTAAAGCTCTAGCTGAGAGAGTAGCAGAGGTGTAGACTTTTTCCCCATCTCTCTAAGGACCTGGATTCCCTTTCAGAGGGAATAGGGTTTTTTTGCTGTGGTCGAGGCTACTGCCTTAGGCCCCTGGGATATAGTTTCGGGGTCTGCAAGTGGGGCCTTGTATAGGTGGTGATGAGTGTCTGGCACCCTGTAAAATCTATCTGGTTTGGCAGGGGCTGGAGGTAAAGAATCAGGTGCAGTGCAGACATCATTAAATGCATCGTCCACAACAGGTAGGACAGGAGGTATAGCTAAGGGCCTATGTTGTGGTAAGTGCAGAAAAGTCCTAAGCCTTTTTCTTGAATCTGAGAAATCTTGTCCCTGCCATTGGAATTGTTCTCTCATGGCATGTAAGGTTTCCCCAAAGGAGAATTCCTCTGGTGGAGAGGCAGCTGGAATGGATTCTTCAGCATCTGAATCTTCATAATTGGAAAAAGGAGCCTCTGGCTGGTCTGTAATGTCTGAGTCATCCACAGAATCATCAGAGGACACAGGCTCGGGGGGCTCTGCTCTAGGTCTCTTTTCTGGTGGCTGAGAGGCCCTGTCTGGGTGAGATTGGGATCCCCTAATTAAGGATATTAAATCTTCTGCCAGAGTAAGCATTTGTGAACTAGAAGTGGGCCTGAGTGAGGGTGGTTTAACAGGCACTGATTTAGCTGATTTGGCTGCTTTAGCCCTGGCAAAGGCCTTAATAGACATGGCTGTAGGAGGCCTAGCAGCACCACGTGCTGGGGTAGAGATATCCAAGGGGATGGTGTCTGATAGATCAGTAGGAACCACAGTTGTAGGCAAAATTTCTGAGGCTGATTCAGGTAAGGTAGCAGGAGCCTCAGTAGTAGTCATGGATTCGGCTGAAGATTGACCAGTTTTCTCGGTTTCAGCCGAAACAGAGACACTCGCGGCTTGCTTAACCGTGGTTTCGGCCGAAACCGCGGACCGCGAATGTCGGTCTTTTTCTTTGCGTTTTTTAACAATTTGGGTAGTCGGAGGATCCGACGGCATAATGTACGCAAAATCTGAGCCGAAAAACTGTTCAGCAAACTCCGACCGGCGCCTAAGCGTTCGTCGGTTGAAGGAAGCACAGGCCGAGCAGGCTGCTACGTCGTGGTCTGGGCCTAAGCAAGGCAAACAGTAAGAGTGGAAATCTTTATGAGGTATTTGTTTCCCACAAGTTAAACAGTTATTGACTTTTTCTGACATCGGCTGAGGCAAGAAAGAGTCCCCAACGGGGTACTTAGCTTTTTAGAAGTCTTCGAAGTAGTATTCGGTAGTAGTAATCTCTGGATCTGACCGACCGGCACTTGCGAACAGCTTCTGCTTCGGGCGCCACGCGGCAAGAAAGACTGAGGAAAATGGCGTCGGCTGATGCCTTTATACCCGAAGACCAGCAGAGATGACGTCGGGTGAAGCGCGACATCAGCGAAGCGGACCGGACTTTGGAATCCGGCCGACCGAAGGGCTGCCTGACGACAGGACAACCCATTTGTTATGACTGCAGATGCATCCATGAAGGACATCGGGTAATCTCCACCCAGTCAAACTTTCCTGGTTACCACATGTCAAATAAATAAAACTGCAAATTAAATATTGTTGGCAATAGTGCAACTCAAACACCTTTTTTTACTTCATATCTTTGTTTACCAATCAAAAGACGGTATTCATGTGGTCAAGACATCATTTAGCATTCAGTGTTGAAGCCAAGAGCTGCAAAGCAGTTTTTTTGTTTTCTGCAGCTCCCGTATTTGATTTCCTCAACTTTTTTAAATCCCGTAAATAAATGAGTTGCTTAACCAGACTATGCTCCCAAGCAGATCTTGAAAGGAGACACTCATGCCTAGTTAGTGTACCTGCTTAAGGAATAAATCCACAAAAAAACAAATTATACTGCCAAGCCAGGGGGAAAAGCACATCTTTGGTGTAAGAAAATGTATTGAACAAAACAAACATTTAAAATCTGGGTCCTATTGTACTACAGAAATAACAGTTACTTAACTTACAATTATATACCTTCCTTAAGGACATCTAAGCAGGTGCAGCATGTAGAACTTCCAGCTGCCAAATGGCACATTAAAATACTGTTTAACAGCCCTCTGACAAGATCAATCACTTCATCATACTGGCGTTTATATACCTCATTACACAAATCAGTTACCCATACCCACAAAAACACACAATCAAACATTTCTTCTTGCTGCCAAATAAAGAAACATCAGCTCCAGTGTTCTAATGAAGGCTACATACACAATCCTGGAAAAGGATCACCAAGGGCATACTGATAAAAAGCGATAGTTAAAAAAACTCCAGCAATTGCACTCAAGTGGTGTGGAAAACTAAATACTTTAAAATGTTCCCTTTGAAGTTTAAATGTACACTTTGTTTCACAGAATGTAATTTAAGGCATGCTTTTTTCACGGGGGGGGGGCTGTTGGAGAGACTATGTTCCTCTCAACAAATTTAACAAAATTTGATTTCTTCTGGATTTACTACAACTCAAAGTAACAAAAGAAGACATCTTGTTTAAGTACCTTCCACTCTGGCAAAAGCTGCCTATCAGCTTTTTAACCTACATGAACCTAACAATCATTATTGAAAAAGCTACAAAACACTGTGCAAAACAAATACATAAACCCAAAATAGGTAAGGTGTTGTACTTCTTAAATAAGTCAGACATAACAGATTAAATGAAATCATGTAATATTTATGAAAGAAAAAAATCATGTAGACTGAACAATACAGTTTAAGTAGACACAATTAAGCTATATAAGGCTAAGCAGAAAACAAAGCTGAAAAAAGTAGAGCTATTCTAACATTTCTGTTGAGTATTCATCCAAAGGAAAGGAAACTTACCTAATCAAGTTAGTAGAAGTTACAGTACAGGTTCAAAGGATAAGGGAATAATCCTAGTCCTTTTGCAGTAAAACAAAGGCTCCACAAGAGCTCCAAAATGTAAGTGGGAAGAAGGCAACTGTAAAATGGCCCAAAGAGAATCATTCCAAAATTCTTAAGAACTAAGGAGAGAGAGAACACATGAATACTCTCTATAACAGTGGATTAGTAAGGAAGAGCCCAGCAGTGCATACGCTGGTTTTATCTTTAAGAGATTCTGATCTCATAGCAAAATTCCTGCATTTTCCAGCTCTCGTGCTTGAGGAGTTATGTTTACTACCTGCGTAACATCATGCGCTAGGGCTAAGAGGGCACAGTTAGCCCTGGCACATCCTAGTTTTATCTTTGTGACACAGCAAGTACACCCAAAAGGTAAATAGCAATGTAAAATTCCATACATGCTAAAAATGAAAGGAAAATATAGAGTTGCATGACTTACCAGAATGTTCAAGTGCAATGGCAGGCAAACAAATTACTCTGACATGGCAGAAAGGTAATAAACATCCACCTGAGAGGGACTTTGTGCACATCAAAAGATAAAACACAGCCCCCCTTACAGTATATGCAACAGCTGGGAAAATCCCAAAGAGTATCACTCATCCTTAGAGAAGCAAGAGCTGAACAAAAACCTAAAGACAAGTGCTTGTCAAAAGAATGAATCATGAAGCACTAAGCTGCCAAATCAAGTCCGACTTCTAGAATTATGATGCAGTGTTGGGTAAACTTGTGAAATGACAAAAAGTTTTCTGTACAAATTCATGACAGGGGGAAGCTTCTCTGTTCACCAGTGAGAGTGGGGAGCTTTGAGCAGCCTATCTGTCCCTGGAGGAGTGGTCTCCGCCCTGAAACTAGTAGCTTATTGGCCGTTTTGGGTCAATTCCTATCTCTTTCAGTTTCCCTGCTTTAAAACCCGCATTTGCGTGGTTTTGCGCCAGTATACAACTCCGCACAGCTCCTCGTGGTGTCCTGCAGAGTGATGCAGGCAACAGAGAGACCCAAGAGAGACTTTCCAGATTTAAGTATTTTTTTCTGTGTTTTTTTGCTCCGACTGCCTTTTCCCGCCTAAAAAGCGAATTTCTAACTGATCTGTACTTTAAAAAGTTTAAATTGCATTTGCCTTCTGCTTTTTACAGTTTTTGCACTTGTTTTACGTTTTTGTATTGTATAACTGTTGTAGGCTACACACTAAAGTACGCTAGCCTGTTTATAGCATTTACAGTGTTTTCTGTGTGTTTTTCTGCTGTTTCCTGAAAAAAAAAACAAACAAAAAAAAAACAACAAAAATATTCTCTTTTCCTGCCTTTGCTGAACTAGATTAGTCCAGATTTCAGGTTTTCCTGTGTTGCCCATATCCTTACTTGGATAGTAGGCAGCTTCTTTGTTCACCAGTGAGAATGGGGAGCTTTGAGCAGCCTATCTGTCCCTGGAAGAGTGGTCTCAGCCCTGAAACTAGTAGCTTATTGGCCGTTTTCGGTCAATTCCTATCTCTTTCAGTTTCCCTGCTTTAAAACCCGCATTTGCGCGGTTCTGCACGATTTTGCGCATAGTGCAGGGCCGCTTAAACGGGTTTAAACTATTCCTGGCTCCACAAAGTCTGCTCTTCACTTTTTCCCTTAGAACTGTTCTAAATCTCAAAGTAAACACTCTATTTTCATTCTAAAGCCCTGCAGTTGCTAGTATAAGTAATCTTGTAAGTAAGCACTAATAAACTAAAGCACTACACCCTCTTATACTCCCTTTAAGTACTTGGCTCCCTATTGGTCCTTTTTGATCAGTCAAAAAGTAGTTCCTTATACTATTCTGGCATGTCCAAAAGTCAGTTTCGAGTTTACTCCCCAGTCCAGCTGGTGAATCTGGGAATCTTGAGGCAATGTTACAACTGCCTTATGTACACAGACCACCCTCTACTCCTCCCAACAAGCTTAAATATATGTGAGAGATGCAACTATATAGCTAAACTGGAGGCTGAGCTCTCTCAACCCAGTACTTGCGCAGTCAGTCAGGAGGAGAAGGTAACCACAAAACCAGTCTCACATAGACCTATCGCAACAGCAAACCAAACACAAACACACAAAAACATACTCGGAGGCTCTAAATAAAAATCTGCCCAAGCAGCAGAGACCTCCAAAGCAGACAACCAAGCAACTGCTACCCCACAACAATACCCACGTATCACATAGTTCACAAAGTCAGTGTGCCACACAGTCACATCCCTTAAGGCTAAACAACACACCTAATACACTTGTAATAGGTGGCTATTGTCAGACACACAGACGTCCCACTCACCAGGCTGAACAAGGAGAAGGTCACTGTAAGCTGCCTGTCGGGTGCCAGGATCCGCCACATAACACAAGCACTCAGGTCACTTCAAAGCAAGTACAAATATGACTCTGTCATTGTCCATGCTGGTGTGAATGACCTGAGACGTACCTCCTTGGACTACATGAAGAGAGACATAGAGGAGCTCTCTGATCATGTAGCCCAGGCTGGTATGACCCTGACCTTGAGTAGCATCTTACCCTCGCCAAGAATGATGCCACAGTATAAAGACAAAATGATCAATTTTAACAATTGGCTAAAGTATTACTGTGATTCAAAGGGGATCCAGTGTCTGTCACAGCCTGGGATGACATGCTCGACAAGCCACGTTGCTTCGCTAGGGACGGCTTGCACCTGTCACCCCTGGGATTTCGAATACTGGCTAAGGCTCTTGCCACCCCCATAGTGCCTTTTTTAGGCAAGGCTCAAAAGACAAACCCACCTCCATAGACAACACAAGGAAAAAGAAACTAAGGGTAATGCTGCTCAACGCCAGAAGTCTAAACCTCAAGATGCACACATTCGAGGCTCTCTTCAGTATGGAGAACATAGATATCTGTGCAGTAACAGAAACCTGGTTCAAGGCTCCCGAGAGCACCCCAGCACTACCAGGTTATACCTCATACCATGCTTTTCGGCCCCAAAACTCGGACCGAACCACAAAAGGAGGGGGGAGTATCCATATTCATCAAAGATACCCACACCCTCCAGGTTAGTGGCACTGCATGAAGCACTGGAGACCATCCATGTGCAACTAACAGTAGGCAAAACTGCCTTTCAGTTTGTAGCCTGCTACAAACCACCCTCCCAAACTCAGGAACCCCACTTGGCTTTCCTGAGAGCAGTGGAGAATATGAAGGTCTCTCCAAACACCCAAACATAGACTGGGAGCACTACTCAAGCCCCAACACCCTCGCCCAACGGTTCCTAGAATTTATAAACTCAAATGCTATGGAACAACTGGTCACCACTCCCACAAGAGGGGAAAACATATTGGACCTGATCATCACCAACATGGGGACGCTATGTTCCATATCAGAGGTATACCCCTCATTGGTAAGATCTGACTATATCCCGTCCCCACCCCCAGCCAAGGAAACCACGGCGAAGAACTTCTCAAAAGCAAACTTCACACTTCTCAAAACCGAGGTGCAATCCTTCAAAGCCCCCGGGTCAGTGGAAAATATGGCCCAAACCGCAGAATCCTTTACAAACACATTCTATGGATACCTACAGGAATGCATGGATCAAGCTATCCCAAATAAAACCAAGACTCACTCCTCAAAAGGCAGGAGACCTGTCTGGTGGACCCCAGCCATAAATAAGCTATACAATAGAAGGAGGAAGGTACTACATGATAGAGCAAAATCCCAAAAAGGGAAGGCATCTCTGATCAGTACTAGCAAGAAACTACGATCCCTCATAAAATCATCTAAGGCCAGCTTCGAAAAAAAAACTGCACAAGACGCTAAAGATAAACACAAGGCGTTCTTTAGTTATTTCAGGAACCTGGGTAGCAACTCCCAGATATGCTCTGAGTTAGTGCAAAATGACAAAAAACATACTGAACCCACAGACATTGCCAACATCCTGGCAGACAGGTTCAGTGCAAACACCTCCCCCCTTCCCCCCTAAAAGAGCAAATGTCTATCCCAACAGAGTGTAGCCTCCCTGACATCACAGATGCACAGGTGAGAGCTGCCCTCTCCAAAGCAAAAAACACAGCATCAATGGGACCGGACGGTGTCCCGGGCTGCATCTTACACGAGCTCCAAGAAGAACTGAACCCTCACTTAAAGTCACTGTTCAATCTCAGCCTTACTACAGGATATGTACCCAAGGAATGGCGTACAGCAACAGTGGTCCCACTCCACAAAGGTGGTGCCACAACAGACCCCGGAAACTATCGCCCTATAAGCCTGACTAGCCTGGTCTGCAAAGCTATGGAGCATATCATCATGGAACTCAAACAAAGACATTGGGAACCTCCAAACACTGGATCTTACCCAATTCGGCTTTGTTAAGGGCAGATCTTGCCTCTTGAACCTGGTCGACTTCTTTGAAACAGTCACCAAGGCCATAGATGAAGGGAAGGTAGTACACACAGCCTACATGGACCTCGAAAAAGCCTTCGACACAATACCCCACTTGGGCATCATAAATAAGCTCACCTGCTTAAATATCAACCCCTATGTCACAAGATGGGTTGCAAACTGGCTCAAGGATAGAACCCACATGGTCAGAATTGCAGGTGCCATGTCAGTCACTAAACCAGTTACAAGTGGCGTCCCACAAAGCTCAGTCCTGGGACCTCTCTTTTTCGGTATATATTTCTCTGAGGTACAGGCTAACACGGGAGGACTATGGCTGACCAAGTTCGCAGATGACTGCAAACTGGGTGCCATAATCGACTCGCCGACTGACACAAGCATCCTCCAAAAGGGTCTCACAGATACGGATAACTGGTGACAGAGCCATGGCCTAAAGCTAAATGCCAAAAAGTGCATAGTCATCCCCTTTGGGAAAAACAGAGTGCCCACAAATTACCACATAGGTGGTAATCCATTAAGTACAGAAGAAGTAATTAGGGATTTGGGGACCCAAGTAGATAGCAATCTCTCCTTTGACAATCACATTGCTAAAGTGGTTAGAAAAACCTTCTATATAGCCCACCTTATCATGAAAGGGTTCACATCTAGATCAAGAGAGGTCATTGTGCCCCTCTACTCATCACTCATCAGGCCCATAATTGAATACAATGCCCCATTTGGGATGTAACTTACCAGACACCTGCAGCAGCTGGAAAGACCCCAAAAGTACCTCACCAAGAGGATCAAGGGACTCAAACAGATGCCCTACACAGTTAGGCTAAAGAAACTCCAGCTCTACTCAGTTGCTTACCGCCTACTCAGAGGTGATCTGTGCCTGACGTATAAAGCCATGCCAAAAAAGAAGAAAGAACCAGCATACTGTGTATCAATTCACTTTTATTAAAATAAAAACAGACCGGTTTCGGCCGGAAAAATTTCACAGCCTTCTTCAGTGCAAAAAGAAAAAGAAATGGTATTCAATTAAACAATAAATATATTCAACTCAAAGCTTATTGGTCCATCCTAGAATTGTTCATTCAAACCAGGTGGGAACAACCCGCCCAGTTTCACAATCCACCTTTTCTCTTTATTATTTAAAATGGAGTGCCACCCAATTTTATTGGATCTGTTGCCCTTTACAATATCAATAATCAAAACGAGAACCTAGCAGTAGGATGTATGAGTTGGTGTTTATAAAGTGCATTGGAAGACTTTTTGTTTTTTATGTTACTAATGTGTTCAGAGATTCTTATTCTAAATGGACGAGAGGTCTGACCAATATAAAAGGCACCACATGGGCATGTAGCTTGATATATTAACCAGTCAGTACTACAATTTGCAAAAAATTAATGTCATAAACTGCAGAACTATTTCGACTGGAAAATTGTTTAGATTTGACAACCTTGTCACAGTGGATACAATGTCCACATGGATGACAGCCAACTAATGGATCCCCCATAATAGTAGTTTGTATATATTGAGAAGATTGATGGTTAGATCCATGTTTATAATAATTGAAACATGAACCAAGGTTTTTACCTTTCCGGTATGAAAATAAACATCTGTCAGGTATAATTTGAGATAGCTCATCATCATATTGTAATATATTCCAATGTCTGTTAACACTTTCAATTAGATTCACTGTATTTCTGGCGTATGTTGTAACCAGCCTAATGGGTTGTGTTGTTGTGACATTATGATCCTTGTACCTCAAGAATTCTTCTCTATTGGTCGAATTGACCAAATTACTTGCCTGCAACACATAACCTATGCCATATCCCCTGGCTTTGAATCTACTGGTAAGATCCTTCCTGTGATTCTGAAATGAAGAATCATCTGAACAAATATGTTTGGTTCTGATAAATTGTGATTTTGGAATATTGCGGGCTATATGTGGAGGATGGAAACTAGATGCATGCAGAATGGTGTTATATTGGGGATATTTTCTAAATACTTCAGTACCCAATGTATGGTCTGATAATCTGCTGATATTCACATCTAATAATGTAATACTGTTTAGATCGTAATGGATAGTAAATTGTAATCCCCAAGGGTTCTGATTTAAGTAAGATATAAATGCATGTAATGTATCAACCTCTCCTTTCCATACCATCCAACAATCATCTAGAAAACGTCTCCAAATATCAATGTGTTCCAAATAAATATTGTTCACTTGATCATAAATCAGATGTTTTTCCACAAAAGCCATAAACAAATCTGCATAAATTGATGTGTGCGCTTTATATACCAACATCCCACATGAATCCGGTTTGGAGGCGCTTGCATATTGGCTGGAGGTGGCCAATTTATATGACTCTGATTTCAACTCATTCTTAGTACAGTTAGTAGGACATGTCCTTAGCAGTAATGTATTTTTCTATCAGGACACCTGCTATTTACAAACTAAGGGCACAGCAATGGGGGCTTCCTTTGCCCCCATTTATGCAGATTTGTTTATGGCTTTTGTGGAAAAACATCTGATTTATGATCAAGTGAACAATATTTATTTGGAACACATTGATATTTGGAGATGTTTTCTAGATGATTGTTGGATGGTATGGAAAGGAGAGGTTGATACATTACATGCATTAATATCTTATTTAAATCAGAACCCTTGGGGATTACAATTTACTATCCATTACGATCTAAACAGCATTACGTTCTTAGATGTGAATATCAGCAGATTATCAGACCATACATTGGGTACTGAAGTATTTAGAAAATATCCCCAATATAACACCATTCTGCATGCATCTAGTTTCCATCCTCCACATATAGCCCGCAATATTCCAAAATCAAAATTTATCAGAAACAAACGTATTTGTTCAGATGATTCTTCATTTCAGAATCACAGGAAGGATCTTACCAGTAGATTCAAAGCCAGGGGTTATGGCATGGGTTATGTGTTGCAGGCAAGTAATTTGGTCAATTCGACCAATAGAGAAGAATTCTTGAGGTACAAGGATCATAATGTCACAACAACACAACCCATTAGGCTGGTTACAACATATGCCAGAAATACAGTGAATCTAATCGAAAGTGTTAACAGATATTGGAATATATTACAATATGATGATGTGCTATCTCAAATTATACCTGACAGATGTTTATTTTCATACCGGAAAGGTAAAAACCTTGGTTCATGTTTCAATTATTATAAACATGGATCTAACCATCAATCTTCTCAATATATACAAACTACTATTATGGGGGATCCATTAGTTGGCTGTCATCCATGTGGACATTGTATCCACTGTGACAAGGTTGTCAAATCTAAACAATTTTCCAGTCGAAATAGTTCTGCAGTTTATGACATTAATTTTTTTTGCAAATTGTAGTACTGACTGGTTAATATATCAAGCTACATGCCCATGTGGTGCCTTTTATATTGGTCAGACCTCTCGTCCATTTAGAATAAGAATCTCTGAACACATTAGTAACATAAAAAACAAAAAGTCTTCCAATGCACTTTATAAACACCAACTCATACATCCTACTGCTACGTTCTCATTTTTGATCATTGACATTGTAAAGGGCAACAGATCCAATAAAATTGGAATGCACTCCATTTTAAATAATAAAGAGAAAAAGTGGATTGTGAAACTGGGTGGGTTGTTCCCACCTGGTTTGAATGAACAATTCTAGGATGGACCAATAAGCTTTGAGTTGAATATATTTATTGTTTAATTGAATACAATTTCTTTTTCTTTTTGCACTGAAGAAGGCTGTGAAATTTTTCCGGCCAAAACCGGTCTGTTTTTATTTTAATAAAAGTGAATTGATACACAGTATGCTGGCTCTTTCTTCTTTTTTGGGATTCTATTATGTTCTTATGAGCCGTGCATTTGCCTTTCGCGCAGGAGTGCCTTCTTGACTGTATAAAGCCATGTCCAACCCAGAAATAATGGACATGCTCCACCTCAGGAAATCCAAATCCCTTAGAGCTACACGCTCCAGGGACTTAAACCTCAGCACAGAAATAAATAGGACATGCTGGAGGGACAGATTCATATCCCAGAGGCTCCCCTCACTCTGGAACAAAATCCCAATCCATGTTAGGCAGAGCCCCTCAATGATCCTCTTCAAGAGAAATCTTGACGAGTGGACGGGAGATCATAGGTTTACCCCTGGGATCTCTTCTGTGTCCCTACTAGACAGAGGCACAGTAAACTAACATTAAAAGGGCTATCTTCTGTGACCTACTATACAGAGGCACAGTCAACTAATCTAAAAGGGTGGCGAAAGCCAAACACACTCTGGCTAGGCTTATAAATGCCCTAGGGCAGATAGCCTAGTATCAACCTATGAAGTAGACATATTCCTGAAACAAGTACAGAAAGCAGCTTCATTTCTCATGGAAAGTCCTTTCGCCACAATGACCAGATGGCAGTTCACTTCTTGATGGCAGAAAATGAAGCAATTAGCAAATCATTTGCACAGTTTATATGGTTTGCTTAGCCAATGACAGATGCTCCTTACCTGAGGCAAAGGGGAAACATGGCTAGTCCCTCTTATGTACACTCTTCCAAAAGAGCAAGAGCTGGCTCTGTGCATGTTCACTCTCCCCTAGACTATGCATCCGAAAAGTGAGATGAAAGGAGTAACTAAGGGGCACTGACAAAATTACTTTTAGCAGAAAGTAAAACCTGGGTCAATCTCGCTTCACATGCATCATCTCCTTACCTTTCTTCAAATCTTGATGCAAGAATACACTCAAATCCCTTACACACACTATGATAATGTATACTCTCCTTGTTTTTGAGATAGAATTCCCCAATTGAAAAGCATGGGTGTGGAAGACACCATTTCTACATGTGACAAAGTAATGCATACAATTTCATATGCAGAGTATAAGGTACTATTGTACACCACTAAACTGACATTTCTCCAAAGAAGATAAAAATCATGGTAAAACAAAACAGACAAGCTTAAAGACAACACAGATGTTTTCAAATCAAAGCTTAGAGCCCTTAATTCAAAGACAGCAGCAGATGAAAAATAAAACTAATTCACTACAGTAACCAAAATACCATGTATTAAAACATTAATATAAAATATTTATGTCTACACTAAATAAAAGAATGGCAAAAGTGTTGCCAAAATTGATATGGATTAAGGAGGGGGTAAATATTTGAAAACATTAACAGCAGAGTGTAACAAAATGCCATTATTGACGGTGGAGTTTGATGCAGAAAAGGCATTCAGTAGTGTCAGCTGGGATGTTATGAGTGGAGCAATGTCAGCATTTGTGTTAATGATAGAATAATAGGGTTAATTAGGATAATATCTGAAGGGTTTCAGGTAAGAATTAAGATGGGAAGTTTCACTGCAGCGAGGTTTGCTTGCAAGAGTAACCAGGCAGGAGTGTCCTCTCCCATTTGCTATATGCTTTACATCAAGAACCACTGGCAAAGAACATAACTGACTCACAAACTCAAGGATACACCTAGCACAGTAATCAAGAAAAGTTAGCGTTATTTGCAAAAATTACTTCATGCTTGATAAATACAGAAAATGATTATTTTGGTATTGTGGAGCACTCTGTTTCAGGTTTTTCTGGATATAAAATACAAGATAAAACAAAAAGCTATGTTAGTAAACTATGTACCTTCCCATGACTTGGTTCAACAATACTGAAATTTAGCATAGTATGAGAAGTATTTAGGTGTATGGATTAAACAGGATTATATTTTGGCAGCTATGGAGATATGGGAAAAGACTAATCAAAATATACAAACATTGAAAAGTTGGAAGTTCAATTATGGATATGAATAGTGAGAAACAAGCAGTGAAAATGTTTACACACAGGTCAGGCATATGTTATCAACCAGAGGAGAAGGTGTAGAACATAATTACTAAAAAAATACTTGGGAGGGAAAAAGGGCAAGAGTACGCTCCCCAAAGAAACAAATTGCTTTTTAAAGATTAATTGATTTGCAGTCAAGATTCAAATAGGTACACACTCCAGGTTATAAATCAAAGTAGAAAGGAATGACGAAATAGGAAGGGGGGTGACAGAAGTAAGGAAAGTATAGGATTTTGGATGCTGGTCTCGAAGGAAAACTACCATCACCATACAGATGATTATTATATAAATACAGCAGAAAAAAGTATTCTAAAAACTATGCAAGCACTGGAACGAAGATAGGAGATTTTTCCCAATAGGAATAACAGCAAGTAGAGTTTAGAAAATAGGCAAGAGGAGGTCTGGAATTTGCTGGCCAAAATTAGCAAAGAAACCAAGGTACTGGGATCAAATAACTAGAGAGAGCAGGAAAAGACCAAGCAGAAGTTTGGACTGCTGGACACACACTGCCTTCCCTACTAGGGATTTACACAACAGGAATACAGGCAAAGGGCACGGAAGTGCTAAGTGAAATACCAGCTCTGTTAAGTTTTTAATCAGGTCTAGAACAGAAACGAAAGTATGTACTTACCATAACGTTAGATCCATGTTGTCCGATTTTCGTACACTTCAAATTATGGGTTGATTGATCAGATGGGATCCAACTTCAGGGCCGATCTTAAAACTATCGGATGCTGATATCAGACGCCTCCCCTACCCATAATTTGATAGGCAATTACTCAGATTGAGTTTGCCTCTAGAGAAGTGGAAAATAAATCTCTCGCACACAGTCACACTCACACACACACACACACACACACACACACACACACACACACACACACACACACAAAGTATGTAAAAATGAAAATTTTAGTGCTGAAAAAGTTTATGAAATGTATTCCAGTCTTGAGCGACTGTGCATAGACGGGGGAGTAACATCCAGTCAATCATCTAGAAGCCAAAGGTGACAATTTGAAAGGGGGGGGGTTGAAGCAGATGAAAATCAGAAAACAAGGATCTAACGTTATGGTAAGTACATAACTTTCATATCCAATGTTTTCTATTTCCGTCCATTCAATCCAAAGCTGTTATACTGGAAGGTATCAGGGAGGGACATTACTGAGTATGGTGGAACCAAAGGATGAATGTAATCTTGATTGCATGTCCGGCTTACAGTGAGATACAAATGTGTGTACAGTTGCCAGTTTGGCTGCTGTGCAGATATCAACTGGCAATCCTCTATTAAAGGCAGAAGTAGAAACTGCTCTTACAGAAATGCCTTAGGTTTACTGGCTAAAGGCAAACTGTTCTTTTAATATGCAACAGAAATGCAATTTGAGAGCCATCTGGATAAGGTCATTTTAAATACTGCTTTTCTTAATTTTGGTCTAGCAAAGGAAATGAATAACTGAAGTCTTATCCTGTGAATATAGATTCTGAGCTGTTTAGAAATATCTAACAAATGTAGCATGTACTCTCCCTTGTTTGAATATCTTGCAAACAAGACTGGAAGATGAACAGAGAGATTTAAATTAGTATCGAATGCCACTTTAGGAATAAAGGACGTATTAGTTCTAAGGGAAACTATCTCTGTGGAAAACCAAATATGGGGGCTTTGATGATAGGTCTTGTAGTTCCGAGATTCACCTAGCTGACTTTACTGCAACAGGAAGAAATTTAAAATCTACTATATTTGTAGGATCAAAGGGAGCCTGCGTTAAAGCCAGTAAACATAATAGCAATGTCCCACGAGGATGCTGGGTCTCTAATACGAGGTGTAAACAGAAATGCACCCTTGAGAATGGCTTCTGAGATATTGAGGAATGCAAGATAAGACTTCAGTTACAAAAATAAAAATTGCCAAAGATTCCAAAGACAACCACAAGGTATTTTATAACTATGTCAAGAATATAAATGGTAATGCTCAGATTTGCTCTGAGCTAAAACAGAATGGCATTAAACATATTGATCCCAAGGATATTGCCAATATCCTGGCAGATCGATTCAGTGCCAACTTCACCCCCCCTCTCACCCCCTAAATGCCCCATCTCAATACCAGAAGATTGCCAAATTCCGGTAATAATGGCCACACAGGTAAAAAAACGCACTTTCCAAAGCTAAGAATACAGCATCCATGGGACCAGATGACATCCTGGGCTGTGTACTACATGAACTAAAATATTAACTGGCACCTCACCTACGTGTCATGTTTAATCATAGCCTCACCTCAGGTTTCTTGCCCACTGAGTGGCGCAGAGCTACAGTTATCCCACTCCACAAGGGGGGATCCACCTTGGATCCCGGAAACTACAGTCCCATCAGTCTGACGAGTCTTATCTGCAAGGCCATAGAGTGTATTATCATGGAACTTATAAACAAAGACATTGGCAACCTTCAAACACTGGACCCCACCCAGTTTGGGTTCGTGAAGGGCCGGATCTTGTCTCTTGAACCTGACTGACTTCTTCGAATCAGTCTCCAGAGCCATGGACAAGGGTAAGGTGATCCACACAGCCTATCTAGACCTTGCCAAGGCCTTTGACACCATCCCCCACTCTGGAATCATAGATAAACTTACTAAGCTGGGCATTAATCCCTACATCACCCAATGGCTTACTGATAGAATCCACACTGTAAAAGTAGCCGACTCCAAATCCAGCTCCAGACAAGTGGAGTACCTCAGGGTTCAGTCCTGGGTCTGAAGTACAAGCTAACACTAAAGGATTCTGGCTAACAAAGTTCGCAGATGACTGCAAACTGGGAGCCATTACTGTATCCCCAAATGATGTGGATACTCTACAAAAGGGCCTTACAGAAACAGATGCTTGGTGCCAGAGTCATGGGCTCAAGCTCAATGCCAAGAAATGTATAGTTATCCCCTATGGGAAAATACATGTACCCGTGAATTACCATATAGGTGGTAGTACACTAAACACCGAAAGTGTGATAAGAGACTTAGGGACACAGGTGGACAGTGGTCTCACCTTTGATAACCACATCGCCACAACAGTCAGGAAATCCTTCTATGTGGCACACCAAATCACTAAGGGCTTTTCATCCAGGAAAAAGGAGGTCATTGTCCCACTGTACTCATCCCTCATTAGACCCATTATAGAACACAACACCCGTTTGGTATGTACCTCTCAAGACATCTGCAACAACTGGAAAGGCCGCAGAAATACCTCACTAAAAGAATCACAGGCCTAAAGCAGATGCCCTATGCTGACCGCCTTAAAAAACTCCAGCTATACTCTGTCGCATATCGTCTACTCAGAGGTGTCTGCTTAACATGCAAGGCCATATCACACCCAGAGCTGTTGGACATGCTACACTTAAAGAAATCCCAATCCCTCAGAGCCACACGTTCCAGGGATCTAAATCTTGTCATCACAATAAACAAAACATGCTGGAGGGATAGGTTCCTGACCCAGAGACTCCCCAGACTCTGGAATAGATTGCCCATACATGTCAAGCAGAGTGCCTCTTTGGCCCTCTTCAAAAGGAACCTTGACGATTGGATGGGAGAAAGGAAATTCATCCCGGGGATCACGTCAGTTGCCCTGCTAGACAGGGGTCCAGGGAAGTAAATAGTGTGGGAAGAAATAGCCAGGGAATTGTTATGGCTAGGCTTGTATAGGCGCTAGGGCGGATAGCCTAGTACCAACCTATGAATCTATGAACAATACAAGTACTGTTCAGACCTACATGAAAATTGGAGATGGCTGCAAATTGTGTATTAACAGTTGTAAAACCAGAGCCTTTGTTAAAGAAATCAGACAAAAATTCATGAATGGATGGTACTGGTACTGAAAATGGGTCTAGACCTTTGGAATAAGCCCAGACTGAAAATCTCTTCAATTTATTGTGGTAAACTTTCCTAGCTGAAGGTTTCCATGAAGAAGAAAGAATACTGACTACTGCAAGGGGAAGTCTGGCATATCTGTCTATGCCTAAAACTGGAGGAACCATCATGTGGTTAATATCATGGATTTCTGGTCTGGAGGAGACCGTCCAGATGGGTGAGAGAAAAGATCTGGACTATGAGCCAACATCCATGGAGGATGTACTAGAAGAGATCACAGGAAGGGGGACCATGTCTTTCAGGGCCAAAATGGAGCAATGAGGATCATCCTGGCCTTGTGCTGTCTTACATTCGGCATAAATTTGTTTAGTAGTGGTACAGGAGGGAAGCATATAGGAGACTCAGGGCCAAATGTGGTCCACAGCATCCCTCAGTGATGCTCCCTATTGGGAGATCAGGGCAAAGTACCTGTGGCATTTATTGTTTAGACAGGAGGAAAAGAGGTTGCACCAAGGTTGTCCCTGGTGAATGAAAATTATTTGCATCACTGCTGGGTTGAGGGACCACTCATGAGGCATTAGCACTGTTCAGCTTAATTTGTCCATGAGTACAATGGAAGACCCAGGGATGTACATTGCTATCAGAAAGCATTGTGAAGAACTAACCTTTTACTAGACCCTCATGGCTTCTTGGCAAATCGGACAAGAACAGGATCATCCTCATCTGTTGATGTACCATACAACAGTCATGTTGTCAGTCTGTATGGATATCACACCCTACAATGCTAGCAAAACTGCTCTCAGCTCCAAGATACCGATGTGAAGCCTAGCCTCTGTTGTCAACAGTGTACCTTGGACCATCTTCCCTCCAAAATGCCCCCCCCCCCCCAACTCTAGAAGGGATGCATCCTTTATCACGGTTGCTACTAGCGGATCTGTCTGGAAAGGACGGCCCTTGATCACAAACAGAGATGTTATATATTAAGTGATGTGTTTTTTTTTTTTTTTTACATTTGTGCAATCCAAATTTTTGCATGTAGAGGGTCCGTGGATTGAGACTACTGTACTGCTAAAGTCCATTCCAACACTCTCATGAAAGTCTTGCTAAAGGAACCATTAGGATATTATATGCCATAAGACACAAGAAACATATTAACCTCTCTCATGGTTTTGGGTGAAGCAGAGTTTGAATGGCTTCAGTGACTGGGCCTTGATCTGGGGAAGCCCAGCTATCTGAAGTCTGGTGTTGAGGTGGTATCTGATAAATGCTATAATCTGAGTTAGTCACCTGAGATTTCGGTAGGTTTACAGATTCTTAAATTCAGAAGCAACTAGAGTACATGATCCCAGTGCATTAGTAGAAGATGCTCGGTGGGGACAGTGAGGAGCCAATCGTCTAGACATGGGAAGACTTGGATGCCCAGTAAGTGCAGGTGCACTGCTACTACTGGCAGAATCTTGGTGAACACCCTGGATGCTGTGGTGAGACTGAATGGCAGAACTCTGAATTGAAAATGAGTGGCTCCCAGACAGAAGCGGAGAAACCTCCTGGAGTGTTTCGCTATTTTTATGTGGTAGTAGGCATCTTGGATATCTATGGAGCATATCTAATCTTCCTGCCTTAAAAGAGGTAAAAGTGGACTGAACTGTGACTATCTGTTATTTTGCCTGTTTTATGAACTGGTTTAGGTGACTGCAATTAAAAATGGGTCTCAAGTCCCTAGTCTTCTCTGGCACTAAAAAGAACCTGGAATAAACTCTGGACTCTGTTTGTGGAAGACCAGTTGGGTTATTCTTTTTTCTAGCAGCTTTGAAATTTCTGTGGCTGCTAAGTCTCACTGGCCGGGTGGAACATTATTGAACTTTCTTCCTTTTCTGGTGAGGGAGGGACAAGGGAGTTGAATAACCTCCAGATATTATCCTTACCACCCACAAATCTGTTAAAGTTTGCCAAGCTTGAGGGTGTAAGAGATATCCCCCAACTTCCTCCAAAGTGCAGCAATCAGGCAACCATTCAGGAGTGCTTTGTTGGAAAAAAGAGGCTTGAAAGCTTTGATTTTGAGGTCCTCCTCTTGGACATCATCCATTAAAGTTACCTCCCCCTCTGCCACAGGGAGGTCTGTCACCTTGGAAGTCATGGAAAGAGCTCTGAAATTTGCAAAGCCACACCTTCTTCCCCGATCTCTAGTTTCTAGAGGACGTTCTTTGAGGGGTGGAGAAGCATACTCCCACTGCAGATAGAGCCTTGTCATCTTGTTGACTTCTTATGAGAGTGTGTCCTTGACTTCAGGTCCAAATGAGGTTTAACCATTGTAGGTGCATTAATGAAGGATGACTTGTAGTCTTTCTCAAAGTCACACAATGGCAGCCAGGAGTGGCGGTGCATGGTATTAGTGGTGCTTGCTGCTCTGGTCATGCCAGTGACTGCGTTCAAAAGCAGATACATGGCTACATTAGAAGAGTGAGGGGTGAAAAGCTGAGAGTTCACTGTCTCCCGAACATTAACTTGCAATACCCTTAAGAGAAATTTGGATATCTCTTTAGTCAAATCTCTCTGGAATCTTGTCAAATGGGCAGGGCAGTTCAGCGATCTGAGTGTGAAAGTCACCGACACAAAGGTTTGCTTTCTAAATCTGTCCATCGTTCTAGATTCTCTGTTAGGAGGATGAAAAGATGAACTTTGTTCCAAAAGCTCCTTCATGATGGCTGCAGCCACCACCCCAGCATCGACTGGCGGAACTTTACTCCAGTGCTTCCGATCCGCAGATGCCGATAACATTCAGTTGCACTTTTTGGGAGTGGGCTCCACCACATTCAGATCCTTCCATGGCTGTTAAGCCATAAGATCTATAAGGCGTGGTACCACCCAGGAAGATGTTAGTTCGGTATCAAAAGCCTTCAAGAATACTGACAGGGTCTTGGGAAGACCAACCACCTCTCTGCTACATTTATTTGAGGATATCATCACAAAGAGGATTACTGGCCTCAAACAAATGCCCTACACTGACCGCCTCAAAAAACTCCAGTTTTACTCCGTAGCATATCGCCTACTCCGAGGTGATCTCTGCCTAACATATAAAGCTATGTCAAATCCAGAGCTGTTGGACATGCTACACCTAAAGAAATCCCAATCCCTCCGAGCTACACGCTCTAGGGACCTAAACCTTGTCACCACAATAAACAGGACACGCTAGAGGGATATATTCCTGTCCCAGAGAATTCCTATACTCTGGAACAAGCTACCCATATATGTCAAACAAAGTTCTTCATCAGCACTCTTCAAGAAAACCTTGACGACTGGATGGGAAATAGGAAATACACCCCAGGGATCACTTCTGTGTCTCTGCTGGATGGTGGCACAGGAAAATAACTTTCTTGGGTGGTGTAAGCTATGGAACCTTGCTGGCTAGGCTTACGTAGGCCCTTGGGCCGATAGCCTAGTACCTACCTATGAACCTAAGTGACATCTTCAGAGAGGGAGTGAGGGGAACCCTTACCTTCTTCCAAGTCAATATCTTCAGTGAAAGATTTTGGTGAAGAGTCCAGGTGCTTCCACTTGCATTTCTTCTTTCTGGGAAGATCCTCTGCAGGAGAGTTAGAGGGGTTAGACAGGGAGTTAAGAAAGTAAACTTCCTTGGAGATGATTGGTACTGACTGTCATGGTTGACTAGGATGTAGAGAAGGCACAGGATGCAGATAAGCTTGGGGTAGAACCAAACTGGTTGAATATATCCTCTCTTTACTAGCTGCAAAGTCTTTCAAAACCCTTCAAAGCTGATGCTGTCACCAGTACAGAAGACTCCATCCTTTCAGAGGAAAAGAAGGAAGTTTATGCACCAAAGAGCCCATGTCCTGAAGCCAATCTCTGGTCTGAGCTGTCCAGGGCTAAGGGGAAGAGATGGCTGCAAAAACCTTGGTGCCAACTCAACCCAATGGAACTCGATGCTGAAGCTTCAACTCCAATTCTCATCTTGATCCTATGGCATCTGGTCAAGAGAAATAAGGATATGGTCTGTGTTGAAGATGTAAGAAACTTCGGTGCTGACAAAGGTGCTCCAGTTCCAGATGGTTCCAGCAATCCCAAGCCTGAAGGTAGAGTTGGTGTGGAATCATGCAAGGGAGGGCTGACTTGGCTTGTACTCTGTACCTTCCTAGGAAAAGGTACCAGGATAACCCCATGCTGTTACCTCTGTCCTCAAACTTCCTCATTATCCTGACACACTGAATTCCATGAGGCTTCTAGATGATCAAGTGGATAACGCTATCAAGGAAGGATATGGATATTTCCTTTCTTAAAGGATCAGTGACTGCAGTATGGAACACACCAGACCCAGTGAATAACTGGCACAAATAGGAGATTAGTCTAGAGTTGGAGTAGGTTCCAACCTTCTTGAAACCTTGGGGATCAAGGCCAATTGATGTAGTCTGTTACATAAACCACTTTGTTGAAGTCTTGGATGAGGATTTGCAACTTTCCTTTCCTTTTTCTCTCCCTTTTCTCTCTTATCTTTGTCTTTATCCTTTTCTGGAACTCTGAATTTCTGTTTATCATGTCTAGAAGGTGAAGATAGCAATGGGGTAGCCCCTGTCTGTGCTGGAAGGAGCTCCTTGAGAACCAGCTTGCCCCAATTTAGTCTGGAGGGACCTGTAACTGAAAGATGCACAGAATCGACAATCGATGTCAAGGTGCATGGCACCAGGAAAATAAACACAGAGTGGGGGTTTGGGGGGGCAACTTCTGCCCACACGCTGAACATGTTTTAAAACATGTTAATACTAACATTATAAAGCACGTTAAAAAATGCTCTTACTATGGGAAAGACCTCAAAGGCCTTAAAAGTTTGCTATAAAGAAATAAGAAAATGTAAACGCGGAAAGATAATCAGACTAAAATGGAACAAATTATTCAGACTAAAATGAGAGGAAAACTCTCACAGTAAGACAGGAGATGCAGTTGGATGGAAAATAAATATTTCAACCTACTGTGAATGGAGAGCTCTCTACTCGCCTTTGCACTGTTCAAGCTGCAAACAAGATCTGGGTAACTGAATAGCAACCTTGGGAATTACGGGTAAGGAAGAAACCAAAGCTTTGTATCCGATAGCTTCATACCAAGGTCAGATCCCATCTGATCAGACAACCCACAGATGGAAACAGACAACACTGGATATAGCAGTTAACAAAAATGGAATAATTAATACGGTGTGTAAAATATTGCATGATAACTACATCAATCACAGGATATTACAAAAGAGTGGACATACAAAATGGCAAGGCAATACATAACAGAACAATGGAAGGACATCTGTATGGCTCCCAAGCATGCAGCAAAGTCCACAGAAGGTTTAGGATTTTTGCTTGGAAGTGTTTGCAATGGTATTTTTATACCCAAGCAGACTTCAGATATTTTTTTCTCAGACAAATTGGTGGAGATGTGAAGGGAAAGACAGAGGTAATCAAGAACTGCCAAAGGTGCATGATCCAATTAATGATTAATGACAATGATTAGCCAAATCGAATATGTACAGCAAATTTCTAATCTTTGTGATGGTGGCTGAGAATTAGGATGTGTTGAATTTTTATTCAACAAGCCTTTGAATGTCTTAATAAGGAGGAGGAAAGTACAGTTGTGTACACTTACCATAAATGTAGATGTTCGAGTGTATTCACTGTTGCAGTCATTACATTTGGGATATCTGCTTGCAGTAGCCCTCAGTCGGCCTGATTAACAAAGTCTTGGGTCCTGCATCGGATGCTGTTCCTTCTTCCATGACGTCAGGTCATCAGGGGTATAAAACATGCAACCAACGCCATTACATCAATTTTTCTTGACCCAGATGTCAGGTGCCCCCCTAATGGGAAGCAATTAAATCTATAATTACGAGGATATACCTCCAACAAAAAAGCAAATACACCAAAAAGCATTTTGAGCATAGTAAGGGAGAGTAGAGGTAGAGCCAAAAGAAGAAAGGGGACTGGAGGGACGGTAACCAGGACTGCAACAGTGAATACACCCGAACATCTAAATTTATGGTAAGTGTACACAACTGTACTATATTCTTCGTGTTTCACTGTTGCAGTCATTGCATCTAGGTAGATTCCCAAAGCTAAGGTTGGGAGGAGGAATTTAAATAGAGTCAGGACCAGCTATAAGACCCTGCAAGACTGCAGTGACAAAGCCAGGTCTGGATTTAGAGAAAATTGGCAAATGATAATGCTTGGAGAAAGTATGTACAGAACTCCAGGTAGCAGCTTCTAGGATGTCCCTGGTAGGAATGCCCCTGAGAAAGGCTGTGGACGTAGATGCAGCCTTGGTTGAATGGGGTTTGATGCCCTGTGGGATAGGTTTTCCATGGTGCTTATAGCAGAAATGAATGCAGTGGCCTATCCATTTTGAAATGGTTTGCTTTGAAATAGCTTTTCCCTCTGCCCCTGCAGCAAATGCCCCAGCAGTTGTTCAGATTTCCTTTGAGGTTTAGTCCTGTCCAAGTAAAATCTAAGTTGTCTGTGCACATCTAAGGAGTGCAGTATCTGTTCCCCTTTATTCTGTGGGTTAGGAAAGAAGGTAGCAAATGAATGGGCTGATTAAGAGCCACACTGGATACCACCTTGGGCATGAAGGAGGGATTGGTTCTGACGGACACTCTGCATGAAAGATGATGAAGGCCTCCACTGCCATAAGGGCCTGTAATTCAGATACCCTTCTTGCACAAATGATTGCTAAAAGGAAAGCTGTTTTCCAGGAAAGGAATTTTAAATCTGCAGTAGCAGCTGGCTCGAAAGGAGGAAGAGTGAGTTTCTCCAAGACAAAGTTAAGGTCCCAGGCCGAAGTTGAAGCTCTCCTGAGTGGCCTTAAATTTTTGTCCCTCTGAGGAACTGCTTGAGCAGTGGGTGAGAGAAGAGGGAAGGCTCTGTGCTGTAATGAGCTGAAATGGCTGAGGCATGAATTTTGATGGGAGGAAAAGGACAAGCCCTTATGAAGCATCTCAGTCAAATATTGTAGAATCTGAGGTAAACTGGAAACTGCTGTACTCATCCCTTGAAACTGGTTTCAGGTACAAAATCTTTTCCATTTTGCAGCATAAGATTTTCCAGTACTAGGCCTCCTAGCCTCTAAAATGATATCCATCACTGATTTACTGAGGGATGGTAAAGGAGAGATTAGGTAATTAGCCAGGCTGCTAGGTTCAGGGTTTGCAGCTAAGGGTGCAGAATCTGGTTCTACTGTTGAGACAACAGGGAAGGAGTCTGAGGCAGGTGCCATGGGGCCAAGCGTGACACACTGCGCAGGAGGGGGTACCAGTGTTGGCGTGGCCAGTCGGGTGCAAGTAAAATCGTCCTTGGCTTGTCCTATATGATCTTTAGTAGTACCTTGGAGAGCAGAGGCAGAGGAGGAAAGGCATAAACTGACAGGGTTTTCCAGCTGAAGGATAGAACATCCACTTTCCAATCTAGCTTGTGGGGAATCCTTGTGGAAAATTTGTCCAATTGATGATTCTGGAAGGAGGCAAACAGGTCTATATCTGGGCTCCTCACTTGCTTGTCACCATGTTGAAAATCCTTGGTTCCAGTTTCCACTCGTGAGTCCATGAGGTTTCTGCTTAGTCCGTCTGCCAGTGTATTTAGTTTTCCTGGCAGGAATTGAGCTTGTAGATTCACTTGGTAGCTCAAGGCTCTGTTCCACAATGCCATGGCTAGTCTGCAGAGGGGGTAAGAATGTGTACCCCTATGCTTGTTTATGTACCACATGACAGTGGTGTTGTCTGTCTTTACCATTAGTTGTCCTGGAAGAATGTGGTCCTTGAAGGCTGTCAGAGCATTTTGTACAGCTAACATTTCCTTTTGATTTATGTGCAGGTGCATTTGACTTGGGTTCCATTTGCCCTGAATGCACTTCTCTGCCAGGTGAGCCCCCCATGCATAGTCTGACGAGTCTGTTGTTAAGGTATGGGTGGCAGGAGGTAGTGTGAATGGTAGTCCCCTGTCTTGGTGGCAGGCCTCTGCCCACCAAAGGAACTCTAGGCGTAGGCAAGGTATGATAGGAATCATTGCTTCTAGATCCTGTGAATATTGACACCATAGGCTTTTGAGATACCATTGTAGTTTCCTCATATGCAGCCTTGCATATGGAATTAGAAGAATGCAGGAGGCCATGAACCCCAAGGCTTGCAGTATTTGCCTTGCAGATAGCTGGGTTTTTGTGGCTACTTATTTGAAGTAGGTTGTTAAATGAATCAGTTTCTCTGGCGTGAGGAAAGCCATCTGGGAAGTTGTATTCAAGCTTGCTCCCAGGAATATGATTTGTTGACAGGGTACCAGGTGTGATTTCTTTTCATTTATGGTGTACCCCAGACAAGTCAGCACCCTTTGAACAAAGGCCAGATGACTCAAACGTATGTCCTGGCTTTCTGCCTGAATTAGACAATCATCCAGGTATGGGTATATTTAATATTTCTTTGCCTACAAAATGCAATAACTGGAGCTAGGCACTTTGTGAATACCCTGGGGGCAGTAGATAAGCCAAAGGGCAGTGCAGAGAACTGACAGTGCATGTAGCCTGCTTTGAAGCATAGGTATCTTCTGCAAGACTCCCTGATGGGGATGTGCAGGTATGCTTCTTTTAAGTCTAGTGTTGCCAACCATGCATCTTTGCCTAGCATAGGAAGCAGCTGGTGAAGAGTCAGCATTTTGAATTTTGGAATCACCAGAAAGGTGTTTAGAGTACAAAGGTCCAGGATAGAACACCGTGTATTGCCTTTTCTGGGTACAAGGAAAAGTCTCGAATAGAAACCTAGTCCCTTTTCCTCTTCTGGTACCAACTGAATAGCCCCCATGCTTAAGAGAGATAGAACTTGATTTTGGGCCTCTGCCCACTGATATGGGGGTAGATCTGGTCACCACTTGGTGTTGGTAACGTGTGGAAGTGAAATCTGTATCCTTGGGACATTATATTTAAAACCCATTTGTCCTGGGTAATGAGATCCCATTTTTTGGCTTGCAGACCAGTCTTTCCCCCTAAAGGAGCATTCAGCTGGGAAGTGCTTGGATGTTTTAAAAGCAAGCCATTGGGACATTTTTCCATAGGGAGGAGTCTTACTACTCCCAGATTTGGGTGCGGAAATCCCCCACTGCTTAGTCTTGTGTCTCCCCTGGGACTGAAATCTGGGGTTTCTGCTGTGTTTGGGTTTGGCTTGAGAAGACCTGAAAGGGGCTGGAAAGGACCATTTCTTAGAGGGCCAATGCCTACTAAATCTAGGAGTCTGAACTTACAAGAAATCTTTAACAGTTTGCATAGATTTAGCTTTATCTTCCATCTTTTTAAGAACTTTCTCAGCTTTGTTGCCAAACAGGCGGTCCTGATTTAAGGGAGCATCTAACAGTTTAGCTTTAACATGATCAGGCAAAGATTGCTCCTTAAGCCAAGCATGCCTTCTGAGCACAGACCCAGTAACAGCAGCCCTGCAAGAGGCCTCTAATGAATCAAATCCACATTGCAAAGTATGTTTACCAACCTGTTCAGCAGAATGCATTAAATCCTGTAATTCTTTATTTTCAGCACAGTCAGGAATCAGCATCATTTTCTGTTTAAGCAGCCTAATAACATGTTATTGATACTTTAACATACAAAACTGGCAGTTTATAGCCCTAATGGCCAAGGTTGCAGAAGTGTAAACCTTCTTACCCCATCTATCCAGCGCCCTGGAGTCTCTATCAGAAAGGGTAGGATTTTTAGCAGTAGAAGCCTTAATGCCCTTGGGTCTCTGTGAAATAGTCTCTGGATCCGCAATAGGATTTTTAAAAAAGACACTTGTGTGAATCAGAAACCCTGTAATATCTGTCAAGTTTTCTGGGAGCAGGAGGCAAAGGAATCAGGGGCCAAACTAAATTCCGAAAAGACATCATCAACAATGTCTAGTACAGGAGGTATAGCTAAAGGCCTATGCTGAAGCAAGAATAAGAAATCCCTAAGCCTCTTTTTTTTTCATCAGAAAAATCCTGGCTTTCCCAGTGGAAATGCTCCCTTAGAAGTAAGGTTTCACCAAAAGAAAAATCCTCTGGAGGGGAAGCGGAGGGAATAGAATCCTCTACATCAGAATCCTCATAAGTAGATAAGGGCAAATCCAGATCATCAGAAGAATCAGAAAAATCAGAATCCTGGTCAGAAGATTCATAAACAACTTCAATCCTAGGTCTCTCAGAAGGGGGAGGTTGGCTTCCCCTGATTAAAGTTATAAGATCTTCAGCCATTCTTATCATTTTTTTTTTTTAGGCATATAGGCCTGAGCATGCGGCCTGGGCGTCGGTTTCTTAAGCATGGTTCGAGATTTATGCCTAAATGAAGAAGGCGGCATCGGTTTAATATGCAAGTCCGTAGGCCTGAATACATCCTCATTAGCTGGTGCCTGCACAGTAGCTCTAGAGACATCCATAGGTTCCACAGTTGAAGCATCTCGCGGCATACCGGACTCCGAATGGGTTTCAGTAGAGGCCTGCGAATCAGAAGTAGCATGTATCAGGGGCTGCAAAAGAACCTCACTGGGCGAACTGGCGACTGGCTTAGGAGAAGCGTCGTCGGCAGCTTTGGACCTAGGCAGCCTGTCTCTGTCTTTATCTTTGCGTTTTTTCGGAATCCCAGTAGTCAGATGGCTAACAGACGACATTTCTGGATAATTAAAAGGCAAACTGAAATATTTAGAGGCGAAAATATTCCGACGACGGATAGTGCGCTGATTAAATAAAGCACAAAACTGATAGCAAGGTACTTCGTGGTCAAGGCCCAGGCAAGGAATAC
Source organism: Protopterus annectens (assembly GCF_019279795.1). Lineage (NCBI taxonomy): Eukaryota > Metazoa > Chordata > Ceratodontiformes > Protopteridae > Protopterus > Protopterus annectens. The sequence continues at coordinate 980,551,330 of NC_056732.1, read as the reverse complement.
AGTACGAATGAAAATCTTTGTGAGTTATTTGCTTTCCACAAGTAATGCTATTATTAACTTTTACTGACATTGGTAAGGAGCACGAAAAAGTTTCCCCAACGGGGTACTTAGCTTTAGTTGAAGACTTCGGTTCTGAAACTCAAAAATGAATATTTCAGGAGTCAGCCGACCGGCACTTGCGAACTGCTTCTTCTTCAGGTACTGCACGGCAAGAAAGACTGATGTAATAGCGTCAGCTGCATGTTTTATACCCCTGACGACCTCACATCATGGAAGAAGGGACAGCATCCGATGCAGGACCCAAGACTTTGTTAATCAGGCCGACTGAGGGCTACTGCAAGCAGATAACCCAAATGTAATGACTGCAACAGTGAAACACGAAGAACATCACCTCTTCATGGAATCTATGACTGCTCATTTTAGAAAAATTTCACCTTAAGATACACAAGTAAAATGTAATTTTCTTCCATATTTAATTTTTTGTTACCAGTGTAAAGTGCTGAACCACGTGGACATTTTATACATCAACCCAGGAGCACTGGCTGTGTGACTTGCGCGGGGTACCACAGCAGGCAAATGGAATGTGATGGAATCAAACCTTGGATTACAAGTAGCAGCTTAACAATTCACAGCCATGAGTCTCTGAAATAACTGCCAAGTTGTGCATTACTGCAGTGTTTAGTAAAACAGTGGAACACTACACTGATGAGCCTTCAAGATTAGAAATAAACAACTGGCAGAGATGCTCAGCTTTTAATCTACACTTGTACTCACACTCGTCAAAAGGCAAAAGGACTCCTACACTTTCTGGTTCTGTAAAGCAACAGAACAGCACCAGTTTAAGTGCTGACTGCTCTCTGAACTTCATCCTTTCTTGTTTTTCCAAAAGAGATTAACACTGGTACTACAGGAGGCCAAGCAGAAGTCTGGACTGCAGTGACAGACTTTCTTCCATATCAGCGACTGATTACAGAATATAGGGCAAAGAGTGGGGGGCAAGGGAGTAGCAAGTGAAAGATTAGCTATGGTACTAGTTTTTAGTAGAATCCAAGGCAGAAGAAGCTGTTAAAAATCTACAACTGGTTTAGATTTTGATTTCCATTTTCTAGTAATTTTTTTTTTTTTTTGCAGCTCACAGCTATAGTATGTCAAGGAGATTTAGACCCAGAGACCTATGCTTTCATGCAAGTCGAACTTCCCAAAATGGCAAGATTCTTTGGGATTCCTAAAGTTCATAAAGACTGTTCGAAAAGTACAGTTGTGTATACTTACCATAAATGTAGGTGTTAGAGTGTATTCACTGTTGTAGTCATCACACTTGGGGTTATCCTGCTAGGGGTAGCCCTCAGTCAGCCCGAATATCAGAGGATTAGTATTTCTGCATCGGTTACTGTCGCTCCAGGACTGATGTCAGGTCGTCAGTGGTATATAAACAGGCAGCCAACGCCATTACATCAGTTTTTCTTGCCCCAAATGTCAGGAGCCCCCAAACAGGGAGCTAAGTTATGGTGGAATAACACCACCAGTAGAAAATAAATACCAATAGCTCTGTAAAGAGTGAAGAAGAGAGAGAGAGACAAGGGGGCTGTAGGGTGGGAAGCCAGGATTGCAACAGTGAATACACTCGAACATCTACATTTATGCTAAGTGTACACAACTGCACTATGTTCTTCGTGTTTCACTGTTGCAGTCATCACACTTGGGTTGATTCCCAAAGCTGAAGAATGGGTGGAGGCAGTCAAGAAGTGCTGGGGCTGGCTAGTATGCCTGCAGGACTGCGGTTGCAAAGCCTGCCCTGGATTTGGAAAATGTGGTGGGGCAATGCTTGGTGAAGGTATGAACAGAACTCCATGTTGCAGCTTCCAAGATGTCCCTGGTAGGGACCCCTCTGAGAAAGGCTGCAGAGGTTGAAGTTGCCCTAGTGGAATGTGTTCTGACCCCCTGTGGGGGCGGTTTCCTACGGTGTTTGTAACAGAAATGGATACAGCGTGCTATCCATTTGGAGATGGTTTGTTTTGATATGGCCTTGCCCTCTGCCCCTGGTGCAAAGCTGACTAGTAACTGGTCAGATTTTCTAAAGGGCTTAGTCCTATCCAGGTAGAATCTGAGCTGTCTGTACACATCTAAAGAGTGCAGGATCCTTTCCCCCTTATTTTGAGGTTTAGAGAGAAAGGTGGGCAAATGAATAGATTGGTTGAGAGCCACACTGGACACCACTTTAGGCATGAAAAATGATGAAGGGTTCCACAGCCATAAGTGCCTGTAGCTCAGACACTCCTCTAGTTGAAGTGATGGCCAGAAGCAAGACTGTTTTCCAAGAGAGGAATTTTAACTCTGCTGAAGCTGCAGGCTCAAAAGGGGGTAGCGTGAGCTTTTCCAACACGAAGTTAAGGTCCCAAGCAGGGGTAGGGGCTCTTCTTGGTGGCCTTAAGTTGTTAGCCCCTCTCAGGAACTGCTTGATGAGAGGGTGAGATAAGAGAGGTGGCTCAGTGCTGTAATGTGCCGAGATGGCAGAGGCATGGATTTTAATGGAAGAGAAGGATAGGCCCCTGTAGAGTAGATCTACTAGGTAATCCAGAATGAGAGGTAAGGAGGGCTGTGCTAGGTCAGCTCCTTTAGTCTGGATCCAGGAACAATACCTTTTCCACTTGTCAGCATAGGATTTTGTAGTACTGGGTCATCTGGCTTCACGTACAACATCCAGGACCTGCTTGCTTGGGCTGGCCACTGGAGGAGATGTCAAGGAATAAGCCAGGGTGTCAGATTCAGGGGTCTGCAATTGTGGATGCAAGAACTCTCCCTCCTGCTGAGTCAGGAGAGTTGGAATCTGAGAGAGGTGCCATGGAGGCAACGGTGACAGACAGCGCAGTAGTGGGTACCAGTGTTGGCGTGGTCAGTCTGGGGCAATCAGGACTGCCCTTGGTCTTTCCTCCCTTATTTTGAGTAATACTCTGGTATGAAGAGGTAGAGGGGGAAATGCATAGATTGAGAGGTTTACCCAGTGGAAGGATAGGGCATCCACTTTCCAGGCCTTGCTGTGAGATTCCCTGGGGCAGAATTTGCTGAGCTGGTGGTTGTAGGGGGAGGCAAATAAGTCCCCCTTCGGGGTACCCCATTTCTGGGTCACAATGCTGAAGGTGTTGTGGTTTAAATGCCACTCATGTGGGTCTAGGAGATTTCTGCTTAAGTTGTAAACGCCACTCATGTGGGTCTAGGAGATTTCTGCTTAAGCTGTCTGCCAAAGAGTTTTGGTTGCCTGGCAGAAATTGGGCTTGCAGGTGAATATGCATGGCTGGAGGCCATGTTCCAAGGGGTCATGTCTAGCCTGCAGATTGGGTAAGAGTGAGTTCCCCCCTGCTTGTTGATGTACCACATCACTGTGGTGTTGTCTGTTTTGATTAGTAGAGGCCCCGGAGAGAGTAGGGATCTGAAAGCTGTCAGAGCGTGCTGAACAGCTAGCATCTCTTTTTGGTTGATGTGCAGATTAATTTGATTTGGGCTTCAGTGGCCCTGAATGCACCTGCTGTCCAGGTGTGCACCCCAGGCATAATTTGATGCGTCTGTGGTTAGGGTTTAGGCGGCATGGGGTTGTGAAAAGGGAAGTCCCTTGTTGTGTTTGCATGCTGCTGCTACCCACCAAAGAAAATTTTCCTTACACAAGGTATCAGAGGTATAATAGTTTCCAGGTCCTGAGAATGTTGGCACCAAAGGGGTTTTAAGTACCACTGAAGTTTCCTCACATGCAGTCTGGCATATGGAATTAGTAGAATGCAGGAGGCCATTAACCCTACAGCTTGCAGGATTTTCCTTGAGGATACCTGGGTTCCGGTGGTCAATTGAGAGAAGTAGTCTGTCAGATAGGCTTATTTTTCTGGAGTAAGGAATGCCGTAAGGGATGCTGTGTCCTGGCTTGCTCTCAGGAAAAAATTTTTTTGACTGGGACTAGTTTGGATTTCTTTTCGTTGATAGTGTACCCCAGGTTAGTAGGTCCTTTACAAATGTCAGGTGCTGTAACAGCTTTTCCTGACTGTTTGCCTGAATCAGGCAGTGGTCCAAGTATGGGTAAATTTGAATATTTCTTTGTCTGCAAAAAGCAATGGCTGGAGCCAGGCATTTTGTAAAAACTCTGGGAGCAGTTTATAAGCCAAAGGGAAGTGCAGAGAACTGAAAATGCACAGATCCTACCCTGAAACGTAGATATTTCCTGCAAGAGTCCCTGATTGGGATATGCAGATAGGCTTCCTTTATGTCTAGGGTGGCTAACCAGGCATCTTTGGACAGCATAGGGAAAAGTTGCTGTAGGGTGAGCATTTTGTATTTTGGTACCACCAAGAAGGTGTTTAGAATGGGCGGATCTAAGATTGGGCGCCAGGTGCCCTCTTTTCTGGGTACCAGAAAAAGTCTAGAATAGAAATCTTGGCCTATCTGTTCTGCAGGAACAGGCTGAATTGCTCTCATGGAAAGCAGGGAATGAACTTGGTTTTGTGCCTCTGCCCACTGGTTTGGAGGAAGATCTGCGAACCCTTTTGGGGTTGGCAGCATGTGGAAATAAAATGTGTACCCCTGGGACACTATGATGAGGACCCATTGATCATTGGTGATGGAGGCCCAGTTTTTTGCATGGGAAGGAAGTTTTCCTCTTAGGGGCACAAGCAGATGGGCAGAGGTGAGAGGAGGAGTTGAGAAGTCATTGTGAATTCTTTCCATAATGGGGTGGCTTACCACTCCCTGTTTTAGAAGTGGAGGTAATCCATTGCTTAGATCTCTGCATGCCCTGAGACTGCTGTCTGGGGGGTCTGCTAACCCAAGGTCTAGTCTGAAGTGGCCTTGAGGGGGCTAGAAAGGACCAATGTTTTGAGGGGCAATGCCTACTGAATCTAGGAGGCTGTACTTGCAAAAAGTCTGTTTGCATAGACTTAGCTTTTTCTTCCATCTTTTTTTTAAAACCTCTTCTGCTTTGGTGCCAAACAGATTGTCTTTGTACAGTGGTGCGTCCAATAATTTTGATTTGACATGATCTGGCAAGGTCTGTTCCTTAAGCCAAGCATGCCTTCTAAGTACAGAACCTGTGACTGCTGCCCTGCAAGATGCTTCTAGGGCTTCAAACCCACAGTGCAGGATATGCTTACTGACTTGGCTTGCAGAATGCATAAGCTCCTGTAACTCTTTATTTTCTGCACAGTCAGTGAAGGTAGATAGTTTTTGTTTAACAAGTTCCAAAGTATGTTGCTGGTATTTCAGCATGTGGAACTGACAATTTAATGCTCTAATGGCGAGAGTTGCAGAGGTGTATACTTTTTTAACCCATCTGTCTAAAGCTCGGGAATCCCAGTCCAAAGGGGTGGGATTCTTAGCTGTGGTTGCTTTTATTCCTTTAGGTCCTTGGGAAATGACCTCTGTGTCAGAGATAGGATTTTTGAAAATAAATTTGTGCAAGTCAGGGACTCTGTAGCACTTGTCAGGTTTCCTGGGAGCAGTATTCAGATACCAATGAAATTGCTTATTTCGCCTTCCAATCACCACTGATATGGTTACAATCATAAGCGTTATGAATGAAAATTGGAAAATCATTTTAGGGAGCTTCGATCTCACTATATCTGTGAAGAAACATCCACTTTTCACATAAAATAAATGGCAACATTAAATCTTTGAGAGAGTGCAAATGCCCAGTGTCAAAAGACAGCATACACTGTGGGCACTTTTAAGTGTGGCAGATGCCATTTTATTAATGTCTCAAGCATTCATATTGCTGTATGAAAAACCACTGTTTACTCGAAAGACAGACATGACTGTCAGACACGAGGAGTAGTTTATTTGGCTTTATGTGAATCTTGCCCTTGTTACATCAGAAAAACAATCAGAATGTTTAAATGTAGAATTTATAAGCAGACCCTTGCCATTCGACAAAGTTATACTAACAACACATTTACTAGACATTCAGCAACGTGCTAACTTCAAGAAATTCAGTTTTTCTGCCTTAGAAGTCATTGATATGCTTGAGTTTATGGGGGATTATAAAGTTAGGCTTGAATGCCAAGAATCTGTTTGGCAGATTAGATTAAATGCTGACAAATATCCAGGACTGAATGATAGCATTAACATTAAGTGTTTTTGGTAGCACAATGGCTCTAAGATGTGCTGCCATAAAATTTTCAGTTATAAGCCTCACAGATTCTACTTTATACAATGTTTTAAACTTTTTTATTATTATTTTAATTCACATAATCATTCCTGCTTTTCAAAGTGTGTACAATCGGTCCAAATTGCGAATAATCTGCTGTTATTGGAGCCTTAAAAAGTCACATGATTACATTTAGTAATTGCTATGTGTTCAGTATTACTTGGATTCTGATGAAATTCTGTTTTATTTCTCAGCTAGAGCGTCTTCTGCGTGGAGACATACGTGAAAGGGTGTACCTTTGTTGAAGGTTGTGCGTCAGGGTTGGTAACTCGGCAAGTAAAAATCAACTACCAATCATTAGCGGACCGGAGTTCCGCTGTGGCGACCCCTAACCGGGAAAAGCCGAAAGACACAACAACTAATTAAAGAACAAAAGTGCTTAATCTTGACAACTGGAATGGCTCTCCTCTGCTGACTAGTAGAACTTGTTTCAAAGTTTTTTGGTCTGTTTGTTCTATGCCAGTTTTGTGGATTGCAGATTACAGACTTTCTTCCATACCAGGGACTGATGAGAGAATACATGGCAAAGAGTAAGGGACAGGGGAGTGACAAGTTAAAGACTAGCTATGGTACAAGTTTTTAGTTGAGTCTAGGGCAGAAGCAGAGGTTAAAAAAATTATAACTGGTTTAGATTTTGATTTCCATTTTCGAGTAATTGCTTTTTTCTGGCAGCTTATATTATTACGCTTAGTAATGCCTTACTATGTCTAGGCAATTCAGGTCACGTGTCCTAGCTCAAAAGAATAATTTTCCTAGCAACAGCCACTTGCCCCAACCAACATTTTTGACAGCCAACTCGTTATACTCCCAAAAAACATATACCAGTAACCTCTCTTTTTTCCATTACACCTCCAGCATTTACCATCTATCTCAGAAACAATTCTCTAAAGTTTTCTTGGGGTATAGAAATACCTAAGCAAATACTTCCAAGCAAAAATCCTAAACATTGTAGACTTTGCTGTATACTTAGGAGCCATCTAGATTGTCTTCCCATTACTCCTTTGTACATTGCCTTTCCAGACACTCTTCCCAATCTTTTCTAACCTACTCTGATTCTTATAATTATTATGCAATATGCCGTACTCAGCTTCTGTACTAAACTTGACTTAAAACTCAACCAGAGTTGGTCTTTCATTTATCACTCCCCAGTCTGTCTCTTTGCCTATAGTCTGGTATAAATCTCTGGTAGGGAAAGCAGTCTTTACCCTGAAGTCCAAATGTCTGCTTGGCTTCATACTACTTTATTACTTTTTCCTCTCTAAGTATTCGTGCACCATACCTTTGCTCCTTTGCCAATTTTCTCCAGTAAATTCCAGTCTTCTCATGTTTATTTTCTATGCCTTACATGCAGTGATCTCCTTTCTCCATTCCTGTGTTGGCTTAGTTCTTACAATACTTTGTTACTTTATGAATACAATATTCTGTACGGTTGTTATTTTTAAGGATTAACATCCAAAATCATACTCTCTCCTTATTTCTCTAACTTCACCCGTTTCATCATCACCTCTTTCCACTCCAATTTATAACTTTCTGTTTTTGTTATGTATACGAGCCCTTACTGCATGGCTCTAAAATACCAATACAAAACAGGTAATCCTAAACCACCCTGCTCTATGGGAAAGATCAACTTACACCCATTTAATTCTTGCTGTCTTTCCATCCCAAATAAATTACTTTAATTCTTTATTAACTATTATCCACAACTTCTCATCTATTTGATAGACTATGCCTGACCTATATATTAAACAAAAAGGACTGAAAACATTTTCAATGGTTGCATCGTTCCATCCATATTCAAGTTGCTTCCCACAAATACTTAACTGCTGTAAAAGAATCCTTTTTAATTCATACACCTAAATACTTTTTCATCTTATCATTTTTCCCATAAATATGGGTATGGCCGAAGCAATTCTTGTGTGGATACATAGTTTACCACTATAGCCTTTGTTTTAGATGCATTACTTTTATAACCCCAAAAAAAATCTAAACCTGCCTCAAATGTTCAAAATCACTGAAATGTTATTTTCTGGATTTATCAAGGACAAAATAATATCTGAATTAAGGGGAACTTTCTTGAGGAGCAACATGATAAATGTCATTCACTACAAGGCACCTGACAGTCTGAAATCACACCTTTCTCAACCATAAAGCTGCAGGGATAAAAAGACTCTTCTTTTCTGAATTTTGTCAGCAAGCATTGACTTAAAAGGAAAGCCAGAAAGGAATCCTCTCTTCCAAATACAGACTGCATACAGACAGCCAACTTCTCCTTGGTCTAGTGAACTGACAGGATATGTGGGAAGACCACATTTCTCCCACTTGCTCAGTCCTGAATGCTCTGACCATACAGGTCTCCCTTAACCTCATTTTCAGGGGTGGACTGGAAATTGTTTTGATGGACTCCATCAGCACATTCACTTCTGAAAATGTGAATGTTTGCAAGAGAGAAGCCCCAGATGGTAGCCTACCAAACTCTTAATGCCTACCAGCACAAGTGAAATGAATTTATGCCATCCTATATAACCTTATTGTCTGACCACATCAGGAAATGCTCTAATCCCAACTCCCCTCCCATTATTTTGAAGATATGGAACACCATCACTCCCAACGTGAACAGGATTACTCATTGCCCACTTTCCTTAGGGCATCGTACCTTGCAACAGATTACTGGTCAGATGAGCTCCCCAAGCCAGTAACAAAGCATTCATACAAAAAAGTATACAAAAAATTAAACTGAAGGAAGGCTAGACACATTAAGAAGATTTGTATGTGCCATCCAATGCTTAAAAACTTAGATACAAGAATCTTTCAAGGGTGATGAATGATGAAGCCGGATATACCCTCTAACAACTCAATGTTCACTAAAGTACCAACACTCTAGAATAGGATAACAGGACAAGGAAAGTGGTGGCTGTCATGACACCAAAAAGGTACAGAAGTGTTTATGCCCCCCAGTAGTCTCTTTGACATCACCCAAAATGCCAAGACCAGCAGCTCAAAGATTTCTTTGAGCATGAAAAATATGCTTTGGAGGACATCAAGCCTGGAACTTCCACACTGATAAAGAAAATTATATGAGATGGTATCAGAGAGGATTCCTTCCAACACAGACACTTGCAAACTTGGAAGGATCTAATCAAGGGCTGCTACTTGGGAGTCCCTATATGGGACCATCATGAGCTACTCATTCATACAACAGAACATTAGAATGCCTTTCTCCTGCAAGTTTTCCAACACCATGGCCCAGACCTTAGCAAACATATTAGAACACACAGAACAGACCACTTTGTATTAAAAATAAAGCCCAGCCAAAGCGACCTAATGGAACTTCCTATGAAGACCCTGGAGGCTGAAGCTTCAAAAGCAGTATTAAGCATGTCCAGCAATGCCCGTTTACTGAAGCAAGTGCATGACCTCCTGTACAGTCACCATCCAAAATGTATCACATTAGATGAATTCAAACAGGTGAACACCATTTAGCCAAATGTATGAAGCCTATGACAAGAAAAATAACCACGTATCCCACACAAGTATTAAAGACATTTCAGAAAGGTTATAAAAATGTGTATAAAGTGGAGGAATATGAGAGAACAAAAAAAAGGCACAAATGGAAGTATTTATAGAAAAATAGAAACAGTGCTATATGAGTTAAAAGAGATGTCTCCAGGAACAGGTGGCATTCCTACAAAAATGTGGAATTCAAGAGGGAAGACGGTGACAAAGAACTGAAAGGCTTTGTTTAATGACATAAAAAGGAGGGAGTACCAGCATCTTAGAAGAAAACAGTGGTGTGACTATTACCGAAAGAGTTTTCAGATCTAGTTTTATATAAACCCATTTCCATTTTAAACCATAATTACAGACTACTCTTCTCTTACACAATACAGACATGAACAATGATGTTACCAAAACTGACAGATATGGATCACTGTAGTTTTGTGGAGGTGAGGCAAACATTAGACAACATTAAACTAGAATAATGAAGATACAGAGGGAAACAGATTACTAAAAATAACCATCACTGGTGAGTCTTGATGCAGAGAAAGCATTCAATAGAGTCAGCTGGGATTTTATGAATAGGACAATGGTAGCATTTGCATTACCTGACAGAATAATGGGATTAAAGAGAATATCTGAGGGGTAATAGGCAAGAATTAAGGTGCGAGGTTGCCTCTCTGACAAACTATTTGAGCATAAACCAGACAAGTGTGTCCTCCTTCCCCTGTGTTATACGTTTTATATTTATAGCAGGCAGCAAACAAAATATGGGACTCTCAAATTCAAAGATATAAATGGCACAGCACAGCAATCAAGAAGTTATCTTTATCTGACGTGATTGCTTGATTAAAGCCAGAAAAGGGCACATAAGTGTCATGGAACATTTTACAACAGTCTCAAATCTTTTCAAGATACAAAATTTATGAAGATAAAACAAAGGCTATAACAGTAAACTGTGTGCCCAACTACTTATTTGGACACAAGATGAAGTATTTTGGAGTATGAATTAAAAGATTTTACTACGACATCTAAGGATATGTGGGACAAGAATAAACAAAAGATAACACACAAATTGAGAAGTTGGAAACTCCTGATAATGGATATGGACAGTAAGATATAGGAGGTGAAAACTGTTTTGGTCCCCTTTGTCTTGTATACAGGTCAGATGCATTTTTATCCATCAGAGGAGAAGTTGCGGAGGACAAAGATGAAGAAATTTATATGAGAAGGGACAGGGCAACAGTAAAGTGGATGATTAGGGTTACCTGATCTGAAGGGGTGCAATAATGCTACACACGTTAAGGTTCATATACATAACTCAAGCAGGTTACAAATCAAAGCAGAAAAAGATGATGATGACACAGGGTTGGATGTTCAAGACAAAGAGAGACCAAGTCCTCCTGATGCAAATCTATAAAGAGAAAAGTTTAAAAAAGCATACTGAATGCTGCATCCATTAAACAGCAGACAATATTCTGGGAACTAAAACCGCATGGGAAAGGAGAAATGAGACTTTACCAGCAGGGATGTCTGCAAACAGGAGTAAAAAAAAAAACAACGCAGGACTAGAATTTACTGGAGGAAATAAGCAAAGGAGTTAAGGCACTAAGACAATACAGTGGAATAGGGCTACATAGGAATTTTGGGTGACAAGTCAGTGTGTGCCTTCCTTATTTTGGACTGAGAAAATATATGCAAACAGAAAGATACTGAGGAGTGCTATGTGAAAAAAACAACTCTGGTAGAGTTTTACAGTTGAGTCTAAAACAAAAGATGTTTAAAAAAGAGTAATTACTAGGGGGTATAAAGTACTCAACAAAAACAATCAGAGGTTATAAAATAATGGAAAATGAGAATTGAAAGGCAAACTGGAAAGGAACAGTACGAAGAAATTAACTGTAAGAGTGGCAAAGATATTATCAAAATTGACAATTATTGATCACTTTAGTTTTGTGGAGGGGAGGCAAATGTTTTGACATTAACAGAACAAATAATCAGAGGAAGCACGGTGCAAGAAAATACAACTGCAGAGAAAGCAGTCAATACAGTCAGCATTTGCATTCTCTGATAAAATAAAAGGTTAATAAGGAGGACATACGAAGGGCTAGAGGGCCACTTCAGGGGGTCCCAAGTATTCAACAAAGTCCTAAACTTTAAGGATGGAAGAGTTTACATGGGTATTCTTATACAGCAAATAGACTTTCAGGGGATTTTTTCCTCAGGTAGACAGTAAATGTTTGAGATGTGATGGGAAGACAAAGAGAACTGAGAACTTTTTGGTGGGAGGGGATTACCAAGTTCACAGATTTTAAAGATTTCTTATACAGTAAACTGAAATAAATGTAGGAGAAAACAAATGGTAGCAACTAAAGAAATTCTTCTTTTGAGTTGGGATATAGGATCTGAACTGTCTAGACTTAGCAAGTTTAATACGACTGGCTGCCAATAAAGAATTGCTAGAGAAGGGATATCAAAATGTAAAACAGTTGTGGAAGTTTTGAATGTTGTAAAGAAGATATAAGGAACTGGAGGTTGGATTAAAGAAAAGGGAAGGAGCAAATTTCTCAAAAATAAATGGCATTGTGGGAAACAATACAGATTACTGCTCAGCAGAAGTGAGATTTAAAAGATGGACAGCAATTGAGCAACCTGTACAACATTTGAGTGAATGAAAAATGTTTACAAGAAAGCATATATGTGTAATGCACAAAGATAACCCTGGACACTTATTACAATGTTTTCTTTTCCATTAATGTATATGAACTCAATTTGACACTTAAAATATGATTTAATACATTTACTATTTAAACCTTGAAATTGCATATGTCGATCGGTCTCAACGATGAACCAATATCTTGAAAACTGCAACAGTGAACAAGCAGGAAACTTGAAACTGAATACATCGACTCCCGTAGTTCAATGTATTCAACATAGCAGGAGGTGACGTCAGTCACACAAGCTATGCACCATAATGTACCGTGACACTCTATGGTCAATGGTACATCACTTTTACTATTTTGCAGGGGGCTAGCCCCCCTGCACCCCATGTGTGCCCCCACGCCCCCTGCAAATTATATACACCAACTCAGAGAGCACACTACAGAGAGGAAATGGGTCAATTCCCTGTTCCTCACTGAACCGTGATCTCCACTCATAATTTTAAACTCAAATACTCAAACTACACTACCCATGTGATATAGTGCAGTTGATGTATTTCGGTTCGCTAAACTGCCTCTTGGAAAACTGCAAGTCAACATCGTCTCTCTTGATTGACTGCAGTTCACAAATCATAACTGTAAACCGATTTAATAAAGATGTTTTAAAAAAAAAAGTAGGTAAAGATGTTTTAAAAAAAAGTAGGTAAACACTAGAATTTAGACAGAACTCCCTCGCCCTCTATAGAATGAAGAAGAAAGGGCAAATCTTCCTTTCAAAAAAAAACAACCCCCTCCCCCTTTAAGGAGATGTTTCAGCCAGTTCAGGATCTCCTTGGAGACACGGACTTTTAAGAGTGCTGCTGATGGGAAAGAACCTAAGGCATACCCATTATGAGACTATTCAAAGATCTCACTGACTCTCATTTCTCCACTCAGAGGGGAAAAAAAAAAACTGATACAGTCTCACACAGACAGTACTAAATGTAAAATGGTTCACACAGCTTATCTAGATCTCGCCAAGGCTTTCGACCCCATCCCCCACTTTGGAATTATAGATAAGCTCAGTAAACTAGGTATAAATCCCTATGTCACAAGATGGGTTGCCAACTGGCTCACGGACAGAACCCACACTGTGAAAGTAGTGGATTCCAAATCCATCAGACCAGTGACAAGTGGAGTACCACAGGGTTCAGTCCTGGGTCCTCTCCTGTTTGGTATCTACTTCTCTGAAGTGCAGGCCAACACAGAAGGTCTTTGGCTAACAAGGTTTGCAGATGACTGAAAATTAGGAGCCATAATCGAAACTCCTAACGATGTGGACAAACTACAAAAGGGCCTCACTGAGACAGATGCCTGGTGTCAAAGCCATGGCCTGAAGCTCAATGCCAAAAAGTGGATTGTCATCCCCTTTGGTAAAAACTCTGTACCCATGAACTACCACATAGCTGGTAGTCTACTTAATGCCGAAAATGTGGTAAGAGACCCTGGGACACAGGTGGACAGTAGTCTCTCCTTTGATAATCACATCACCACAGTGGTCAGGAAATCCTTCTACGTGGCTCATCTCATCACAAAAGGATTCTCATCCAGAAAAAAAGAGGTCATTGTTCTCCTCTACTCATCACTTATTAGACCCATTATAGAGTACAACGCCCCTTTTGGTATGTACCTCACAAGACATCTACAACAACTGGAAAGACCACAGAAATACCTCACAAAGAGGATTACTGGCCTCAAACAGATGCCCTATGCAGACCGTCTCAAAAAACTACAGCTGTACTCCATCGCATATCGCCTACTCAGGGGCGATCTCTGCCTAACATACAAAGCTATGTCAAACCCAGAGCTGTTGGACATGCTCCACTTAAAGAAATTCCAATCCCTCCGAGTTACACGCTCTAGGGACCTAAACCTTGTCACCACAATAAACAGAACATGCTGGAGGGATAGATTCCTGTCCCAGAGACTTCCCATACGCTGGAACAGACTACCTATCTATGTCAAACAGAGCTCCTCATTAGTATGATGATTGGATGGGAAATGGGAAATGGGAAATTCACCCCGGGGATCACTTCTGTGGCTCTGCTCGACAGGGGCACAGGAAAATAATTTTCTTGGGTGGCGAAAGCCAGGGTACATTTTTTGGCTAGGCTTGTATGGGCCCTAGGGCCGACAGCCTGGTACCTACCTATGAACCTATGTAAGTCAGGACTGTTAAGGGTCCATTGTGAAATGTTCCTACTGGGAAACCTGGCAGGTGGAACCAAAGAATTAGAAATGCCCAGTGCCTGGGACTTTAATTTATTCTATAAAAGAACTTCCTGGGAAAATAGGATGGCCTAGAAAAAGGTTATGGGTAAGTATCAAAAAATCACCATTAACACCCATTTCCTTTTCTGCAGGCCTTTGACAAGACAGTGAGAAGTCTGCCGAAGTATCACCCTCCCTTGAAGAAAGTACCTAGAATGGCCTTCCTCAGCTCAGAGGTTAGCCTTACTAATGCCTTCTGGTAAAGGCATACCAGATGCTGTTGATCTAGCCACAGTATCAGCAAAGTCAATACTACAGTAGGCAAAACAAGAGTTCACTGATAAATTAAGAGTCATCTCCACAAACACGAAGCTCTGCCACCTTCTTCCAGCACCTGGTTCACAACGGTAGACATGAACTGGGACATATGCAGGACAGAAAATGGCACCAAGGCCTACAATGTTAGATGAAAAGATATTCTTGTCTTCCTACTCCAAAACAAGGAAATGATTTTGAAGACTTCGGTTTCCAAATTTTCATAATTTCAGGAGCTGGCTGACTGGCACTTGCGAACTGCTTCTGCTTCGGGCACCGCGCGGCAAAAAAGACTAAAGAAAATGGCGTTGGCTGTGTCTTATATACCCCTGTCGCACTGACGTCAGGAAAGAAAGCGACGACAACCGATGCCGGACCTAGACTTTGGAATTCGGCCGACTGAGGACCCGCCTGACGCCAGGAGAACCCATCTGTTATGACTGCAGCTGTATGCACGATGAACATCAAGGAAATGATTTTTTCGTAACAGTAAGGTGGAAAATGTGATCTTCAGTCATGTGATGGGACTGCAGAGATCACAGAAAAACATGCCTCAAGGTGCTTAAGATGTCACTTAATTCCCTACCCTCCAAGATCAACAGGAAGACAGGCACAATCCCATAAATAGAAACAGCAGATTCTGGATGCTTACAGCCCAGGGAAAACTCCTTTTTTTGGTCCACTTTCATGACACTGAAGCGAAGGATCTTTGCCACCTACCACAAGACAGACCTGTAACTGTAGGGTCTGTGATTCAGCTAGGTGTTTCCATCATCCCCCCCCCCCCCCACACCCACACACACACACACACACACACACACACCTTTACTCTGACTGCTGACAGGCTAATCCCAAGGAGGGAAATCAGCAGTCAGAGTGAAGATTTCTTCAAGACTTTCTTGACCATACAAGGACAGAAGACCTAGCCTTGTATAAAAACACAACAGCAAGGAAGCAATGTAGAAATAAACAAAACTCTTATTTTAAATCCTAAATACAATTATATACAAGAGTAGGGGGGTGGAGGGTGGGTGTTCCAACTACAGCTGTGAAGAATATGAGCATCTACTTTTGTGGCAAGTGCAACTTAATGCAACAGTACAATGTTCACTACTCCTACTAGTGCAGTACCCTTTAGGCTATATGGTTAGATTATCAAAGTCCATCCAACCTGAGAGAAGGAAGTATATGGATCCAGGAGCCCCTGGAGAATGATTTCAACTTAGACCTTGAAAAGGAATCTAGTTTGTACTGCTTTCTAAAAGTATGTAAAGAAGACCATGTAGCCGTCTCTGGAATGCTTCTAGAGTCCCCCATCTTTCCAGTATCCCATCGAATAAAACAAGGCTCAAGCAGAATGCGCCTTGATTTACCAGGAATGATTTGCCATGATGGGAACAACAAAAACTAATAGCTGAGAACAACCACCTGGAAATTGTCTGTTTAGACACTGGGTGTCCCTTTTTTATCCCTTGATAAGGAATAGCTGATCGACTTTTCTAAAGGGCTTAGATCTGTCAAGATACCAGAGTTACCTATGCACATTTAGAATATGCAGAATCCTCTTCCCTGGTTTTTAGGGTCTTGGTATAAAATACACAGATCGTCGATTCAAAGTAAACTCTAAAACCACTTTGGGTATGAAAATCTGGAAATCAGACAGGGATCATCACTACGAGAGCATGCAACTCAGATACTCTTGATGCAGATGTCAGGACAATGATGAATACAGTTTTCTAAGTCAAGGACCTTAAATCAGCTTGATGGGGCAGGTTCCAAATGGTGACAGTCAATTTCTCCAACATAAAGATGAAATCTCACGGAGAAGCAACTAGTTTACAAGGTCATCTCTGGTACAAAACTCCTGTCAGAAACTGTTTCACCACAGTAAAGAAAGGGGAGGATCAATAGGCAGACCTGCTGAAACGGGTGCAAGATTAAACTTTAGAGGAATGAGAGGCACCAGAGAAAAGAAACTCATGCAAATATCTGAGCACCAGTGGTACAAAAATCCCCTATGGGCCCCTGGTTATCGGTTAGGCACCAACTAGAAAACTGCTTCAGCTTACCAATACAGAATTTTTTAGTAGCATGCATTCTTGCCTATTTTAGTACCTGCTGCACATCCTCATGAAATAAGTGTCTAAAAAGTATAAGAACTGAATCAACCAGGCAGACAGCTGAAGCTGATTGAGACTGGGGTGTATCAAACTCTCCCTTGTCTTGAGTGAGTAGATCCAGTCTATGAGAAAGTGTGCGGTACTTACCCTTGGCCAATTTCACAAGAAGGGAGAACCAATGTTGCTTGGACCAAAAGGAGATCACCACAATGACTCGGACATATCCTTTTGTATCTTCAGAATTACCCTGGATATCAATGGAAAGGGTGAAAAGGCTTAAAACATTCCCTTAAAAGGGAATAAAAATGCATCCGGTTTCCAGGCTTGTTTGCATGGAGCAAAATTTGCTTAGTTGTCTGTTTTGAAAATAGGTAAACAGATCTGGTGTGTTCCCCAAAACCGGATCAATTCCTGGAAGACCCTCTCATTTTACTTCCATTCTTCAGATTCTGCCTAGTCCTGCTCAGGAATGTAAGATACTTAGAGAGTTAAGAAATGCTAGTAACTCCCAAGTCATCCCAGTTATCTTGCATGCAGGTTCAGCTTTGCATCTCTGTGCTTGCTTATGCACCACATGACTGTGGTATTTCTTATAATCACTTGAAGCAATCCTGGGGAACCAGAGGTGATTGGAGACTTCAAGTTATGGATCACAGTCACCATCTCCTTTATGCTGATATACTTTAGTCTGTATGAAAAAGACTCCACAGGCCTTGCACCTTTACTTCCAAGGAAACTGCTTCCACGGCAAAATCTGATGCATCTGTGGTGACAGACTAGTTTGGAGTCACAGGTTCATAAGTACCAGGCTAGCTGCCCTTGAGGGCTATTATAAACCTAGCCAACTTCCTTTATGTGTTCAAATTAACATATCCAATTTGGTTAGAGACTGGCTTTACTCATACCATGGCAGATAATTATATACTACCCCTAATGAGAACAACTGGGATACTATCATAGGTAATTTGAGGGGACACATGCATGGGGTACAGCATTTAGGAGTTGCCTCTGTCTGTTAGTAGTACAGGGGGCAGTTTTGGGGCAAATTTTCTGTTTTCCTTCCATAGATCCAAATTGCGCTTGAACATGGACAGGGATGAAAAAGAAGTTATGTACTCACCATAACATTCCATGTGAGTTGTTCATCTCGCCTTCCTTTTTACAGATGGGTTCAGTGCCAGTCCTCGGCTCCGAGTCGGCCTACTACAAAGCTCGAGGTCTTCAGACAGCTCGAGGCCAAGTACCTATCCCATAATCCACCTGGAGTTACCTCAGATCTTCTTTGCTGCGTATAATAATACATTACATCATTCTATCATTCTTTTAAGAGAAAGCTATAGAAGGACTGAGCAACCAGGAAGAATCTAGTATCTCGATCCTCGAAAAACCCTGGAGGGGGCAG
Organism: Protopterus annectens; assembly: GCF_019279795.1. NCBI lineage: Eukaryota > Metazoa > Chordata > Ceratodontiformes > Protopteridae > Protopterus > Protopterus annectens. Next base: position 980,532,907 of record NC_056732.1, on the reverse strand, counting down.
GAGGATGGGAAGTAAGAATGAAGGCGAGATGAACAACTCACATGGAACATGTGAGTACATAACTTCTTTATGTGAAGTTGTTCTATCTCGCCATTCATTCTTACAGATGGGTAGAGTCCCAAGCACCATCTTTCTTGGGTGGCTCACGGGAGTATGTTTTTTAGGACAGTAAACCCAAAGGAGGCCCTGTCCCTGGAGGCCTTGTCAACCTTCCAATGAGTGATAAAGGTATGAGGTCTTGACCAAGTGGCTGCTGCACAAATGTTGTCTATAGGAAGTCTAACAGAAAAGGCAGAAGATATGGACACTGCTCTGGTAGAATGAGCCTTCATTTTTTACTGTAAGGGCATGTTAGCAGCTGAATAACAAATGTGATACAATCAGATTATTTTTTATTTTACTTACATTTGTTGACCGGGAAAGTCCGAATGGACGTATGTCCATTTTCAGCGGAGGCGCAGGGAGAAAAGCTCCACAAATTAAAATATTACAGACATAGTTACAGATGAAGAATCCTAGAAATTAAAATATTACAAACAAAGTTACAGATGAAGAACATTGTACATTCAGTAGATAACTAGCATCTGTTCCATCCATGAAGTCATAGCAGATATTAACAACTGTTACAATAAGAAGTATAATAAGTAGATAGGCATGGAAGTATCAGAGCTTGCTGTAATCAAAGGTAGTTTGTCGGGTGGAAGAGCGGTAGAGGGTAGAATCTAAAATTTCAACTTAGACCTTGAAAAGGAATCTAGTTTGTACTGCTTTCTAAAAGTATGTAAAGAAGACCATGTAGCCGTCTCTGGAATGCTTCTAGAGTCCCCATCTTTCCAGTATCCCATCGATAAAACAAGGCTCAAGCAGAATGCCTTGATTTACCAGGAATGATTTGCCATGATGGGAACAACAAAACTAATAGCTGAGAACAACCACCTGGAAATTGTCTGTTTAGACACTGGGTGTCCCTTTTTTATCCCTTGATAAGGAATAGCTGATCGACTTTTCTAAAGGGCTTAGATCTGTCAAGATACCAGAGTTACCTATGCACATTTAGAATATGCAGAATCCTCTTCCCTGGTTTTTAGGGTCTTGGTATAAAATACACAGATCGTCGATTCAAAGTAAACTCTAAAACCACTTTGGGTATGAAAATCTGGAAATCAGACAGGGATCATCACTACGAGCATGCAACTCAGATACTCTTGATGCAGATGTCAGGACAATGATGAATACAGTTTTCTAAGTCAAGGACCTTAAATCAGCTTGATGGGGCAGGTTCCAAATGGTGACAGTCAATTTCTCCAACATAAAGATGAAATCTCACGGAGAAGCAACTAGTTTACAAGGTCATCTCTGGTACAAAACTCCTGTCAGAAACTGTTTCACCACAGTAAAGAAAGGGGAGGATCAATAGGCAGACCTGCTGAAACGGGTGCAAGATTAAACTTTAGAGGAATGAGAGGCACCAGAGAAAAGAAACTCATGCAAATATCTGAGCACCAGTGGTACAAAAATCCCCTATGGGCCCCTGGTTATCGGTTAGGCACCAACTAGAAAACTGCTTCAGCTTACCAATACAGAATTTTTTAGTAGCATGCATTCTTGCCTATTTTAGTACCTGCTGCACATCCTCATGAAATAAGTGTCTAAAAAGTATAAGAACTGAATCAACCAGGCAGACAGCTGAAGCTGATTGAGACTGGGGTGTATCAAACTCTCCCTTGTCTTGAGTGAGTAGATCCAGTCTATGAGAAAGTGTGCGGTACTTACCCTTGGCCAATTTCACAAGAAGGGAGAACCAATGTTGCTTGGACCAAAAGGAGATCACCACAATGACTCGGACATATCCTTTTGTATCTTCAGAATTACCCTGGATATCAATGGAAAGGGTGAAAAGGCTTAAAACATTCCCTTAAAAGGGAATAAAAATGCATCCGGTTTCCAGGCTTGTTTGCATGGAGCAAAATTTGCTTAGTTGTCTGTTTTGAAAATAGGTAAACAGATCTGGTGTGTTCCCCAAAACCGGATCAATTCCTGGAAGACCCTCTCATTTTACTTCCATTCTTCAGATTCTGCCTAGTCCTGCTCAGGAATGTAAGATACTTAGAGAGTTAAGAAATGCTAGTAACTCCCAAGTCATCCCAGTTATCTTGCATGCAGGTTCAGCTTTGCATCTCTGTGCTTGCTTATGCACCACATGACTGTGGTATTTCTTATAATCACTTGAAGCAATCCTGGGGAACCAGAGGTGATTGGAGACTTCAAGTTATGGATCACAGTCACCATCTCCTTTATGCTGATATACTTTAGTCTGTATGAAAAAGACTCCACAGGCCTTGCACCTTTACTTCCAAGGAAACTGCTTCCACGGCAAAATCTGATGCATCTGTGGTGACAGACTAGTTTGGAGTCACAGGTTCATAAGTACCAGGCTAGCTGCCCTTGAGGGCTATTATAAACCTAGCCAACTTCCCTTTATGTGTTCAAATTAACATATCCAATTTGGTTAGAGACTGGCTTTACTCATACCATGGCAGATAATTATATACTACCCCTAATGAGAACAACTGGGATACTATCATAGGTAATTTGAGGGGACACATGCATGGGGTACAGCATTTAGGAGTTGCCTCTGTCTGTTAGTAGTACAGGGGGCAGTTTTGGGGCAAATTTTCTGTTTTCCTTCCATAGATCCAAATTGCGCTTGAACATGGACAGGGATGAAAAAGAAGTTATGTACTCACCATAACATTCCATGTGAGTTGTTCATCTCGCCTTCCTTTTTACAGATGGGTTCAGTGCCAGTCCTCGGCTCCGAGTCGACCTACTACAAAGCTTCGAGGTCTTCAGACAGCTCGAGGCCAAGTACCTATCCCATAATCCACCTGGAGTTACCTCAGATCTTCTTTGCTGCGTATAATAATACATTACATCATTCTATCATTCTTTTAAGAGAAAGCTATAGAAGGACTGAGCAACCAGGAAGAATCTAGTATCTCGATCCTCGAAAAACCCTGGAGGGGCAGAGGGATGGGAAGTATGAATGGCGAGATGAACAACTCACATGGAACATGTGAGTACATAACTTTATGTGAAGTTGTTCTATCTCGCCATTCATTCTTACAGATGGGTAGAGTCCCAAGCACCATCTTTCTTGGGTGGCTCACGGGAGTATGTTTTTTAGGACAGTAAACCCAAAGGAGGCCCTGTCCCTGGAGGCCTTGTCAACCTTCCAATGAGTGATAAAGGTATGAGGTCTTGACCAAGTGGCTGCTGCACAAATGTTGTCTATAGGAAGTCTAACAGAAAAGGCAGAAGATATGGACACTGCTCTGGTAGAATGAGCCTTCATTTTTTACTGTAAGGGCATGTTAGCAGCTGAATAACAAATGTGATACAATCAGATTATTTTTTATTTTACTTACATTTGTTGACCGGGAAAGTCCGAATGGACGTATGTCCATTTTCAGCGGAGGCGCAGGGAGAAAAGCTCCACAAATTAAAATATTACAGACATAGTTACAGATGAAGAATCCTAGAAATTAAAATATTACAAACAAAGTTACAGATGAAGAACATTGTACATTCAGTAGATAACTAGCATCTGTTCCATCCATGAAGTCATAGCAGATATTAACAACTGTTACAATAAGAAGTATAATAAGTAGATAGGCATGGAAGTATCAGAGCTTGCTGTAATCAAAGGTAGTTTGTCGGGTGGAAGAGCGGTAGAGGGTAGATGGAGTGGGAGAAGTTAGTGGGGAGAGTTACAAGGGCATAGCCAGCATGTTTTTAGATGTGCTTTAAGTAAAGCTTTGAAATGGGTGCATGATGGCACAGAGGTTATTGTGAGGGAGAGGGTGTTCCATAATTTGGCTATAGCGCTGGAGAATATTGCTTCTCCAACAGTGTTATTGGCTCTAGTAACCTGTAATTGATTTCTGTCGCTGGATCGTAGTGGTCTGGTGGTGAGACAGGGTTGGAGTAGATTCTGGAGGGATGGGACCTTTAGAGGATAGTTTACTAGTTTGTGGATGACTGTGAGTTGATACCATTGAAGGACATGAGGGAGTTCTAGCCAGCCTAGTTCAGTAAGTGAGAGACAGTGGTGCTGTGGTAGGATGCCCCGGTAGCGAATTTGGCGATTTTGTTGTAGCAGGTCTCGAGTTTATTTAGATTGCATTGCCTTAGGTTGGTATATATTGGAGAGGCATAAAGTAGGGTGGAGATAAGGTGTGAATTTGCAACTGAAATCCTAGCTGCTTTGGTGAGGAGTTGCTTATTTCTGTATAAGGCTCCTAAGTTTTTTGTGGACTTTTTTTTATGGTCGACGATACGTGAATGTCAAATTTGAGATTGTTGTCTATTTAAACTCCTAGTAATTTGGTGTGATCTGTTGGGTGGATAGTGGTGTTGTCTTTTGCTGTGATCTTAAAGTGAGAGTTGTTTTAAGTATGCTTGGTGGGTTGGAAGATGAGTTTAGTTTTGTTTGGGTTGAGTATTAACTGGGCATCGGATAGCCAAGTTTCAACAGAGGAAAAGGCATCCTCTGTGTGATCTTTTGCAGTTCGGGTAGGGGACTGGGCTGAGCAGATGACGGTTGAGTCATCTGCATATTGTATGAGTGTACCATGTTTGGTGGCAGAGGCTAGATTATTGGTGAAAATAGAGAAGAGTAGGCGTCCAAGGATGGATCCTTGGGGAACACTAGTAGAGACAGGTAGTTGGGGAGACCTGTCATTTTGCCATACAACGGATTGCTGGAGGTCAGACAGTTAACTCTGAAACCAGTTGGTGACTGATTGAGAGAAGGAAAGGTTACTGAGAACAGCGATGAGTTGTTTGTGTGGGACCATGTCAAATGCTTTAGATAGGTCTAGGAAAGTAGCAGAGGAGAGATGGCCATTGTTTTTATGGTGAAGGATAGTGTTAGTAAGAGAGTAAAGGCAGTGGTGGTACTATGGTTTGGTCAGAAACCATGTTGAGTATTAGAAAGGAGATTGTCAGTAAGGAGGTAGTCTGAGATTTGAGAGTGAATGCATCTCTCTAGTATTTTGGAGAGTGGAGACAGAATCGTTATGGGGCGGTAGTTAGTTAGTTCTGTGGCGGGGCCATCTTTGTGGAGGTGAATTATGTGTGGTATTTTCCATAGTGTAGGGATGTAGCATTCTGACAGAGGTCGGTTAATCAAGATGGATACTGGGTAGGCTAGGGCGTCAGCTGCAATATGTAGGAATTCACTTGGGAGGTTGTCTACTGCTAAATGTATGGGTTTAAGTTTAGTTAAGAATTTTCTTATGTTGGAGGTAGGAATGGGAGAAAATGAGAAGGAGTGTGGGGAGATTACTGGGTGAAGGTCTGAGGTGTAGGGGAGAGGGGTTGTGTTGTCTAGCTAGTGATACTACGGTTTGTGTGAAGTGCGTGTTAAATGAGGTAGCAATATTTTCTGAGGAGTGAGGAATGTTAGGTGGAGGGGTATTGACTTTACCTGGGTGGAGGATGGAGTTTATGGAGGTCCAGAATTATTTGGGGTTGTGTTGGGAGAAGTTGAGGGCAGACTGGTAGTATTGGATTTTGTCCTGCTTTATTAGCTTTTTGACTCTATTGTGTAGCTTTAGGAATTTCTGTCTAGCTGAGGGGGTTTTGGTTTTGCGCCAGTGTTCACAGGCTTTATATCTCTGTTTTTCATTTCTGACCTAGTGGTTTTCTGTAGCCATGGGGAGGGCTGGGCTTTGGTTCTGGTAAGTCTTATAGGGGCGTGGTTATTTAGGATGCTTAGGAAGGTAGTACTGAAAAATGGGACTGCGTTATCTAGGCTGAGGTAATTTAGAGGGTGCCAGTTACATTCTTTGAGGGATGAGATGAATGTGATTGGGTTAAAGTGTAGTTTTTTACGTATCTGACGGTAGAGGACAGGTTTAACTTGGTATAGGTGTTGTTTGAGGAGGAATGTTGGGGAATGATCACTGAGTCTATCCAATAGGCAGCCTGCTATATAGGACTGGGGAATCTTGCTGACTAGTATCCAATCTAGAGTAGTGTGCTTGTTGGAGTTTTTATTTATTCTGGTTGGTGACTGGACTAGTTGGGTGAAGCCATGAAGGTTTAGATTATGGGTTGGATGGTTGCCGTAGCAGGATTGCCAATCAATATTGAAGTCACCTAAAATTATGGTCTCTTGGGGGAGATGGTGGGTGGTGGGTGGTCCAGCTGAGGAGGTTTTCTAGTGGAGGGATATTTTGGCCAGATGGGAAGTAGCATCCTATTATGTTGATGGTTTTATTTTGGTTTATTTTCAGGTCGGTATACATTATTTCTTCATTGGCAATTTGAGGAGCTGAGAAGTTTAGGATCTGGATGTTTAGATGCTGTTTAAATATTATAGCTATACCACCTCCTTTCTTGTTTAGTCGGTCTAGTCTTAGTATGTTGTAACCATTAGGGGGGATTTGCTCACTGGTAATGTGAGGTTTTAGCCAGGTTTCTGTCAGGATGATTATATCTGGGGAGTACAAGTCTATGGTGGCATGGAGTTCGTGGACTTTGTTGGTTATACTTCTTATATTTAGGCTTAGAAGAAGGTCATTTGGTTTTCTACTGGCTGGGATTTGGGAGAAGTTGTGGTTGTTAGTCCAATTATTAGAAGTGGGGCTGCAGATGGAGGGGCCAGGATTGCGGTGGATGTCTCCACTGACGGCAAGTTTTGATATGCATGCGGTTATTAGTTTTATCAGTTTGTGAAAGAGTTTGCATTTTAGGGAAACTTTATGATTGGGTGCAGTCGGTAATAGATGTGGTGGGAGGGTTATTTTGTTAACTTGTACGGATGCATTTAGTTTGAGTATTTTAGTTGATAAAATACATGGAGGATGCATAGGGATGGTTCTTGAGTTGGTGGGAGAGGAGCAGAGTGAGGGCGAGTCATGAGTGATGGTGTGAATAGTTGTAAAGTGGAAGTGGTTGAGTGGGGGTATAATGGATTTTGGTAAGATATGCAAGGAGAGTGTATGCAAAGACTATAAGTATGGTATGCTTATTCATGTTAGCAGAAGAGGAAGGGTAGTAGTGGGAAGATGGTGGAGTTAGAGTTGGGAGTAATGTTCTGGTTGGTGGTAAAAATTATAGGAGGGGTTTGTTCTAATAAAGGTAGGACCACCGAGGGTGGGTGAAAATTGGGGGCAGGGTGGGGAGTGAAGCGGGCAGAGACCTGTTAGCTGCTCTTAGGAGGTGTTGTGGGCTGGAAAACAAGCAGGTAACAGAGAATACAGGCCCTTATATAACTTCTGTCCTATGTATTCCTAGTGGGGGAGGAAGGCAGGGACTAATTGCAGGAGGAGTCCTGTGGGATTGATTGACAGGTCTCTCAGCCAGATTCTGGAGGATGGGCAATTCAAACAAAAACAAACAATTAATTGGCTCAAACTGTAGGTACATGATATGGAGCTATTACCAAGAGAATATATGAACTGCAGTTAAGTAAATGGCAGTACAGTTCGGGGGGGGGGGGGGGGCTAAACTAGCACAAGTTAATTATTTCTGGTGTTACTAATTCTGGGGTAGTGCAGTTTAGTTTGGAAGTGGATAGCTATTGCCATACAAAAATAGTCTAATACTGACTGGTCACAGATGAAACTGGGGAAAAAGGCACAGTTGGATGTAAAAGCCATAGATAAAAATTAAAAATTTTGCCTTGTAACTCAGAGAGAGAGGTACAGAATCCAGCAGTGTGTCATCAACTAGTGTCTGAAATGGGGTCTTACAGGATTGGGGTTAGGAAAACTGGGCTAGCTAGACAGGCCTCTGCAAGTGTGCACGCTTTAAACAACAAAAAACTTCAGTATATAAATGCATTAAGTCTTTATGTTGAAAGTTAAGATATACATTGCTTCTAATTTGAAGAAAAGCCATGCTTGCAGAGAAGCCTTTTCAATATTTTCACTGGAATTGCATTTCAGCAATAGTACTTATTCAAGTTTGGAGGGGGGGGGGTGCACCTGCAGCCCAAGACAACAATTTAGACAGTGTTGTTTTTGTCACTGGCATACCTTTTCTGGAATCTGAAAAGGAACGGAAACTGTTCTGATTTTCTGAAATCTCTTGTTCTATCAAAGTAAAATCTGAGTTGTCTATGAACATCAAACTTGTGCAGCATATATTCTAAGTTGTTGGTGTGTTAGGGGAAGAACACTGGTAAACCTATAATCTGGTTCAGATTAGTTTCCGTACAAACTTTGGGCAAGAATGAAGGATTTGTTTGTAGGGAGACTGTCAGCATGGAAAATCAAATAAGGAGGCTTTATGGACAAGACCTGAAGCTCTGACACTCTACAGGCAGAAATGATGGCTACTAAAAAGATAGTCTTCTATGATAAATATTTCAAATTGCAGGAGGTAGCTGGTTCGAAAGGTGGGAGAATAATGTGTGAAAGCATAAAATTTAGATTCCATGGGGGATAAAGGGATTTCACAGGTGCTCTGAGATGAAAAGTCCCTTTGAGAAAGGCTTTGGATAGTTTGTGTAACATTATGTTCAATCCTTCAAAGCAAAAGTGAAAATCAGAGATAGTAGCAAGTTGAATCTGAACTGTTGCTGCTGCAGTTCCTTTATTGAAAAGCAGAGTCAAGAACTCTAATATGGAGGCAATAGGGGCTTGGTAGGGATCAATGTTATTTTGAGAGACCCATATATAAAATCTTTTCCATTTGCTAAAATATAGCTTGCGAGTAGAGGATTTATGAGAAGATAGAATCTGCTGTGTTTCATTAGAGAGGTTATGGAACCTGTTTATGTTGGGAATTGGGGAAGCCAAGCTGTCAATTTCAGGGACTGAAGAGAGGGATAAAGATCCCCCTGATGAATGCATCAGATCATCTGGAACTGGGTCAGAATCCAAGGGTCTTCCAACTGATGAAGTCGAAGGAAGGGGAACTAAATCTGACAAGGCCAATGAGGGGCTATTAGTATGATGGTCCTTCCCAGGGCTTTTGCTTTCTGTAGTACTTTGGGTATCAAGGGAATTGGTGGGAATGCATAGAGGAGACCCGGAGGCCAATCGTGTACGACTGTGTCACTTAGGGCTTCTCCCGGAGGGGGAATCAGGGCAAAGTTGCTTCTGCATTTCGTGTTCATGTAGTTGGCAAAAAGGTTGCAGCAAGGCTGGCCCCACCTGCGGAAAGGGATCACTCGTGAGGCAATAAAATTGCTCTGCCCAGTTTGTCTGCTATCACTTTGGATTTCCCCGGGAACAGAAAGTGCCGGGTAGATGTAGCCCACTGCCATACTCTTAGGGCCTCGCAACAAAGGGGGTAGGACCTGGTTCCTTCTCAAGTACCAGACAACTGACATGTCTGTCTGAATCACAATAATTCCCAGAGGAACAGAATCCTGGAAGTACTGCAATGCTAAAAGTACCGCTCTCATCTCCAGGACATTGATATGCAGATGTGTCTCCTGTTCAGTCCATGTGTCTTGGGCTGTTCTTCCCTGAAAATGCCCCCCCCTATCAGGGAAGCATCCATGGTGACTGTGGCCGCTGGTGGGGGTAGAACAAAAGGAGGACCTATTGTTACATGAAGAGAGATCAACCACCACTGAAAATCCTTTTTCCATGTGTTTGTGATCATTATGAGATGAGACACTGGAAGCTACTGGCAAGACCATTGAGTGAATAACAGCCACTGCAGAGTCCGCATGTGCATGCGACCCAACGGTATCGTAATATTGCAGCTGCCATCATGCCTAACAGTTTTATTACTTCTGATGCTAGAGTCTTGTCTTTGGATATGATACTGCAGACGGAGAAGTAAGATTCTTTCTGCTGGAAGTCTCAGAGTGGTGGTTGTGGTGGTGTCCATTTCTGCTCCAATAAAAACGATATGTTGTGATGGCAACAAGGCAGATTTTTCTGAATTTACTGTAATACCCAGATGACTGCAGAGAGAAAGAGTGGTGTCCCTGGCTTGTATAAGCTGATGCCTGGTGGTGGTGAGGAGCCAATCATCTAGGTACGGAAACGCCTTGAATCCTAAACGTCTCAGGTGAGCCGTGACCACTACCATACATTTGGTGAACACTCTGGGGGCTGTAGTGAGACCAAAGGGCAGGGCTCGAAACTGGTAATGACTGGCACCCAGCTGGAAGTGCAGATGATCCCTGCATGGTCTGGTCATTTTTATATGGTAGTACACACCCTGGAGCTCTATCGAGCACATCCAATCGTCTTTCCCTAAGAAGGGAAGTATCGACTGAAGCGTGACCATCCGGAACTTCTCTTTCTTGACAGATCTGTTTAGTCTGCTGAGGTACAAAATAGGCCTCCAGTCCCCTGTCTTTTTTGGAACTAAAACAAATCTTAAGTAAATTCTGGATCCTATCTGGTCTGCTTGGATGACTCTTTCTTAGTAACGTTTGGACCTCTACTGTTCCCTGCAACTGGGTGAAACGTCCGGGATTTTTGTTGTCAATGGAGGGGTGTGGCAAAAGGAATGAAATATCCTCTGGAAATTATACTTTGTACCCAGCTGTCATTTATTTTGAGCCAGATGTCTGGATACAAAGATAAGCGACCCCTGACTGCCTCCAGAGTAGGACAGTCGGGCCTCCTTTCAGGAGTGCTGGTGGTTTTGCAGACGCCCTCTGCCATGAGGGCGGCATCTTCTATTATTGCCCCCTCCACTGCCCCTGGAGGGGGGTTCACCACGTGTGTCCTGAAAGGCTCCTTGGGCTTTACGAAACCATATCTTTCCTCCCCTTTGACCCTTAGGGTAGGATGTAGTAGGGGTGGAAAAATGGACTGTTTCCTTCCTGTACACACCTGGTCAAAGTTTCCTTAACTTTGAGCCCAAAAAGGGACAAGCCATCAAAAGAGTTGTTGACAAAGGATGACTTAAAGGGCTCCACGACGGAACATAAGCACATCCAGGAGTGTCTCCTAAGAGCAATTCCTGTACCCGCTGTCCTATTCGTTCTATCAGCTGCATATGAAATGAGGTTCATGGACGAGTTCACTATGGAATTGAGGGTACAAAGCTGGGAGGCAACTTTATCTGAAGCTCCTGCAGCTACTGTGCCCTGTAGAGCATCTCCAAGCTCTTTTAGGTGATCTCTTTGCAGTCTCATAAAATGAGCGAGCTAGTTCAGAGAACGCAGTGCAAGTTGCTGAACTTAAGTGCGCTTCCCGTATCTAGCCATGATCCTAGAATCTCCGTTAGGAGGATCGACAGAGGAAGATGTTTCTGAAATCTCCTTTTTGGTGGCTGCCGCCACCACCATGGAATCAACTGGCACTCCGTTGGTAAGAAAGGACTTTTACTGGGGGGCAGAAATAAATTTGCTAGGCCTCCTGGGGACAGGTTCCATGGTGTCCGGAGACTCCCACGCCTTCATGAGACCAGCTCCATAAGCTCATCAAAGGGTGGAGACACCCAAGGGGTGGAGGGATGAGACCCGAAAGCCTTCAGGAGAAGCAAATGAGATATCCTCAGAGGGGACCGTGGGGAATCTGAGTCACCCAAGTCTGTATCGGAGGATGCGAGAGACTCCTCTTACAGATTCTCGTCCTGGGAACCTCATCAGTGGAAACTTCTGGTGAGGTCTCGGAAAGGCAGGGGCCACCCAACAGGGCTTTCTGAGGCTCTGGGTCGCTATGCTTAGAAAGGATCTGTGAAGCAGAAGCGGACAGAGGCACTTTTGGGGAGGCGGTAGCCAGACCTGAAGTTGTAGATGTCTTAGGAGACATAACTCTCCTCATGGCTTCGAAGGCACCTCTGCTCTGATGAGAAGGAACCGATGGATCCGTGGAAACTGTTGATCCCTCTAGCACCGGGACAATGGGCTCCGAACCAGAGGTAGGAGCCAAGCTCATTCAAGCTGAAGCCCCGAGAGGCAAAGTCGGAACCAAGTCAGTCAGACTATCCTCCCTGGACTTGACTGGAGACTGTCGGCTCCTAGACTCCTCGATCGGCGCCGAGGACGTCAGAGTAAACGGAACCAAAGACACTGGAACAGGCGGCGGCTCCGACGGTTCAACGATCATGAAGTCAGACTCCTCCGGCTCCGAAGGATTGGTATGTATGGCTCGGAGGAGGAAAAGGAGTAGATGGCAAAACAGTCCGGTTCCAAAACCGTTTGGGTCGAAGCTGATAAAAATTTAGCAAACGCCAGTGCCTGTAACAACTTCTGCACCACACGGTCCACATCCAAATCGGAAAGGCTTATCGAGGACCGAGACAAATAGCTGGACGGAGGTACTGATTGCAGGAGTGGCAATTTAAGCACTTCGGATACCGGTTCCAGGATTGGGGACTGGCTCCAAAAAGACAAGACGCTCGGCTCTGAGGGCTGTGGAGCAGACGTCGATGTCTTTTAAAATTTATTAACTTCTGAAGAAGTAGAAGCCTTGGAAGACTTTGAAGATTTACTAGACCTGTCCTGGTCACTCAAAGCTTCCTAAAATGATGGTTTCACTAGTCCTCTATCAATCAGCCTTCTCTTTCTCCAGCGAAGGACCCTAGAAGAGAAGGAATGACAAAAAGAGCAACTTTCCTGAAGGTGTAAGGCTCCCAAAACAGTATACACAGTTGACATGGCTATTGTAGCAGACATTTTCTGTCCAGTTTGAAATTTTTTGAAACCTGACTTAGGATGTTTATCCCTATCCTGGTAAGCCATAATGGACAGCACAGTATCAAGTGAAAAACTACTACAATATAATAAAGACAGACACACACACTTTAACTAGATTTCTAAGCACTTCTAAATATCAAAAACTATATAACTACACTAGGTATAAAGACCTTTAGAAAAAACGAAGGCCAAAAGCTATATCTAAATATGAAAAGGCAAACCAATAAATACACTCTATAAAGATTTAAATGCTATAGAAGCTAAGGCTAAAAGGTAGAAATAAAGTTATTAGAAAAAAGTTTGCAATAAATTTTTACTGGTCCGAGCTATGCTGAGGAACCTCCGATCTACTGCAGCGGCAAACTAGATCTGAGGTAACTCCAGGTGCATCATGGGATAGGTACTTGGCTTTGAGCAGTCTGAAGACCCCGAGCCTACTACAAAGCTCGTGGGTCTTCAGACAGCTCGAGCCATTTGAAGATCTCGAGCTTTGTAGTAGGCTGACTTGGAGCAGAGGATCGGCTCCAAACCCATCTGTAAGAATGAACGGCGAGATATAACAAAGATGTGAAGTTGTTCTATTTAGATGGGGACGGCTGTTCCACAGTAGCAGCATCCTCTGCAAGATATACCTGCCCCTCCAAACTGTTTCTTTGATGCTGCAGAAGAGGTTGTAATTTCTAGACAAAGTATTTCTGATGCCATCTGACTTGCCGATGTGGAGTAGATCCCATCAGTATTGGATCAGAGGATGCCTTGTGTACCAGATGTAGGTCACTTCTTAGCAGTCTATAGGATATACAGTATAGTGACAGAGCTTTGACTCGGTTCATGCAAGACATGTTGCTTAGACCTTGTATCCTTTTATTAAAGCATATCTGTGGACATTCCAGTTGTTGTATGTGTCGGGACAGATGCATATCAAAGGGGGTATTACAATCAATGACTGTCCTAATGAGGGTTAAGTAAAGGGAGCCAATGACATCTACAGATCTAAGACATGATTCTTTTATTTATAAGCTGTGCAGTACAGGAGAACTTTCTAACAATGGACACATCTGAATCAAAAGTCAAGTCATGGTCCACTTAAGTTCCAAATCATGAATAACTGGGTCAGCTCTCAAGGGCATATTGTTAATGTGGTAGTTCCCTTGGATTGATGATTTCTCAAAAGATAGAATAATGCATTTTTTGGCATTCAGTTTCAGTCCATGATTCTGGCACTAGTTATTTGCTTGGGACAAACCTTACTGCAGGATGGCCAAGTCATCTGGGGATTCAATGACTGCTCCCAGCTTACAATTATGTGCAAACTTAGTCAGACAGAGCCATTTGGTATTTGCTTTCACTTCAGAAAAGTAGATGCCAAACAAGAGAGGTCCCAGCACAGAACCCTGGGGGATAACTGGATTTGTGGAGGTAACTTCCCCTATTTTGATTTCCTGCATCCTATCTGTGAGCCAGTTGACAAATCCAACAGGTCATACAGGGGTTTATTCCCAGTTTATTTACCTTTTCTACTATGCACGAGTGGTGAACTGTGTCAAAAAGCTTTGTCCACATCAGGGTAGGAGATGTGTACAGTTCTGCCTTCATCCATTGCTCTGGTGACCTTTTCAAAAAAAAAAAAAACAATCCTCCAAGTTGAGTAAAGCAAGACCTGTCCTTGAAAAATTCAAACAGAAAAGGGTCTTACTTCCTGACTGATTAGTTCCATGACAAGTCTTTCCATGATTTTGTATAGCAGGCTCGACAAACTAAAGGGTCTGTGGAAGGTCCTTCCTTATGCAGGGGAATGACTGTAGCTGTTCTCCATTTACTTGGCACTAAAAGCTGTATGGTGGCCGAGACTTGGGTGTTGTTAGTGGTGTGGCAAAATTGTGCTTCATGTTAAGATACATCCAATGACCCATCGATGCAGCAGGTTTAGTTTTTGTTAGCACTTTAAGAACTTGAGCTTGTGTCATAGTTAAAGGTGAGCCAGGTTCACCTATATCTTGAGGAACAAACTGAGGGGAGAGAGGGGTAAAGTTATAGAGTTAAATTTATTGGCCAGTAGATTCGCTGCATCTTCAGCCTTAGTGTAGGTAACATGGTTCAAATCAGCTCAGTGCACTGCTGCATTGTGCTTTTGAGATTACAAACATAACCAAAAAATGCCTTGTGAATGCCTTTGGCTTGAGTAGTTATTTTAGCTTGAAACTTGGCTTTGGTGGATTTTATTAAGATCCTGAGTAGTTTGTTTTTTTTCGTTGACAAGGGCTCTAACATTCTGGGAATTATTCTTCTGACTGTTGATCAAAATTCTTTTCCTTTTACTAGAAAGCTTGTTCGTATTATACATATAAGGGCAGAAGGGGAGACCTGGGTTCAGTTGAATTTGTTGTGTCCACCAGTGCAGTTTCCTTTTTATAAAACCCAAAACTGCAAAGTGATACTCCAGAGTGTGCAAATGTTTCGTCCCTTTGCCCCCCCCAAAAAAAAATTGGGGTGGGGGGGTCATCTCTAATGAAAACCATCAGTGGTTCTTTCTCATACCAACCAGTGTATGCATAGTTATCTATGAAATGCAATACATCCTGCCAGTTTTATATATGTAACTTACCACAAACAATAAACCCAGAATATGAATCAGGCTGACCAGAATCATGCAGCTTTGCTAGTCTGCAGCACCAGCCACTACTACAGGTGAACACTGCAATGACTGAACTCACCTTTCCCAGAAATGGGAGAGGAGACTGTCAAATGCATCATCATACCCATTACTCTAGGACTTTGCTCACTTATATTATCTGTACAAAAAAAAGCTCACCATCATGATGATGCCGCTTAGCAAGTGAAATCTCCCTCTCATTCTGTGAATGAAACCTCTGAATACATCGCCTCACTAAGTCCTCCCAGCCAGGTTTCATTGATGCCCGCATCGAACTGGTGTCCAGAGATGTTATTTTGCCTAATTTAATAGAACAGATCAAGTTACTTTTATTGAAAATCACACAAAAATTAAACAAAGAATTTAACAAAACTATGAAACAAATCTGTTTCATCAACTACGTAAAATAACATTTTTAGAAGAAAAAGCTAAATATGCTTAAATAAGAGTCAAACAGGGGAGGAGAGAAGCATGTCAAAAGCACTCATCATCATCAATTGTTGAACACAGTTCCTCACTAGTGAGGCACAACTACACACAAACCTGAGAGTATGAATCACTAAGTAAATGAAATCAGCCGGATTAAAAATACCCAGAAGATGGGAAGTGTATGTTTCTTGGCCACACATCTTCTCACCTTGTAAATCCTGACGAGTAGTAAAGGTCTCTGGTGGAGAGAGAGACGGTCTTTCTTTCATAGGAAGTCTCCTCGCAACACAGATCAAACACGATTGCAGATCTAAAAAAACAATAAATGCAGTTAGAAACAACTTCCTTTGGAAATGAATCACAACAACAAAACAGTCCAGGCAAGAAATATTAACATTTTGAAATGACAGCAGATTCCTACCACAATGCAGTGGTTATCAAGGTTACTGAACCTCTTCTCCATCTATGCAAAGCTGACAACTGGAAAGCTAATGAAAACTGTAACACAATGTTTATAGTTTATATGCAGTACAAGTAACAGGTTTAATATAGAAGTTATTGTGCTTTGAGTTAGCATATTTTGAAGCAACACAGCAGAAGCACAGCTTGTTTAACCAGTGACCTGTGCCAGTACCATGAACCAATGCCCAACCCTAAGCTCATCAAGTGAAGAAACCCCCCAAAATACTCTATTAATCCAATCACTACATTGAAGTAGTGATTGGCTTATTACAGATCCACCTTCCCCATAGAGAAGAGCAAAAAAGGATGCTACTTCTACTGGCACACCAACCAGGTGGCCAGATGCACAACACCCCCCCAGCCACTCAGGTCCTGTTTCTGTCCCCTGCCTTTGACCCTCCTCCATTTTATTAAAGAAAAAAATTCTTCTTTTTACAAAATGTAGCAAACTGACTGCTACAAATGTAGCAAACAGCTGCTATAGTTTCTACCCTGCCTGCATTCATGTTTTTTCTTTAAAAAAATTTCTCATGAAATGTAGCACAGTTGCTACAGTTAATACCCTGCCTGCACGGAGCATTACAGCACTCAGGTTTTAGTTTTAACCTTTAAACTGTAATAAACTGCTTGCTACTACAGTTTAGACCACACACAGAGTGCTACAGAGCTCTGGTATGACTGCAAATGCAACACCAGCTACTTACTGCATTGCCCAAACACTGTGCCTGGGGCAATTGCCCCTTTTGCCACATCCTAACTATACTACGGCTACCCAGTACCAGTCAGCTGAGAAAAGCTCCTCCAGAAAATACCAAGGTAAACATGTGCTCACTGAATCCACAGCCATCCAATTAAAAAAATAAAGAATCAGACTAAAAGGATCCAAAGATGTTATGGCACTGTGAGGAAAAGTTTATGAAAAATATGTCTTACATAAAAAGAACATGAATCAGAGTGTAAAGTTCTAAAAAAAAGACATGGTTGTGCTGATGTGGTGAACGGGACATCTAAGATATGACAGCAAGGATCTTGGGTGAAGAGAGAGTAGAGAACTCGAGAGGAAACAAACATGGTCCTGCAAAATCTTAACAGAATGCAACTGAAACGACTAGGAATGGTGCTTAAAAAGAAACAACCTTACTACATTTGATGCTTTGAAAGGCAAGGAGGAACTGGCTAAAAGAAAAAATTCTGAAGGAGGAGGAAGCATCTTCTTATACAGCTAAGACTGAAGAAGTTCCCATTATACACAAGTAGCAATGTTCCCTGCACCCCTGCGATTTCAACTTCTCCATATCTGAACCTCCCCATTGTTACATTGTTCAATTCTTGAACAATCAGGATAGCCTGTCCAATTTTACAGCACCTGCCCAACTGAGTGGTAGCCCAAGTGGATGTAAGAGATCCCATGGCATGTTTTGATAGAGTAGCGGAAGTCTCCCAATGCCCCGGCCAAATATCCCGTAGTCAGTATGAATAACACCTTGGGTCCCCACTGAAAAGAGGTCATTGGTCTAGTGGAGCTAACCCGTTCAAGAAAGGGTAAATAAAAATAAAAAAAAAGTAAAATACAGTGACTTTGGAGCCAAACAAGGATAACAACTGTGGCAAATCTGATGGCTTCTGTTGGGGATAAAAAAGCAGCCTGGAACAAAGTACAGCCTTTGTTATAATTAAAATGCAGAATCTGGACATTCTCTGCATGTTTACTGAAAACTGTAGTCTGGCTCTGGCTTCAGTTCAGAGAGAACAGCAGAAACTTAAAATTTTTAATGTTCAACCTATTGCGACTTTTTTGCTTCTATTTCACTAATGGCTGTGACTTTGCTGGAGTTATACGCTAAATGACACTGTACAGGTGGAGAGGAGTAGTTACATAGATAAACACTGCCAATATTTCTTGAAGGCAGAGGCAAGAATTTGCACACCCAGAGATGTGACCAGCAGTAGTCCATTTGCTTCCATTGCTGCTGGTCACATCTCTGGGTGTGCTAATTCTTGCCTCCGCCTTCAAAAAATATTGGCAGTGTTTATCTATGTAGTCCACAGGGCAGGTTGAGACAAAGGCCACATTTCAGGATGTTGTATGGAAAACAGAAATTATGTGAATTTAATTTTTGTTTAATTTTTTTGCATACTGTCCCTCTGTCATTTTTATTTTACATATTTTCATTTAACAGTGACAATCCAACTGAGCATCAAAGAGATGCTTCTCACAAAGTAAAGCTATTAGCTGTTTTTTTTTTTTCAATCAAAAAGTACCAGGAGCTGGAGACGGTGAGGCTACAGAAGCAGGCATTTAATCAGGAAATGAATGAAGAATGTGCTCGGACACATTTGTTAAAAAAAGCACCTTGATTAGCACTTATAGGGGAACTGGCAAGATGTCCTGTAAAAATAAATAAAAGTTTGATGCTGAGAGAAGCAAATATCTTTGCAGGAAGTTTCTGGCAGCCTTAGTACATTAAATAGAACAGTACACAATTTAATAAATTCATTTAAATATAGCAAGCACGTGTTTTTTTTAAGGATAAAAATCAGTTAGCAGAGAGGACTGCAAACTGTTTTTTCACATCTGGGAAGGGAAACAGACAGGACAAGGACAGATGAAATCTGTGCAACAGGGAACACAGGCTCTAGTGTCTGTTGCCAGCATGGTTGAACCCATTCTTAGAATATGTACAGCCTGTGGGTGTACCTGTCCATTTGGGACAATCTCCCTTATACGTAGAAGTAACTTTCCTTTTTGGAAAGTACATATACTTTGTGTGTTTACAGTGAGTAAGAAAGGGTTGGGGTTTGAAATTGTATTCAGTTTCTTATTTCTTGAGTGCTTTTATTGAAGTGGACCATCTGGGGAAAAACAGATATGAGAAGCAGCAAATGCATACTAGATTGGCCTGTGTGCATGTAAGTTGTTGGAAACATTCAAAACCCATCATGCAGGACATGCAAAAGTAATAGGTTTTTGCCAGAATGACCACCTAATAAATGTTATCATGGAATGTCATGGCACATTGCAAACAAAAACAGAGTACTGAATTAAATTATGAAGAGAAGGGTATGAAAACAAAAACTACAGGAGACATGACTGGATAGAAATGAGCATGTGAATTTGACAAAGAAAGGACATCAGAATGGATATTCAGCAGAGTACTGGAGACAAAGGAAAATGGAGGTAACGATACCAAATGTGACAGATACTCCAATAGTGATAGAAAATGAGAGGAAAGACAATAAGGTAGATTTGTGATATCATGAGGTTATTGACAGGGTAACAGGATAACTCTAGCATGTAATTATATTCCACCTAAAAAGTACAGTTGTGTACACTTACCATAAATGCAGATGCTTGAGTGTATACACTATTGCAGCTATCACACTTGGGTTATCTGCCTGTAGGTAGCCCTCAGTGGGCCTGAATACCAGAGTCTTGGGATTTCTGTGTCGGATGCTGTCGCCTCATCCATGATGTCAGGTTGTCAGGGGGTATAAAACATGCAGCCGACACCATTACATCAGTTTTTCTTGCCCCAGATGTCAGGAGCCCCCAAAATAGGAAGCAATCAAATGGTGTGGAACACCTCCAGTAAAAAGTAAATACCATTTCTATATGATATGGCCAAAAAAAGAGGATAGGTAGAAAGCAAAGAAAGACAGGGGGCTGGAGGGAGGGTAACCAGGACTGCAACAGTGAATACACTCGAACATCTACACATATGATAGTACACAACTGTACTATGTTCTTCGTGTTTCATTGTTGCAGTCATCACACTTGGGTTGATTCCCAAAGCTGAGGAAGGGTGGAGGGAGTCGAGAAGTAGTAGGGCTGGCTAGCAGGCCTTGTAAGACTGCTGTGGCAAATTCAGCTCTGGATTTAGAAAATATAGGTAAGTGATAATGCTTGGTGAAGGTGTGTACAGAACTCCAGGTTGCAGCTTCCAGGATGTCCCTGGTAGGGACTCCCCTGAGAAAAGCTGTAGAGGTTGAGGTAGTCCTAGTGGAATGGGGCCTGATCCCCTGTCGGGTAGGTTTTCCATGGTGTTTGTAGCAGAAATGGATGCAGTGTGCTACCCATTTAGAAATGGTTTGTTTTGAAATGGCCTTGCCCTCTGCTCCTGTAGCAAAGCTGACTAGCAGCTTGTCAGATTTTCTGAAAGGTTTAGTCCTGTCAAGGTAGAACCTGAGCTGTCTGTGCACATCCAAGGAGTGCAGGATCTCTTCCCCTTTATTCTGAGGATTAGGGAAGAAGGTTGGCAAATTGATGGATTGGTATACAGTCTCACTGCACACTACCTTAGGCATAAAGGACGGGTTAGTCTCGAGGGAAACCCTGTCAGCATGGAAAACAATGAAGGGTTCCACAGCCATTAGTGCCTGTAACTCAGACACTCTTCTTGCTGAAGTTATGGCTAAAAGCAAAGTTGTTTTCCAAGAGAGGAATTTTAACTCTGCTGAAGCAGCAGGTTCAAAAGGGGGAAGCGTGAGTTTTCCAGTACAAAGTTAAGGTCCCAGGCAGGGGTGGGTGCTCTTCTAGGTGGCCTTAAGTTGTTAGCCCCTCTCAGGAACTGTTTGATGAGAAGGTGAGAAAATAGAGGTGGCTGAGTATTATAATGAGCTGAGATAGCAGAGGCATGAATCTTAACAGAGGAGAAGGATAGGCCTCTGTGGAATAGCACTGCTAGGTAATCCAGGATTTGAGGTAAGGAGGGCAGTGCTGTGTCCTTTCCTTGAGACTGATTCCAAGAACAATCTCTTTTCCACTTTTCAGCATAGGATTTCCTAGTAATAGGTCTTCTGGCTTCAAGAATGATGTCCAGTACCTGTTTGCTGAGAGTTGCTGGTGGTGTATTCAGGGGATAAGCCAGGCTGCAAAGTTTAGGGTTTGTAACTGCGGATGCAAAATCTGTCCCTCCTGCTGAGACAGCAGGGTAGGGGTCTGATGAAGGTGCCAGGGTGGCACTGTTGCCAGATTACATAACAGTGGGTACTAGTGCTGGCATGGCCAGTCTGGGGCAATAAGAATTGCCCTTGGCCTGTCCTGTTTGATCCTGAGTAGTAATTTTGAGAGGGGGAAAGGCATAAATTGAGAGGTTTTCCCATTGGAAGGATAGGGCATCCACCTTCCAGGCCCTGCTGTGAGGGTTCCTGGTGCAATATTTGCTCAACTGGTGGTTTTCGGGAGAGGCAAACAGGTTCACCTCCGGTGTCCCCCACCTCCGGATTAGAAAGTTGAAGGTGTTGGGCTCCAATTTCCACTCGTGTTGGTCTAGGAGATTTCTAAGTCGTCTGCCAGTGAATTTTGTTTGCCTGGCAGGAATAGAGCTTGTAGATGCACTTGGCTGCTCAAGGCTGTGTTCCACAGGGCCATGGCTAACCTGCAGAGTGGTAAGAATGGGTTCCCCCTGCTTGTTTATGTACCACATAACTGTGGTGTTGTCTATTTTTATCAGCAGCTGTCCTGGAAGGATTAGGTATTTGAAGACTGTCAGAGCATTCTGTACAGCTAGCATCTCTTTTTGATTGATGTGCAGGAGAATTTGGCCTGGGCTCCACTTGCCCTGAATGCATTTGCCTGCCATGTGAGCCCCCCATGCATAGTCTGATGTGTCTGTTGTCAGGGTTTGGGCAGTAAGGGGTTTAGTGAAAGGCAGTTCCTTGTTGTGGCTGCATGCTTCTGCCCACCAAAGGAACTCTGCCCTTAGACAAGGTATAACTGGAATGACTGTTTGCAGGTCCTGAGAATGTTGGCACCAAAGACTTTAAGTACCACTGAAGTTTCCTCATATACATTCTTGCATATGTAAATAGCAGAATACATGAGGCCATGAACCCTAGGGCTTGCAGTGTTTTCCTTGCAGATAGCTGGGTTTTGGTGGCCATTTGTTTGAAGTAGTTGGTCAAATAGACCTGTTTTTCTGGAGTGACAAATGCCATCTGGGAAGTTGTGTCCAAGCTTGCTCCCAGGAATCCAATCTTTTGACTGGGCACCAGTTGTGATTTCTTTTCGTTGATGGTGCACCCCAATGAAGTTAGGAGTCTTTTTACAAATGCCAGGTGCTGAAGCAGCAATTCCTGACTGTCCACCTGAATCAGGTAATCGTCCAAGTATGGGAAAATTTGGATATTCCTCTGCCTGCAGTATTCAATGGCTGGAGCCAGGCACTTTGTGAATACTCTGGGCACAGTAGATAAGCCAAAGGGAAGTGCAGAGAATTGATAGTGCATAGAGCCTGTCCTGAAGCATAGATATTTCCTGCAAGACTCCCTTATGGGGATGTGCAGATAAGCTTCTTTTAAGTCTAGGGTGACTAACCAGGCATGTCTGGCTAGCATAGGGAGAAGCTGTTGCAGGGTAAGCATTTTGAATTTTGGGACCTCCAGAAAGGTGTTGAAAATTGATAGATCCAGGATACGGCACCAAGAGCCCTCTTTTCTGGGCACCAGGAAAAGTCTTGAGTAGAAACGCTGCCCCCTTTGTTCTACTGGAACAGGCTGAATAGCTCTGATATTGAACAGGGAAAGTACTTGCTTTTCAGCCTCTGCCCACTGGTTTGGAGGAAGGTCTGGAAACCCACTTGGGGTTGGCAGTGAATGGAAGTAGAATCTGTACCCCTGGGATACAATGTTTGGGACCCATCTGTTCTGAGTTAATGGACATCCAGTTTTTTGCATGAAGGGCAGCGCTGGGAAGGATAACTGAAAAGTCATTGTGAACTCTTTCCATAAGGGGGTGGCTTACCACTCCCTGTTTTAGAGGTGGGAGCACTCCATTGTTTACATCTCTGCATACCCTGAGACTGTAGTCTGGGTGGCCTGTTTCCCCTGGGTTTGGAGTTAGAAGGCCTGGAAGGGGCAGGAAAGGACCAATTTTTAGAAGGCCAATGCCTACTGAATCTAGGTGGCTACACTTATAAGAATTCTTTAACAGTTGGTATAGATGTAGTTTTTTCTTCCATCTTTTTAAGAACTTCTTCTGCTTTGGTGCCAAACAAACAGTCCTTATTTAAAGGAGCATCTAGTAATTTTGATTTGACATGATCTGGCAATGTTTGTTCCTTCAGCCAAGCATGCCTTCTCAGTACAGACCCAGTGACTGCAGCCCTGCAAGATGCTTCCAGGGCATCAAAGCCACACTGCAAAGTATGCTTACTAACTTGGTTTGCAGAATGCATTAACGCTTGTAAATCTTTACTTTCTGCACAATCTGGGAGTAACACCATTTTTTGTTTAATTAGTTCCATAATATATTGCTGGTACTTCAACATGTGAAACTGGCAATTCAGTGCCTTGATGGCAAGAGTTGCAGAAGTATATACCTTCTTACCCCTTCTGTCTAAAGCTCTGGAATCCCTGTCTGAAGGGGTAGGGTTTTTGGCTGTAGTAGGCTTAATCCCTTTAGGAAATGGTCTCTGGATCCGCAGTAGGATTCTTAAAGAGAAATTTGTGAGAATCAGGTACTCTGCAGTACCTGTCAGGTTTTCCAGGGGCCGGGGGTAAAGTGTCTGGAATACAAATGGATTCCATGAAGACATCATCTACAACATCCAGGAGAGGGAGTATAGCTAGAAACCTGTGCTGAGGTAACTCTAAAAATTCTCCGAGTCTCTTTTTGGACTGAGGGAGTTCTGGCATTCCCAGCGGAAATGCTCTCTTAAAAGTACGCAAGGTTTCACCAAAAGAAAAATCTTCTGGAGGGGAGGCAGAGGGAATGGATTCCTCTGGATCTGAATCCTCATAGGTTGATAAGGGCATGTCTTGATCAGAAGGGTCAGAGTCATCGGACTCCTGGTCTGCAGAATCAGAATGAAACTCAATTCTTTGTCTCTTAGCAGAAAAAGGCTGGCTGTAATTAGGGTAATAAGGTCTTCAGCCATTCTAAGCAATTGTTTTTGTGGCATGGGAGCTTGAGCATGCGCTTTGGTTGTCAGTTTTCTAGGCATAGTGCGTAGTCTGGGCCTGAGAAACTCGGTAGTTTTAGCTAAAAATGAAGTTGTCGGTTTAATTCGAACATCGGTAGGTCGGAATACACCCTCAGAAGCCGGTGCCTGCACAGTGGCTCCAGACCCATCCAAGGTAGAGACATCCGCAGGTTCCATAGTCGAAGTATCTTGTGGCATACCAGACTCTGAATGGTTCTCAGCAGAGGCCTGCGAATCTGTAGAAGCGGGCATCAGGGGCTGCAAAGGCGCCTCACTGAGTACTGTGTGACTGGCGACTAACTTAACGGAAGTGTCGCCGGCAGTTTTTGGACCTATGCGGTCTGTCTCCGTCTTTATCTTTACATTTTTTTCAGAAGATCGGTAGTCGGATGGCTTATCGAAGCCATTTCGGAATACAGAGAACGAGAACGAAAGAATTTAGCGACAAAGATAGCCAGACGACAAATGGTTCGGGCGTTAAACAAGGCACAAAACTGACAGCGAGGGACGTTGTGGTCTGGGCCTAAACAGGTGACGCAGTAAGAATGAAAATGTCAGGTACTTGCTTTCCACAGGCAAGACAATTGTTAATTTTTTCTGACAGCGGTTAGAGCAAGAAAAAAGGATCCCCACCGGGGTACTTAGCTTTAGAAGACTTCAGGTTTGAAACTCGAAAAATGAAAATTTCAGGTAGTGGCTGACCGGCACTTGCGAACTGCTTCTGCTTCAGGCTCATTCTCGGCAAGAAAGACTGATGTAATGGCGTTGGCTGCCTGTTTTATAACCCTGACTTCATGGAGGAGGTGACAGCATCCGACACAGAAATCCTAAGACTCTGGTATTCAGGCCGACTGAGGGCTACCTGCAGGCAGATAACCCAAGTGTGATGACTGCAACAGTGACACACGAAGAACATCACTGCATAACAACTATAAGAATCAATTAGAAGAGGTTAGAAAAGACTGAGGAGAGAGAAAGGAAAGGCAGTACATAAAGCAACAGAGAAAGGACATCTGAATGACTCTTAAGAATGCAAGGAAGTACAGAAAGATCTGGCAGGATTAGGATTTTTGCATGGAAATGTTTGCATATATATTTTTATACCCTATGCAGACTGCAGTGAAATTTTCTTCAAGCAAACAGCAATTACTGGAAGTCTGACAGGAAAGGTAGGGTGACTGAACATTTTTTTTTAACGTAATGAGTTAGAGAATTTAAAAATTCCCTGAATACTTTATGAAAAACATGGAATGGAAAATGATTGCAACAAAGGAAATGATTCTTTAGATCTGGGACACAGGATCGGATTTACTGGCCATAGTAAGGTCGTTGCTAAATTTAATGCTACTGGTTGGGAAAAAAAAAAACACTACTAGAAAAGGAAAAAAAATAAAGAAAAAGCTTAACCAACCACAACTGAAGAATTGACTATTGTAGAGGAGATAAAATAATTGTAGGTGGTATTTTCTGAAAAGAGCAGGAACAAATTACATAAAAATAAACAGAATTTGTGGAAAGAATGCATGCAGAAAAATGCTTAAGAAGAAGAGTGAAATTTAAGGGAAAGCAGAATTTGAGAAAATTATGTAAAGTTGGAGTGAATGATGTATGTTAAAGAAAACATGAATAGTGCATGAAACTAAGGAAAACGAGTACCACATTTAATCTTCTTTTCTACAATTGTGTGGCCATGTCACTTCTTAACCCTTATGAATTTAATAAA
The DNA here is from genome assembly GCF_019279795.1 of Protopterus annectens. NCBI lineage: Eukaryota > Metazoa > Chordata > Ceratodontiformes > Protopteridae > Protopterus > Protopterus annectens. The sequence goes on along the minus strand of NC_056732.1, from coordinate 980,507,090 downwards.
CATGTTTTTAAAAAATAACTTAACATATGCTCCTTTACACCTTAAAAAGCAGATGCCATTGCCTTTTGTGTAAACCCTGTCCACAAAAATTAGGCAATGTATGTTAATGGATCTGGAGTTTGCAGCGTAGTATACACTAGCACAACATTCTTGGTGCTTTCTCAAATCGGCAGCTGGGACAGCATAGGATCCTTCAGACTTGAAATAATCTTGCAAACCTTTCTATGAAGAGGTTATGTCTCCCTCCTGAAACTTGTGTTGCTCCAAATATACAGAAATATCCTTATGGTAATATCTCTTGCAGTTTAACTTGCATTACGCCTACATGAACCTGCCATTAATAGCTGCTGCGACCATTGACTTTTGTAAAGCCCATCTTAATTTTTCCCTTTAAATCCTGGAACTGGCCTTCTTTTGACTGCTGCAGACTTTGATCACATCACTTAAGTGTTATATGGGAACAAAGTCTCTCTGAATACATCTCAGACATACGGATCAGTGGCATAAATGGAAGTCTTCATCCTTGGACATAGCTTTCCCTGCCTGTCTCTTGAATAATCAGACATGTAAGTAGCTTGACATTTGGGGACATGAACTTTTCTGCCAGTGCTTTACCATTCAATTGTTACCAACATTGAAATAATTAAGTCCCCAGGAAAACACAGAAGAGTGATGAACCACCAATGAGCTTTGAAGGAGAAAGAAAAAAGAAAAGAAAAGGCTAAAGCAGCACTAAAACAAATGTGCGGATTAAGCTGAAGTCCCTACCAAGACTCTTTTTAATATTATGCAACAAAGTATGAGAAAGAAAAAAGAAAGAAAAAAAACTGCAGCAGGAAAAATGAACACTGAGCTCTCCATTTTTGTCAAGGCTGTTCTCAAACTAAGTGCAGATAGGAGTTTCTGTATCTCTTAACACCTTCCCAAACTGGAAAAAATCAAATATTGCACATTCACACACAAAAAATTAAGCATTGTTTTAACAGCTCTCATAGTTTTTATTAAGGGTGACCTATATTTCTGTCCCCCTCCCCTGTACTATTAACTAAATCAGGTGTGTACTTACAATATTGGCTTATGTACAAGAGAACCCTCCCTTGATGGGTAATTCACAATGAGAATCTTCTCCACCGATTACATTTTTGCTTTCTGTAAAACTGGCTTTTGGGATTGTCTGTATTCATGCATATTAAATAATGGAAAACTTGCTCCAAACGCTGCACACTTCTCCCCATGACATCAACAAAACCCTTCCTGCAGATCAAAAAGCAATACAGATTCAACAATAATTCACAAAACAAATCGTACATGAATATTCTTACTTGGCGTAACAGGGAAGTCCAACAATTGTAGCTAGTCGAAGAGGATATACTACAGTCCCTTGAAGTACAAATCTTGAGACTAAAGAGCGCAACTGCAACTGCATAAAACTAAAAAACTGGAGTATACAAAAAACTAAAAGCTGAAACTACAAACACTTACTTTCACCGCTGAAGCTTCAACCCAATAGGGGGAAAGAAACATTTTTAAATGGGATAATTTCTTATATTGGGTACTTTGCCTCTCCCCACCACCCTTATTAACTGTACTAATGCCATGGTTACATAAATGCCTCATACAGAGTTAACACTGCTAGCATTCAAACAGAAACCACACCAGCAGTGATTTTTCTGTGGAAGACAAGGATTGCAAAGTTGAAAATCATGAGATTAATTTGTTGAGCTGAGGCCTCACTCACCGAGACGTTATCAATTAGTACAGTAGCTCTTTTATACTCATGCACTAAAAGCTGTACAGTTCTACGCAAATACAACATAAACACACACAAGTATGTTTTACAGGGTATGAAGGACCTCCTGCATTCTTATGTAGTTGATTTTGACTACTCGCCCAATATTCCCTTCTTTTATACTCACTCAGAGGTTGCTGCCCCTCAGAGAAAGAGTGAGCTATTAAAAATTACCTAACACTGCCTTGCTCTATATCCAGGAGGCTGTGATCTCAGAGAATAAAAACAGCACATTAACAGGACTTTACATACACATATATACATTTGGGAGGGTGGGTGTACATGCATGCACACCAGTGAGAGGTGTCATTGTTTCTATATAGAGCAAACAAACAGGAGCAAGTACTAACTAACGTAAACAATAAAAATTGATAAAATATGTCTTGATCAATATGGTACTGTGGAATTCACTGACACCACATGGAAAGGTAGACATAGTTAATTCATCAAAATAAACATGTAGCATCACACATCAGCTATAACAGGAAAGTGACAAAAATAGCACAATGGGGTGCAATACCCCTTGTATCCCCACACTCCCTTGCCAATGTTTCACAACTCTAACTGGAAGGACAAGGCTCCATACCTTCACTATCCCACAATCGTGCTCTATTATACAGCCTTTTTCCATTTTAATACAGACATCAAAGGAATTGCTCTGCTAATTCTTGTTTTGTCATAACAAAGGGTCCATGATCAGCATGCAACTGAGGAAAAGCTGCTCATCCATAGCAGGACTGATGGAGGGTATTCCTGACCCATCAAGAAGAGTCCTGTGATACATCAGCTAATAAAAAAGGAATATATCATCTATATACAGTGGATATAAAAAGTGTACACACCTCTATTAAAATGCTAGGTTTTTGTTATATATAAAAAAAAAAAAAAAAAAAAGAGAGACCACAATAAATAATTTCAAAACTTTTCCCACCATTAATTGACCTATAACCTGTATGACTCAATTGAAAAAAAACAAAAAAAACAAATCTGTTAGGGGAAAAATATAAAAAACAAAAAACGTACAATAAGCTGGTTGCGTAAGAGTGCACACCCTTAAACTAATACTTTGTTGAAGAACCTTTTGATTTAATTACAGCATTCAGTTTTCCTGGGTACACACCTGCCATCAATTAAAGAGACTCTGATTAAACCCAAATAAAGTTCAGCTGTCCTAGCAGGATTTTCCCGACATTTACTCAGTTGCCTGCTACAGCAAAACCCATAGTTTGCAGAGAGCTTGCATCAAAGGGATCTCATTGTTGAAAGGTATCAGTCAAGAGAAGGGTACAAAAAAAATTCCACAGCATTGGATACACTATGAACACAGTGGAGACAGTCATCAAAATGTGGAGAAAATATGGGACAACAGTGATGTTGCAAAGAACTGGACGTACCTCCAAAATTGATGAAAAGACGAGACGAAAACTGGTCAGGGAGGCTGCCAAGAGACCTACAGTAACACTGAAGGAGCTGCAGGAATTTCTGGCAAGTACTGATTGTGTACGGACAATCTCCCATATTCTCCATATGTCTGGGCTATGGAGTAGGGTTGCAAGACAGAAGCGTTTTCTTACACAGAAAAACATCCAGGCCTGGCTAAAATTTGCAGAACAATACAGCAAGTCTCCCAAAAGCATGTGGGAAAATGTGTTATGGTCTGATAAGACCAAGGTTGAACTTTTTGGCCACAATTCCAAAAGGTACATTTGGCGCAAAAACAACACTTCGCATCACCAAAAGAACACCATCCCCACGGTGAAGCATGGTGTTGGTAGTATCATGCTTTGGGGTTGCTTTTTTTTTTCAGCTGGAACTGGGGCTTTAGTCAAGTTGGAGGGAATTATAAACAGTTCCAAATACCAGTCACTTTTGGCCCAAAACCTTCAGGCATCTGCTAGAAAGCTGAAGATGAAGAGGGATTTCACCTTTCAACATGACAATGACCCCAAGCATACATCCAAATCAACAAAAGAATCGTTTCACCAGAAGAAAATTAAAGTTGTGGAATCCCAGCCAGAGCCCAGACCTAAATCTAATAGAAAATCTGTGGGGTGACCTGAAAAGGCCTGAGCACAAGAGATGCCTTTGCAATCTAACAGATTTGGAGCGCTTTTGCAAGGAAGAGTGGGCAAACATTGCCAAGTTAAGATGTGCCATGCTGATAGACTCCTACCCAAGATGACTGAATGCTGCAATTAAATCAAAAGGTGCTTCAACAAAGTATTAGTTTATGGGTGTGCACACTTATGCAACCAGCTTATTGTATGTTTTTTTATTTTTTATATTTTTCCCCTAACAGATTTGTTTGCTTTAAAAATTGAATTGTACAGGTTATAGATCACATTAAAGGTGGGAAAAGTTCTGAAATGATTTATTGTGGTCTCATTTTTTATATCACAAAAACCTAGCATTTTAACTGGGGTGTGCACACTTTTTTATATCCACTGTATAATATTGAGGAACCCTTCCATGACAGGGTTTATTGGCTGGGTTAAATACCAAATACTCACCAGCAGGACAGAATCATCAGGAGGAACACACACACACACACACACACACACACACACACACACACACACACACACACACACACACAGCTCAGAAAGATAAACAGTGTAATACTGAACTTTCCAAAACCAGCCTACCTTCCCAAGTCATAGTCAAGTCAGTAATGCCCAGGGAAGGTGTAGACCAGAGATCAACTGGCTGCAGCACAGCTGCCTGCAGTAGAGATATTACCGAAGCAAGGACAGGAGGACGGAACTGCTCAGGTGGAGTGCATTTTACAGCAGGTACCATGGGTGATCAGCCATGTGATTAACACTGCTGACAATCCATGGAGAAAGTGTTTGCTTAATGACTACAAGTCCTTTCCTCCCTGAAAAAGAGACAAAATCCCTCTGTCATCTTAAACTTCCATACCTGGTTTTAGCAGCACTGGAGCTGCCAGGGCATGTCCAGTGCGAGAAAGGCCTTCTTTTCCCTAGCTCCTGATACTGTAAACAAAGCATCAAAATTAAACAACTGACTTAGAGACAATTCTAAAATCATCTTAAAAATAATAAATGGGCTTTGTCCTCATGGGCATCTTATTCTTGCAAAGGATACCACGCAGGGGAAATTGTGCAACAGACTAGCACTGGTTGATGAGGGCAGTCGGAATGGGAACTTGCCCTGGGAGAGTCGTGTACCTAACTTGGCACAGGATTTCAATCAAATTTCCTAACTGTGCACTCCCACACCTGTGGCTCTAACTTCCACTTCATACAAGTTTGATATCGAAACTGTAAGGTGCAAGCTTTGGAAGTGGAATAATCTAGTGAACCTTTCACTAGCAAAACCTGCTGGTTCATGTAACCTTGTCTCAGGAATAAAATCCACAGTTCAAAACACCACTCATCCACAAATGGACAAATCAGTAGATCATTCCCCAACATGCAGGTAGTTGATCACTGGCTCCTGATAATCATCTCAGAGCAGGGCATCACAAGAACCTCAAGATGCATCTCTTAGCGTGGGAAATAAGCCTCCTCAATCCCTTCATCCTTAAGTGAAGCTTAGAAATGATTTGTGCTCAAGTCCTCACTACCTGCGGGAAAGTTAACCACCTGCAGGGCTCAGAGGACCAAATAAACATTAGCCTAAACTTGAGAAAACTCATGCCTTCCATGTTCTCCAAATGACTGCCCTACTGGCAATTCACCAACACCTGAGGCTGTGAGGAAGAACCATCCACCACCCTTATTTTCTATAGGCAAACAACTTTTTAGTCCTTTGCCTCTGAATAGCTAGATTCAATTTCTTGACATGCGTAGCAGCTGTTGAAGTACTCTTTTCTCCATCGGTACATGCAATACCACTGAATGTTTTGTCTTGGCTGTTAATCAGAAGGTCACATAGACACCTGTTGTGCTGTTTAGGTCTATGAGACGTACTGATAACAGCAAGGACTATGGCCACAACTGTGTGGCAAAAATTGCTGGGCTCAAAAGAAGAGCATGGTTGCATACTCACAGCACCACGTCAGTGCATATACTGCAGCAACCATACAGAAATCCTGGGAGTGTGGGACTTTACTCAAAACAAGAAAGGGTCATATTCTGACTGATAGAAGAATATATGCAATCAGTGGCCTATCAAGGAAGGTCCTTGATGTCAGATCTAACGTACAGAACTGTTACCAAGCCATTTTTCCATTCAAAACCCAGCTTGTAAAGTCATAGTTAAACCAAATAAGGGGGAAGTGGAGTGCAGAAAGTAAACACTATTCATGTTCTAAAATTACACACAAGTTTGTTAGACAAATAGTTCTTTAAAGTACCTAAATATTCTGACCATTTTACGGAGGTAGGATTTTTTTTTAGTTTGGAATTTGATGGATTCATAATTCTTATGTATGCAGAACGCAATTCTGTCTTTCCTGCAGTCTCACCTCCACAAATGAATCTGCCACAAAGCAATCCAATTCGTTTGTCTTTGAATATCTCCATCAAATGCCAAGGAGAAACAATGCCCTTTGCAAGACAGCTCCCCACAGGCAGTTTAACAAACTCATCTGCTCCATTAAACTAATACGTTGCAGCTTTCCATAAGTTATGCAGTTGCACCAAGAAATTTTGAAGCTTGCATAATGATATTATTCCTTACACCTTGAAAAGGTTTATTTGTCTTAAAGGTGCATGGCCTTTTGCTTCCTTGTACTGCACTGTTCCACTTAATGTGTCTCCAAAAGCATGGTTCTACAGGTACGTATGCACAATCTGTCATGTGAATCTACAGTACTTATCACAGCCTATATAACATAGGCAACACAGAGCAACTGGTTTCAAATTGCCTGCGACTGTGGTAATTGTTTGAAATGTCAGGACCCACTTTAGTGAGTCCCATAATGCTAAAAGTGAATGGCAAAAAAAAAACAGATTTATAAAGGAATAAGTCTGAGATGGCCATTTCTCAGAATATTCCATTTTCTCCAAGGTATGACAATCTTGGAGTTAGTATATCAGGGATGTGAGGGGCTTGCTCCCCCCCCCAATCAGAGAGTGCAGGTGGGGCTTGCTCCCTGCAAAAAGATGTATAAACAAGAAGAGCGATGTTCCGATATTCTACTTCTCCTGCATGTTCAGTCTTTTTGACATGTCAGCATCCAGTATGAGTGCCACATTTCAAAAGAGAGCAGTCTGTAGATGGCAGATAAAATTCTGTCATTTATTAAACAAAACAATATGCAGTATATTTCTCAAAATAAAAGAAGCATCCATCTTATGAAGGCTCCTTTTAAGTTTTGCCACAAAAATAGCTAGAATGAGTCCCTGTAAACAAATCATGACCATTTTCCACATTAAGAGTTACAACTGGGAAAATTAAAGCCAACATTCATCAAATATTTAACAACATATGCAGCTCTCTTCTAGCTTTTCTAAAACAATTACCTTTTCTATGTGCAATATTCTATGATGCAATAAACACAAGGCTAAAAAATAAAATATCACACAGATAATTTAAAACAAAATCTGTGCACAACCAGCAACAGAATAATTAGTTTTTTAATGTTTTGTTCACATCATGACATCTACTGCATAGCAAAACAAAGGTTTGAAAATGGCTGTTTGACAATATAGACAGCTAAACGTCACTCAGAAAATACCAAACACAAAGTAAAAATGATGGCAAAAAAGACTAATATTTACAACATACTAGGATCATTTTAGTGTTTAACTAGCCTACCTTCACCTTCCTCTTTGATGGACTTTGGCTGGGAAACAGCAAAACACTGCATATTTTCATATTTCTGGTGTGCTTCCTGGTTGTCATGGCCTTCCTCATCGGAATCAACAGGTGGCTTTACCAGCATGCGACAGATGAAAGTGTGGCTGTTTCTTCTTGGATTTTCACTGGGCCAAGGTACACCATTAACTAGGTGAAGAAATAAAAAATGTCAAATCAGTTCACAAACATGTTTTTTTTCTGATCATCAGCAAACTTAAAGCTACTTATTTAGAACATACAACTACTCAAGAAGTGACCAGCAAAGCAAAAAAAAAACAGCTCTTCACTGAAATATTAAAAGATCTGAGGCTTCAGTTACTTCCAACTAACTATAAGTGCGTGTTTTTGCTCTTATACTGCATTTTTAATTTGTATTTGCATTTCATTGTCTGTCTGAATAGGCTGAACTGCTTTTTTCCACATTTTACTGTATACTGTACTAGTTCAACTGCAGCATAGCTCAGTTCTAGGTCTGCTGTTTCTGGGTCCGTTTTGTAACTTCTGAGCATCAAATTCAAGCCATCCTTGTTGGTGAAGAACCTTCTGCATCCTTGTGGGAGAGTGCTATGTGGGTCCCATCTAATAGAGGGTGATTAAACTAGAGCTCAGAGAGCATCCTTATTGGCTAGTCTGAGTTAATAGGGTTATTTCTTGATTTATTTAAACCTCTCGTTGGTGCTGGTTTGCATGTAGCGCACCATTGTGCACTGCCACGTACTGGTTAGACACATATTTTGCTTGTTAAATTTCCATCAGTTCTTTGTGGCCCTCTAGGGGTTTTTTTGCAGTCCTGCTCTACTGCCAGGTGGAACACCAAGCCTAGTCTCAGAGGTACCAACACACCTCTCGCCCACTAGCCATTCCTAAGTGTGACCTCTCTTCCTGACCATATAAATTTATCTAACACTATGGACGGACAATTTCCCACAGTTTCTCCAGCCAGCTTTGTTGATATGGGCTTCCTGATGTAGTGCAGCAACTGTCTCATGTTCACCGACAACCTTCTACTCCATGTCCACACAACATAACATGCGAGAGATTCAACTAAATTAAGAATCTTGAATCCATGCTCCCTCACACATCAGTCAGTGCATATGACAATAAGCAGGTTGTCAGCATGCACACCTCACCTCCTACTCCACACAAACACACATCACACACACCTACATACGCAGAGGTCCTCACCAGAAAAATACCTAAACACCAGAGACCTCCCAAACACAAGCATGCTACACATAATACTTCCTCTGCAGGACACAAAACACATAACAGCTCACGCACCAGTTTCTCACATGGTAAGCCCTTAAGGTAAACCACAAAACCAAACATATTAGTCATAGGTGATTCCATCGTGAAACACAGAGATGTCCCTCTCACCAGGCTGATAAAGGAAAAGACCACAGTCTGCTGTCTTGACAGGTGCTAGGATCAGCCATACCACACATGCACACAAGTCTCTCAACAATAGGTACTGTTATGATTCGGTCACAATCCATGTTGGTGTGAATGACTTGAGACGTACCTCTCTAAACTACATGAAGAGAGACATAACTGAGCTCTCGGATTAGGTTTCTCAGGCAGGTATGTGCCTAGCTTTAAGCAGCATTTTACCTTCACCTAGGATGATGCCTCACTACAAACAGAAAATGACTGACTTCAATAATTGGCTTAGTTTCTGGCATCATTCTAAGGAGATCAAGTATCTGTCAGCCTGGGATGACATGATCGACAGACCTCGATGCTTTGCCAAAGACTGTCTTCATCGGTCACTCCTGGAATTTCGGTTACTGGCTAAGGCTCTTGCCACCCTCATAGTGTCTTTTTTAGGCAGTGTCTTAAGGACAAAATTCCCAACATAAAAACTCCATCTAAAACAACCTCAAGATTATGCTGCTAAACACTATGAGTCTTAACAGGAAACTGCAGTCACTGGAAGCAATCCTCACCTTGGAAGACACAGGCACTTGTGCAGTCATGGAGACCTGGTTCAAGGCTGTGGACAGCACCCTAGCCATACCAGGTTATACCTCCACCTACACGTTCAGACCACAAACTGAAGGAGTGAAAACTAAAGGAGGCAGTGCATCAGTATTCATTAAAGATAAATACACCTCCAGATTGGTCAAACAGTATGACTCCCTGGAGATACCTCAAATGCAATTAACTGTTGGTAAGACACCTACTCAAGTCACTGCCAGCTACAGGACTCCCTCCATGAATCAGGACACCCACTCTGCCTACCTGCATCTACTTAAGTCTTTCAAGATGCATCCAAACAGCATGGTTTTGGGTGACTTTAAAGGACAACAATGGGATTATATTATTAAATGCTCAACTTCTCTGTCTTTTTTCTTCCTATTTATTGTCCCTGTTATGAATAAACAATACAACATTTAAAATATTTTAAATTGACTGTTTCTCTGCACTATAGCAATACCTTACCATACTGTGATGGTTTCACTTTCAACAAACTTTTGTCCCTCGCTGAAAAAGCTTGCTACAATTTCCAATTCAGTGATATCATCAAGGCCACTGAATACAGGTAGTTTTCTGGCCATTTTTCTCCCCAAATTGACATCACCACTACTGTCCTAAAAACCCACCCATGCTGTGATGTCACAGCTCCCTGGTCCTTCCCCCACCCATACAGAAAGTAAAGGCTAGAGCAAGGAAACAGTACACAAGTCAAGTCTCCTGCTGTGAGCTGTCAATCACAGCAGGAAACAGCTCAAATTACCCTTAGCATTTTGACAGCTACGTAAGTTAGGTGTGACCGGGGGTGGGAGATGAGTCAAAGTAGTTCAATTCAAGCTTCACAAAAGACTGCAGTTTAGCTATTCTAAAAAAAGCAACAGTAAAAGGCACTTTGAAAGTCTGTTCTGTGGCATTTGCACTGTTTGTGTTTTAAGTAGTCATTGAATGCCTTGAAGTGTTACTTAAAACTGAATGAATGACAGCAATATGTGCATGTAAAATCAATGCAATGACAAGAGCTTTAGGAAGAAAGAAGCCTGGATGATGTAATTTTTTTTACAGACAAGCACTGCATTATGGGATAATTAGAGGCAGACTAAACAATCAGAATTACTTCAAGATGCCAGACCCCATGTGGTCAGACTCAGAAATTACATATAATATTTAAAAACCTGTACATAGTCCCAGAATGGTGTTAAAATGTAGGAAACGCCAACCCGTGATGAAATAAACGTGTTTTTTGAGTCTGTAGGTGTGGTTCTCCTTTAACTACCCATCCCCTGACTGGGCAAATTACTCATATTGAAACTCAGCTGCCCAAAGGTTCCTCGACCTCGTTAACTCCAATGCCCTGGACCAGCTGGCTGACACTCCCACAAGGGGTGCCAACATCCTGGATCTGGTGCTTAACAATATGGGGGGGCCACTGTAGCACACCCACTATGAGGTCTTTCCAGAAATCTGTCCAGAAATCAATCTCATCAGAAGTAACTATTAAATCTGCACCCCCCCCCCCCACTCCAGCAGCAACTAAACTAAAAAACTTCTCCAAAGCAGTTTATAACTGCTTACAGGGTGGTATAAATAGATTCACTGCACCTCCCCCCTCAGATGGGACTGGCAACTACACAGAGTTCTACACCAACACTTTATACAAACACCCATACAACTGCATTGACTTGGCCGTACCTGATAGGACCACACCTCTCAACTGTACAGATTTTCGCAGAATGTCCAGATTTATGCCTTGTATTTTTTGTTTTTCATAAAATTGTGGCTTTCGGGCAAATTAGTGGCAAATCATTAAAGATTGAAGTTACAAAATAATGACAGATATTTGAGTTTTAGACTTCATATCCTTCAGAAAATGCATGCTGATGCAAAACCTGTTATTCTATCAACTTTCTAAGCTTATAAGAGCAATATTTAAAATCTGTCCCTATTTGTACCATTTTTCATGGCTTTGTCCAGATTTCTTACTCTAAGACACTGAGAGGTATGGATAGGACCAAAACAGGCTCCTCAAGGAACAGCAAACCTGCCTGGTGGATAACTGCCACTAACAGGCTTTACAATAAGAAGAAGAAATTGCCCTAAACCGGAAACACTCCCTCCTCAGCTTAAACAAGCAAATAAGACTTCTTGTGAAGTCTTCCAAAGCAAACAATGAATCCAAATTAGCTTCCTCAACTAAGGACAACCAACAGGTGTTTTTTTTTTGTTACACCCGTAACCTAAAAGGAAAGGCCCAGATTTGTGCCGAATTGGTAGTTAATGATACCACATATACTGAGCCTGTGGACACAGCTAACCGGTTGGCTGACAGGTTCTGTGAAAACTTCACTCCCCTGTCCTCACCACATGTACCCCATGACATCCCTACCCTGTAGCTTTAAAGAGCAGGTTGTAAATGCCCTAAGGCCAAAAACACAGCATCTATAGGACCTGATAACACCCCAGGCTGCGTCCTACATGGGCTCCAACAAGAATTAGCAACATCATTGGGTATTCTTTTCAATCATAGTCTAAGCACAGGTTTCATCACAGCTGAATGGAAAATGGTCACCATTACTCTCTTGCACAAAGGTGGTGCTTCCACTGACCTGGGAACTATAGACCTATTAGCCTGACTAGCCTTATCTGCAAGGCCAAGGAGCAAATGTAGACAATCTCCAAATAGTTGACCCTACTCAGTTTGGATTTGTCAGAGGGAGATCATGCCTGTTAAACTTGGTGGACTCCTTTGAGACCGTCACCAAGGCCCTGGACGAGGGGAAATCTATGCATACAGCCTACCTAGACTTAGCCAATACTTTTGACCCTATCCCGCATTTAGGCATCATTGACAAACTCACCCAGCTCAACCCTTACATAATTAAATGGGTCGCTAACTGGCTCATTGACAGAACACAGTTAAAATAGGGGAATCCACTTCCAGCAGCAACTTGTACCCAGTGGTATTCCATAGGAATCAGTCCTGGGACCTCTACTGTTTGAAATCTATTTCTCTGAAGTACAAGCAAAAACTAAAGGTCTGTGACTGACAAAGTTTGCCGATGACTGCAAACTGGGAGCGGTCACAGAACCTCTAAATAATGTCAACATCCTACAAGAGGGTCTTACACAAAGAAATGATTGGTGCCAAGGTCATGGTCTTAAACGCAATGTAAAAAAAATGTATCAACATCCCTTTCAGTATGAGCGATGTTCCTGCTAACTAACACATCAACAGCAACACCCTGAGTACACACTCAGTGGTGAGAGAACTGGGCACACAGATTGACAGCAACCTTACCTTCGATCACCATGTTTCCACAGGGGTAAGAAGGCCATTCAATATTGCTCATCTCATAAGTAAAGGCATTGCCTCAGAAAAAAAAGAAGTTATAACCTCCCTGTACTCTTCCTTCTTCAGGCCAATAATTGAGTACAATGCCCCTTTTGGTATGTACTTTTCCAAGCACCTGCAGCAACTGGACAGACCACAAAGGTTCCTCGCAAGAAAAATTCAAGGTCTTCAGCATCTGTCCTATATGGCTCATCTCAAATCACTGTCACTTTATTCTGTTTCATACAGACTACTCAGAAGCAATCTATGCCTAGCATATAAGGTGATTTTTGACCCTGCTTTATTGGAAATGTTGCGTATCTGCAAGTCAAATGGTACACGGGTTACTTGCTCTAATGAACTTAACCTGGTATGTGACATTAATAGAACCTGCTGGAGGGAGGGAGTGGTCTCCCAGAGGTTACCACACCTTTGGAACAGATTCCCACTTCATGTCAAACACAGCACCTCATTGGCTCTCTTCAAACGCAATCTGGACGACTGGATGGGTAACCGTAAATTCACCCTGGGGGTTCCACCTGTGTCCCTCTTGGACAGGGACAATAGGTGCTGATCGTGGAAATAAGGGTCAAACTTGGTCTAGCAATCACATACTTCGTCATTCTTGTGCTGATGAGAAGAAATTGAACACTACTATCTAAGGGGAAGACCTACCTTTTCTTCAAAGTGAATCCTTCGCTCCATCCAATTCCAATGGGATCCACTTCTACCATTTGTAAGCAGCATGGCACCTCTGAAGAATATTCACCTAATTCACAACCTTCTTTACAAACTCAGCTCAACCAGCTACTAGGGGTTCTGTTCCATGGTAGTTTAAAAAACAGGGCTGAGAGATTTGCAATTCATTAACTTCCCATGGTAGACATCGGTGTCATTCCATTAATTTCTGTTCAACTGTGAAAATCTAACCATTTTACTTAAGTAGAGCTCCTGATTCACCTGTAAATTTTAGCTTATTTATTTTAAATTCCTTAACTGGACAAATCCATTTTGAAGAGAGACCCAGAAGAGAAAGTCTTACACAGTACAAGTACAAATACATAAGCACCAACAAAATCAGTTTTCAAAATCATTAGTACATAAATATGCAGTCATAATACACTGACATAGGTCACACCTTAGGGTGCCTACAAAGACAAAGCAATATTTATGGTTTGTTTTCTGGGAAGGTACTATACTGAGTGGTCTTTAAAGTATTTGTGCCTAGTGGAGTTACTGGATTGAGTGTTTTACTATTCCAAATGAGAACAGAATGGAGGTAAAGACGTGTAGGTTCCACAACATAATGGCATGTAAAGCATATCTGAAAATAACACAGATTTTTCTGCACAATAGAACAGACTCCAACAATACAATTAAAAACAGTATCACTCATTTTTAACAAAGATGCAAAAAGTTGTGGAAACAAACAATCTTTGTATTCACTAGTACATTTTTTCAAAGAACTATTTTGACATCAATGTGTCTTGCCCCCCCCCCCCCAAACAAAAACACACACACCCGCATATCAGCGTGTGGAGATATAAATATGTAGATTTAAAATAAAATACATCCAGGACTCTTAAGCTTATACAGTAATTGCTGTCAGTCTATGTACTGTTTCCGAAGGAGTAGTAGGAGTTTGCCTCCTAGAATGGGCGTTGACACAGGCAGCTTCTTGGACTGAGCTCATGCACAATATCTGAAATGTAAAACCTGTGAGGTTTTTCTATACATATGGAATACTCTTAAGAAATGAGATGCAGAAAAAGTACATTTGCTTAAGTCTTACTCATCTAACTGTAGATGTTCAAATTTTGCAATGCCTCAGATGCGTATGGGTTTCATGCCTGTACAAATCCACACTGGCAGCTTTCCAGAGCTCAGAATCATCCCCTCCTCTAACTCCCTGTGATAATGGACTGGCTAAGCCCCTCCAATTAGAGGAAGCCTGACCCCTGTCACAGAATATCAGTTGTTCAGGCTTTATAGGAAGAACCAAAGAGGACCAGAAGCAAGAACTGCTTGAAAGTAACCAATTTACAGCCAAAAAACACCAACACAAATAACCTAAGGCAACCAACATCACAAGGTTAGATACCACAGAACTACATACAAAATAAGGGGGATGGTGGGTAGGTGCTGCCATTGAAGCAGTGTGAAATTTGAGCATCTACTGTTATAAGTAGGACTTCTGCAACTGTACTATGTTTATCAGTCACTCTGAGTAGCAGCAGGACTAAAACTCAGAAATTTAAGGAGCATTCAAAATATTTTTTTTAAATCATCAGAAAAATTCTGATGATGTAACAGAGACAGCTGCATTTCTAGAAATAGTGTCCATACCTTGCAAGACACTCTTTAAACAAACTATATACAAAATAAGGAGGTTGGTAGATTAGAGTTCTCCTGAAGCAGTGAGAAAATGGAGCATCTACTGTTACAGGCAAGTAGGACTTGCACACCTGTACTATGGTCATCATTCACACTGCATCAGCATCATCTGGCTAGATTTCCAAAGTTTACCCCACCTGGGAGAAGGAAGGATAAAGATACTGGAGCTCTTGGAGACTAGTCCTCAAAACCTGCTCTGGAACTAAAGAGTTTGTATTACTTTGTAAAGGTATGGACAAATAACCAGTATGCTGCCTCTAGAATGCTTCTAGAGTGCACTCCTTTCCAATATGCCACTAAAGAGGATAAGGACCCTAGTGGAAAGTGCCTTATCCATGCCTGGAACACATTTACCATAGTGGGAGTAACAGAAAACAATAGCAGAGGACAAGCAACAAGATGTCATTTGCTTAGAGGCAGGATGACCCTTCTTAGCACCAGAACAGGAAAATAGCTACTCAGCATTCCAGAAGGGCTTAGTTCTGTAATGAAAGTACATGAATTGCTATGCACATCCAAGTTATGCAAAACCTTTGCTCGTCTTTAGGTTCCAGAAAGAAAACTGGATATTGATGGCTTGATTCAGAATTTCAGAAACAACTTTTAGCATGAAAGAAGGATTACTGTGTAAAACAACCACGTCCTTGTGGAAAATCAAATAAGGTTGGCCCACTATAAGAGCTTGCTGCTCAGAGACTTGCTTTGCAGATGTCTGAGCAATAAGCAAAAATGTTTTCAAAGTAATGAACTTGAAATCAGCCTGAAAGGCAAGTTCAAAGAGAGACAAGGTCAATTTTTTCAAGAACAAAGCTGAGATTGCAAGGAGGAAGAATTTGCTTTTGCAGGGGTTCTCAAATGCTACACTTTTTCATAAACTGTTTGATCACAAAAAGAGATGAAAGAGGGAGATCCGTGGACAGATGAGCTGAGATGGCCACAAGATGCACCTTGACAGATGCACAAGATAAACCATCATCAAGTATCTGTCACAAACATTTCAAAACCAGAGAGGTAGACACCATATCAAGCCCTCTGATACTGTTTAGGCGCCACATCATCCACTTTTCCACACAAATGGGTCAAATCCAGGCAGACCTCTGTCCTGAGTTTTCACTCATGGGGGTCTTATCCAGGGTATGCTTAGTCTGCATGCCACCACGTTTTGCTCTGACAGGATGTATGAGGCCTGATAATACTTTAAGACCAGCTCCTAGGCCATCAATGCCAACCAGCAAAGAGGGTATGATCCTGTACCCCCCTTGTTTACTCAAGTAATATATGACCATGATGTATATGTGACAAATATAAGGGGACGTGGAAACCGTAAAGTTCAGTTGTGTACACTTACCATAAATGTAGATGTTCGAGTGTATTCACTGTTGCAGTCATCACACTTGGGTTATCTGCCTGCAGGTAGCCCTCAGTCGGCCTGAATACCAGAGTCTTACTATTTCTATGTTGGACGCTGTTGCTTCTTCCATGACGTCAGGTCATCAGGGGTATAAAAACAGGCAGCCGATGCCATTACATCAGTTTTTCTTGCACCAAATGTCAGGAGCCTCTAAATAGGGAGCTTATATATGCTGTGGAAACCACCACCAGTAAAAAGTAAATACCAATAAAATTAGGAATAGCCATACAGAGGAGAGATAGAAAGACAGAGAAAAACAGGGGGCTGGAGGGAGGGAAACCAGGACTGCAACAGTGAATACACTCTAACATCTACATTTATGGTAAGTGTAGACAACTGTACTATGTTCTTCATGTTACACTGTTGCAGTCATCACACTTGGGTTGATTCCCAAAGCTGAGGAGGGGTGGAGGCAGCCAAGAAGAGTTAGGGCTGGCTAGTAGGCCCTGCAAGACTGCTGTAGCAAATCCTGCCCTGGATTTGGAAAAGACAGGTAAGTGGTAATGCTTGGTGAAGGTGTGAACAGAACTCCAGGTTGCAGCTTCCAGAATGTCCCTGGGTAGGGACTCCCCTGAGCAATGCTGTAGAGGTAGAAGTGACCTTAGTGGAATGTGTTCTGACCCCCTGAGGGGTTGGTTTTCCATGGTGCTTGTAGCAGAAATGGATAAAGTGTGTTATCCATTTGGAAATGGTTTGTTTAGAAATGGCCTTGCCCTCTCTGTCCCTGTTGCAAAGCTGTCTAGCAGCTGGCCAGATTTTCTGAAAGGCTTAGTCCTATCAAGGTAGAACCTGAGCTGTCTATGCACGTGCAGAGAGTGCAGGATCCTTTCCTCTTTATTCTGAGGGTTAGGGAAGAAGGTTGGCAAATGGATGGACTGGTTTAGGGCCACACTGGACACCATCTTAGGCATAAAGGATGGGTTATTCCTGAGACAATCCCTGTCATCAAGGAAGATAATAAAGGGTTCCACAGCCATCAGTGCTTGTAGCTCAGACATTCTTCAAGCTGAAGTGATGGCTAGAAGCAAGGCTGTTTTCCAAGAGAGGAATTTTAACTCTGCTGAAGCAGCAGGTTCAAAAGGGGGAAGCGTGAGCTTTTCCAGTACAAAGTTAAGGTCCCAAGAAGGGGTGGGTGCTCTTCTTGGGATCAAATCAAACACCAGACTCCATGATAGCGCCACTCTGGGTACCAAAAAGATTCTGGTGTAAAATCCTTTTCTCTTTTGTGGTGCAGAATATAGTTCTATAACCCCTGCTTGCAAGTTGTCAAGTAGTGCCACAGAGAACAGAGGTGTCTTGTTTGGAGGGCATGGGTGAGATTTCCTGAAGGAAGGAAGGAAGGAAAGAGGATTTTTAGTCCACTGCCAATGGTATCCACACTAATTTATTCTCAGCACACATTTGTCGGAGATTATTTGTTATGAGGCTGCTGGGTTGACCAAAAGCCTGGGGAGGGACAGGAGGAAGGGATGGGATGCCTAGAGTTTTATCATAATCATTCTTTAGCATGTGAATGATCTTTTTTTGGGAAAGAAACCCCCTTTTGTTTGGTTTGGAAGCATTATCCTCTGGCCATTTTCTCTTAGTACCCTGACTTTTGTTAGACTGGGACTTTTGTTGGTTTTGCCTTTGAAGTTAGATGCCCTGTTATGGAAGAACATGGGAACATGGAACATTCTTGATAACCCAGGCACCGACTTACCTCTATCATCCCATTGAGAACCTGGGTAGCAGCAGGACCAAGCACAAACTCAGATCTTAAAGAACATTCAAAATCTCATTACTTTAAATCCTCAGATAAATGTTGGTGATGTAACAAAGAATGCCTTCTCAATACAACAGAAGCATCTGCATTTCTAAACACTGTCTTCACCTTCCAAAACTCTCCTCAAAGCAAGTTTTCCAACCCGAGTCACATTAGATAGAATCTTATTCATATAACATTTCTGTTCAGCAGGCAAAGATGCAGCAAAATCATCTAAACTGCAAGCACACTGCAAAACAAATTTCCACATGAAGCCCAGATAATTTAAAATTCTAATGATTTAACTACTAGACTGAGCCAACTTTTTTTTTTCTGAGATTACAACCACTTGCCAATTGTATCGGGTGATATAGGGTAAGAAGAAGCCAAGGCCCTATTGTTAGAGTTTGCAGCTAGAGAAACTGCCACTGGGTTAGCTGGCAAAGGCAGCTGCAAGACCTTTTTTTTTTTAGATGTATCCAAATGCAGCTAAAAGGAGGAACAGCAAAAATATTTGGAATCTCTTTCTCAATGAGATTAAATTCTGCCAAACTCTGGCATAGCTCCACATCAGTTCCAGTCAAATGCATCTCTAAACCTACCAACGAGATGAACCAGCTACTCTGACCAATTCCAGAAAGGAAGCTACAACATTAAAACTGCCACCAAATACTTTAATAAATCCAAAATGAACTGGTTTAAGCACATAAAAGTTTGCTTTTCATCCGATCAAAGCAATACGAACTTCATCAGAACATAAAGAAATGGTCCCAAAAACACTAGCTGTAAATAAAGTTTACTTTGACTTATAATTAACTGAACTGAATAATAAAATAATTGAGTGTACCATTTAAAGTGAAAACAAATCAAACCGTGCTAAAATCTGTAATAAAACATCTCACTATAAATTGGAACAAATATAAAAAGCACGTGTAAAAAACAAGCTTGAGAAAATCTGTGTGACCTCATATCTAAATATAAAATATAAAATCTTAGTAAAAACCTTGCCGAATAAATAAAACTTAGTTACAACTTAAGGGCTTTTTTCTTTAAAAAAAAAGGTACAATAGATGCATTATTGTTGACACCAGGTGTATGTGTAGCATCTAATCTTAAAATCCAAGCTAATTCCTTGGCTTCTAAAATATCCTTCGAAGGCCCACAAGGGTTCGGTAAAACTTTTTCCAAGATGGAAAATAAAATACGTTTAAAATCTTTGCATTAGGTGGAGTGCCTGTACAGAGCATTATTTTCATTATGTTTGGAAATATTGTAATAGTATTAATAGATGTGCTTTCTTAAATGTTTTTCAGTCTTGCCCATATAAAATGCTGGGCAGGTAGAACAAACCGTCAAATGGACAAGACCCTTACTTAAACATTTACTGCCTTGAGTATAAATGCTAGAATTAAGCCTGTTGTGCAAAGAGAGAATTTTTTTCATCACGAAGGTATTTACACTGATTGCATCTATCACACTTTTGAAAATAAACATGGGTTTTCATCCCACAATATTCCTGATCCTTTCATTACTTGTAAGGATATTCCAATTATTATAAACTATATTCTCAACTATTTTATATCTAGCATTATATTCCAACACAATGGGTCTAGGGTATTCAGTTTTGTGTCTATTTTCATTAGCCCACACTGTGAAAGTAGCGGATTCCAAATCCGATATCAGACCAGTGACAAGTGGAGTACCACAGGGTTCAGTCCTGGGTCCTCTCCTGTTTGGTATCTACTTCTCTGAGGTGCAGGCCAACACAGAAGGTCTTTGGCTAACAAAGTTTGTAGATGAATGCAAACTAGGAGCCATAATCGAAACTCCTAACAATGTGGACAAACTACAAACGGGCCTCACTGAGACAGATACCTGGTGTCAAAGCCATGGCCTGAAGCTCAATGCCAAAAAGTGTATTGTCATCCCCTTTGGTAAAAACTCTGTACCCATGAATTATCACATAGCTGGTAGTCTACTTAATGCCGAAAATGTGATAAGAGACCTTGGGACACAGGTGGACAGTAGTCTCTCCTTTGATAATCACATTGCCACAGTGGTCAGGAAATCCTTCTATGTGGCTCAACTCATCACAAAAGGATTCTCATCCAGAAAAAAAGAGGTCATTGTTCCCCCTCTACTCATCACTCATTAGACCCATTATAGAGTACAATGCCCCTTTTGGTATGTACCTCACAAGACATCTACAACAACTGGAAAGACCACAGAAATGCCTCACAAAGAGGATTACTGGCCTCAAACAGATGCCCTACGCAGACCGTCTCAAAAAACTACAGCTTTACTCCATCGCATATCGCCTACTCAAGGGCGATTTCTGCCTAACATACAAAGCTATGTCAAACCCAGAGCTGCTGGACATGCTCCACTTAAAGAAATTCCAATCCCTCCGAGCTACACGCTCTAGGGACCTAAACCTTGTCACCACAATAAACAGAACATGCTGGAGGGATAGATTCCTGTCCCAGAGACTTCCCATACTCTGGAACAGACTACCTATCTATGTCAAACAGAGCTCCTCATTAGCCCTCTTCAAGAAAAATCTTGATGATTGGATGGGAAATGGGAAATTCACCCCGGGGATCACTTCTGTGGCTCTGCTCGACAGGGGCACAGGAAAATAATTTTCTTGGGTGGCGAAAGCCAGGGTACATTTTTTGGCTAGGCTTGTATGGGCCCTAGCGCCAATAGCCTAGTACCTACCTATGAACCTCTTCATTTGGATCACCAGATGGGCAATTTCCCTGTAACAAGCTATTGGGATGACTGTTATTAATGTTCTACTGATGTCAATCTAGTGAACCAATTTCAATGGATATCCTCCTTCGATGAACATAGAATCCAATTTAACTTTTTCCATGGTAAATTAAGTCTATCAGAAATCATGCAGGCTAGCCTCACAAATTGTCCCTTAACCAGACTTTTCTTCTGGGGGGAAAAAGGGTAAGCAGTATTAAAGTGGAAATAGCTAATAGAAAATCTGGGTTTTTTGTAAATATTAAAACAAAATCCCTCAGGTCCTGTGGAAATAGATACCGTTGTATCTAAGTCATTTATTTGGTTAGAGCTGACATTGTAGGTGAAATTTAAAAAAATAGCAGTTTTGTTGAGAAACTTAAATTCTGGGATGATACCCATTTCTCCTTACCAAAGTATAAAGATATCATCTAGATAGTTTGCAAAAGTTTAATATATTTTCAATAGCTGGATGGAAATGCATATTGTTGTTCCCAAGTTAACATAACCAGGTTGGCAAAAATGGGTGCACAAACTGCACTCATTGCCACACCTTTAACCTGTTTATAAATATCACCTTCAAACCATATAAAGTTGTTTTCCAATACTCTTTCCATAAAGTCCATAAGCACTGATGTTTGCTTACTAGTCAAAAAGTCAAAATGAACCAGGGCTTGTTGGAAGAGTTTGAGAGCAATATCCTAGGGAATACAGGAGAAGAGGTCTATCATATCAATAGTTAGAAAAGTCTTCCAAGAAAATCCCAGGAATCCCACACCATGTGTAACTGTAAATCTAAAACAGGTTTCAATATTTTATTAATAATAACAGCAAAAGGGTATGTCTTAGAACCAGAGGCAAAAATGATAGGTCTAAAAGGTGGATTTGTTAAATTCTTTTGAATTTTTGGGATACCAAATATAGTTGGTATTGATGGGTTAGGATTCTTCAAAAAGCTGTAAATGACTTCATCGAAGGCATGTTGTAATAGACCATCTTCAATAAAACAATCTTACAGTAAGAAAGGTGGACTTCATTTAGAGAGGCTGGAATATAAGAGCCTCCATTACAAATGATTTTTTAACATTTCACCAATGTAATTCAGGTCATCAAAAATGACTATGGCACATCCATTATCTGGTCTCAATCAAATAGAATGATTTTTCTTTATTTCTTCTAAGTACAGTTGTGTACACTTACCATAAAATGTAGATAGATGTTCCAGTGTATTCACTGTTGCAGTCCTGACTTATGGGATTTCCTGCTTCAGAAGGCCTTGGTCAGCCAGACTAACACAGTAAAAACTCCCTCCTACCTGAGCTGATGGATGCCCGACCCTGACATCAGGATGGTGGGATATAATGGGAATAAAACCTTATTGTCACAGTTTTGCTGGCTCTTGCTTTTTTGAAATATAATGGGAGCCAGCCAATGCCATGACATCAGTATTTTCTTGCCCCAAGAAAGTAGGAGCCCAACAGATAAATCAAAAGCAAGGGACCTGTAGAGCATCCCTGCTGAGGGTCCTCTTGAAGAGGATGACAGGGGAAAAGCGGTCATTGAAAGAACAAGTGGGCTGGAGGGAGGAAAAGAAGACTTTACCAGTGAATACACTCGAACATCTTAATTTATGGTAAGTGTACACAACTGTAATATGTTCTTTATGCTTCACTGTTGCAGTCCTGACTTATGGGATGATTCCCAAAGTTGAAATGAGGGTGGGAGGTGCCTTACTTGGAAAAGAACATGGCCTGCAAGATGGCAGTGACAAATCATCCTCTGGACTTGGAGAAGGCTGACAGGTGGTAGTGCTTGTAGAGGTATGCACAGATGACCAATTAGCTGCTTCCAGAATGTCTTTGGTAGTCACTCCCCATAGAAAAGCAGTGAAGGTAGAAGTGGTCCTAGTTGAATGGGTCCTAAGATTCAGGGGCCTTTTTTTGCCATGGTAAGTGTAACAAAAGGAAATACAGTGGGAGATCCAATTGGAGATAGTTTGCTTGGAGACTGTTTTCTTTCAGAGCCCAAGGCAAAGGAAAAACAGTTGTGGTTTTCTGAAAGTTTTAGTCCTGTCAGGCTAACAGTCAAATTTCCTGTGTACATCCAAGGAGGGAAGGATTCTTTCCCCTTGGTTCTGTGGTTTAGAGAAGAAGATAGGTAAGTGGATGGCTTGGTTCAGAGAGGTGTTTATGACCGCCTTGGGCATAAAGGAAGGATTAGTTCTGAGTGAAACTGTCTGGGTGGAAGATTAGAATGGGTTCTACTGCCATGAGGGCTTACAAATCAAGAGACCCTCCCAGCCGAGGTGACAGCCAGCAAAAGGAGTCTTCCAGGTCAAGAATTTTAAATCACCTGACACAGCTGGTTCAAAGGAGGGGGGGGGGGTAAGGTCAATTTTTCTAAAGCAAAGTTGAGGTCTGAAGGAGGGGTGGCTGCCTCCTGGGAGGTCTGATGTGCAGCAGTCTGCTAAGGAACTGTTTCATTAGGGGGTGAGAAAAAACAGGAGGAAAAGTAGGAATGTAGGCTGAAATGGCAGAAGCCAGAGTCTTAGTGGATGAGGAGGCTAAAGCCTTTGTCCACTAAGGTAGCCAGGTACTCCAAAATGGCTGAAATGTTGATAGAGACAGGGATGAGGCATTGTTGCTGACACCACAGAGAGAATCTTTTCCACTTGGCAGAGTATGTTTTCCTAGTATTGGGTCTTCTAGACACTTTCAGGATACTAAGCAATGGACTACTTAGGGATTTGTTCAGGGAAGAATTTTGATGAATTATCCAGGCAGAGAGTTTGAGAATTTGCAGGTTGGGATGCATGAACTTTCTTTTTGCCCGAGTCAGCAGATCCAATCTCTAGGGTAGCTGCCAAGGTGTTTCTTTGGTCAAACCCAGTAGCACGGGGTACCAGTGCTGCCTGGGCCAGTCTGGAGCTATCAAGATTACCTTCAGTCCTTCTTCCCTGATTTTTAGGAGGACCCTTGCAAGGAGAGGCAGGGAAGGAACTGCATAAAGAAATAAATAGGTGGCTCCAGAGGAAGGAGAAGACATCTATTCTCCAGGGCTGTGTGAAGTTTGCTCCTGGAACAGAATCTTTTTAACTGAACATTTCTGTCAGTGGCAAAGAGGTCTACTTGAGGGGGATCCCCACTTCTGGACTATGCTGAGAAATGTTTCCTGATGCAGCTGCCACTCATGGGGATCCATTAAATGTCTGCTGAAGTGGTCTGCTAGAGTGTTCTGAGCCCCATGTGCTTGTGCCTGAACTGCTCTTCCCATTTGCTCTGGGATAGGAGGTGTGGACATGGGCTCCCCAGGCTGTGTCTGATGCATCTGTGGTCAAGGTCCGGCCCTGAGAAATGAACCTGAAGTGGAAACCCTGGTTCTATGCACATAAACATGTCCACCATGCCAATTCCTTCCTGAGGCAGGGAATTAAGTGGATCTTTGTCTCCAACGACAGAGTGCTGGCACCACAGACTCTTAAGGTACCACTGAAGCTTATATTCAAAAAGCGGATTATTGTACTCGCAGATTACGAAATATATGCTTACAAGTTAATGCCTTCAGCGAAAGACTGAAGGCAACAAAAATGCGTAAACTACAAAGAGACTTCCAGGACTTTAAATTAAGGCAGGTATTTGTTTGGCCTAGAAGCAATAATGTTACACACAATGATAATGATGGTTCTTATGGCAACGTAAAGAACATTCAACATTCTATTTCTGCAGAAGATACTTCCGCTGTAAGTAATGTCAATGATACTTTGTTGCCGACAAATGCTATCTTGCATACCGCTAGTTTGGAGGGAGCTAATACTAGTGTTTTGGTTCCTAATTTGACTGACACGCCCCCTCCGAATCAACTAGCTTTGATAAAAACTGTTACTAACCCAGGAGCCAGACCAAAGGATCCTAGTGTTGCAGCTCCTTTGGGTTCCTCGTCAAAAAACTTTTTACCATACCCAGTGAAACAAAGGTTTCAGAACAGAGGACGGTCTACGAGTCGAGGCCCAAGGAAAAGGAAGCTATCTGTGGAAAGCTTCCAGTCTACAGGACGAATGACAAAAAAGTGACTGGTCTATTGTATAATTATTCTGACTACAGTCTCTCTGATGCTGACATTTCTCTTTTAAATCGTGGCTTGAATTTCATTCCAGCCTGTTCTGATACACTGACCAATGTTTTAATTACTTTAAGAATGTTTTGTAGACGGGTAGCCTTAAAAGTTTTCTTTAAAGATAAACCTGACTTAAACAAAAATGTTACATCTACTGTTTTTAAAAGGAGAAGCACTTTTATACCCCCGCTACCCCAATGTGTTGAATGTTTTCTAGATATTTGTGAGCAAGATTTTTATGAATTATTTTCTACTAAAGTGAAACCTACCTATTTTAATTTAAACCTAGATGAATTTAATTCTTTGAAACACCTAAAACAAATTGATAAAATCTCTATCAAACCTGCCGACAAGGGAGGAGGTATTGTGGTACTGAATAGGGCTGACTATAATACTAACATGTGCTTAATGCTTACTGATGAAATGACTTACATTAAACTAGAATTGTGTAAAGTGAAGACTATCATTAAGAACGTACAAGATATATTCTATGACTTGCTTATTTGCAGGCAGATCAATGAAGACATGTACGGTTATCTTTTGGTGGACCATCCCACCATACCCATTATCAAAGGACTTCGAAAATCCACAAGAATACCTTTCCCATCCCATTACGACCCATAGTATCAGGCGACCGCTGGGTTACGGCAAATGCTTCTTGCCTTGTAGAGTCTTTACTTAGACCAGTGGTTGACTCCTTTGATACTATTTTAAAAGATACATATCATCTATTGGCATGTTTGTCAGAAATACAACTGGATATCCAACATAATAACTATATTTTGATTACTTTGGATGTGAAGAACCTCTTTACCTCAATTCCCAATGATTTGGGTATTGAGGCTATAAGAGACATATTATTGTTTTATAATTCTTTTTCTAATGACAAACAGCTACTTATATGCCAATTATTGGATGTTATATTAAATAATAATGTTTTCATGTTTTTAAATGAGTACTATCTGCAGAAATGGGGGGTGGCGATGGGTACCCCATGTGCAAACACCTATTCCAACTTGGTTGTTTTGGCCTGGGAACGTACTCACCTGTTCACCCACCCCCTGTTCACCCAGATAATCACTTACAAACGTTTTGTGGATGATATTTTTATTATATGGAAAGGTACTGAGTCAGACTTTATACAAATGTGGAACTACCTTGAGAGCACTTCCACTTTTTTACGATTTACCATGGAATGCTCCAACAAATCCATTAACTTCTTAGATGTCACATTAAATATTAATGATGATGGTACTATAACCTCGACCATCTACAGAAAACCAACATGGAGGAATACACTCTTATCTTTTGACAGCATGCACCCTAGGTATGTTTTTCCTGGCATCCTTAAAAGCCAATTTATTAGATTAAAAAGACTTTGTAAAGATCCACACTTATTACAACTAGAAGCGGACAACCTAGAATTATTATTTAGGGAGAGAGGCTATGACCCAGATCTAGTTACAAAAACTAGAAATAGTGTAATTAGAACCACACTAACTAGTAACCAGAATATAACTACCACCAACAATAGATACTTTACAAGATGTAAGGACTATGTACCCATAATGCTGAATTTTTCTAGTATCAGCAATGACATCAAGAAAGTTTTTTACAATAATTGGAAATTACTTATGGTAGATCCCTTTGTTAAACAATCAATAGGGAACAAACCACAATTCATGTTCAATAATAGCCCGAATTTAAAACAGCTACTATGTAATGATAAAGCTAGTAGCGATGAATTGAGTTCACCATTTATTAATAAGAAAGGTACATTCCCTTGCTATAATTGTAGGAGGTGCAGCTACATTTCAAAAGAAACAGATTATAAACACCCTACTTTGAATTATAATTTTCATCCCAGGTTCTATGCCAATTGCTGCACCAAGAACCTTATTTATTTGGCTACATGCAAAAATTGTACATCGTTTTATATTGGTCTTACTAAAAGATGCCTGAAAGACAGAATTTATGGTCATCTTTATGACATTCAGAAGAAGAATGAACTTAACGCCTTAGCTAAGCACCTTTTGGAACAGCCCCATCATAGTTTTGAATTTAAGGTACTAGAAATTGTTACGCCTAGTAAAAGAGGCGGGGATAGCTTATTACTCCTAAGAAACAAGGAGTTAAAATGGATATTAAGACTGGCTGCTCATATCCCTCCTGGTATTAATAACCAAGTCTCTATTAAACCAGTTCTGGAATCCAGATAAAACTTTCTATATGTAGCTTTATTAATGGAGTGTAATTTAGATTTATCATTACTGTTATAATTATTCTGTCTTTCTTGTTTTCTTTACCATGCACTTTATTACAAATTTATTAAACAATATAAATGTATTTTTATATATAAAGGTTTTTCACAAGGTGTACCCATCTGGTTTTAAATATGTATATATAAAATTTTATTCATCCAACTATGTAAGGTATCATATTTATACTTAATCTACTTGTTACCTTCCAGTACCACACATAACACATTCTCTCAAACATTTCCAAACCATCATTCATTAATTTATTCATTCATTTATTCATTTATTTATTTATTTTATCTATGCCAGTAATCTATATACATTTATATATTCATATTTACACATTTCTACATTATATATATATGTATTTTCATATCATTCATTTTCAACCATATGATGTAATTTATTTATATTCATATGCTTTTAAAATATTACATAATTACCGATTCATTGTTCAACATCTAATATTGATTTCATCTAGGTTTTAACATTAGGCTAAATGTTTTTAACAGTTATTTATTTATTTATTTATTTACATTTTATTCATAAATTCGATCAATTTAATTTTTGACCACTGATCGTGTTTAAACAGCTATATTTATGAATAAATTAAGACTAACATATTGATAGAAATATATTATTTATTTATTTACATATTGTTGTATACCCTACAACAGTATAATCTGTAGTATAATACACTACACTTTATATACAGTAAGTTCCATGTTTAAATTACTGCCACAGATTATGCTATGTAATCACATATATTTCGTAATATTTTTAAATATTTAAATAACTTAAATATATTGAATGTTTTAAATGTGCTACCCCTTTTACATCAGGTAATTCACTTTATTCCATCTTTTTTTAGCTCTATTTAGCTTAATTCCACTTTCAATGCTCATGAAAACACTTGTCGATAACATTAATTCAAAGATTTTAAACAATCCAAAATGCACATTGACCAGTGGTCATTACATGAACATTTCAGCATCATTGATGTATTTAGGTTTCTTTTAAAATGAATGTAATATTTGAAAAAACTTTTCAAGTTTTAATTGTGTACTAATCCTTAATTGATAGATTGTCTGAGTTGATTGTTTTATTTTGGCGCCTTTTTTAGATCCATTAGTATAAATAGATGGCTTGAGTTTTAACTGTACTGTCTGAAGAAGCGTGGTGGTGACCACGCGAAAGCGCTCACAATAAACGTTTTGTTCTTATACATTGGATATCTCGTTATTCTACCAAGTGGATTTATGGCTCCTGATTTAATGACTTTTTTGGTTTAGTGCAAATTGAGATTTATTGCTCATCGAACCAGCGAAACTGTTGCTTCTTTCTTCATTGCATTGTCGCTACACTTTTAGTGAGCTTTAGTTCGTTTTGGACTTACTGCCTGCCTACACAGTTTCGTGGTGAGAGTACCTGGTTGCTTTTCTCATTACCACTGAAGCTTCCAAATGTGTAGCCTGGCCGGAGGGATCATTATTATACAGGATGCCATGTAGCCCAGGGCTCTGAGAAATTCCCTGGCTGAGAGGCATGGCCTCTGCATAATGTCCTTGATGTACTGGGTTAAGAAGAAAGCCTTGCCTGGGGGAAGGAAGGCCTTCTGGAGGGAGGAATCCAACAGAGCCCCCAGGAATACTATTCTGGTGGAAAGGTTGTGTTGGATTTGTTTAGGTTTATGATGAACCCCAGAGAAGAGAGAAGGGTCTGGGTGAAGGCCATACCCTTGAGGAGCTTGGACTGACTTGTGGCCTGAATGAGACAGTCGGTAAATCTGTGTGACTCTTGTTCTGCAGAAGGGGATCACAGGGGCCAGACATTTGAAGACCCTGGAAACAGGAGACAAATCAAAGGGAAGTACACAGAATTGAAAGGGAGTGGTACCTTAGCTGAAGTGAAGAAAACTTCAGCAGGATTCTTCTTTAGGGATGTGCAAGTAGGCATCCAAGGTTACCATTAGATCCTGAGGGGTGATCATGGAAAGAAACTTTTGAAGAGTAAACATTTTGAATTTTGGGACTAAGAGGAATTGACTGAGAATGGACAGATCCAGGAAAGGGCTCCAAGAGTCCTTGTTCCTGGGGGACCAGGAATAGCCTGGAGTAAAAACCTCTTCCTAACTGGTGGTCTGGCACTGGTTCCACTGAGCCCTGAGAGCAAAGGCTGTAAATCTGAGAAATGGCCTCTGCCCTTTGGTTTTGTGGCACAATGGACAGCCTGAGAATCTTAATGGTTCTTTGAAAGTGAGCTTGTAGTTTTTTGAGATTACTTTCAGAAGCCACTTGTTGGAGGGGATGAGAGCCCAGTTTTCCTTGAACAAAGAAATTCTCTCTCTCATTTTGTCCAGGGTGGGGTGGGCGACAGGGAATGTGGTGAGTCATTGCTGATTTCTTCTAGGGCCCTGTGGCCTAAAACTCCCCGGATTGGGTATTCCTGAGGACAACTGCCTTTCCCTCTGCGATTGCTGTTGTTGCCTCAGAGGCCTTTCCCTTTGCGTTTTCCTCTGAGTAGGTTTTGATTGAGAGGGAAAATGCCAATGCTTAGTGGGAAAATTCCTACTGAACCTAGGAGGATGGACTTGGAGGAAGTCCTTGACCGTTTACATGGACTTTGCTTTATCCTCCATCTTTTTTTGACATAGCCTCAGCCTTTGGTCCAAAAAAGGGAGTCAATATCCAGGGGTGCATCTAGCAGTTTAGATTTTACATGTTCTGGTAATGTCCGTTCTCTAAGTCAAACATGCCTTCTGATGACTGAGCCAGAGACTGAGGGACGATGCCTCCAGGGCATCATATGTGCGGTGCAAGGAGTGCCCTAGCTATCCAGGAACTGGAATGGCAGAGATCCAGTAATTCCTTGGAGGTGTTTTTGTCCTTCAAGGAAGAAATCTTTTGCTTCATTTTTTCCAAAATACTCTTGTTGGTATTTTATCATATGAAATTAGGAATTGAGGGTCCTTATGGCCAGGGTAGATGAAGTATAAACATTCTTCCCAAATCTGTCAAGGGCCCTGCTTTCTTTGTCTGTAGGTAGTGGGTTTTTTGAAGTACTGGCCTTAACTCCTTTGGGGTCTGGGGTGACAACCCCTGGGTCAGCAGACAGGTTCTTAAAAAGGAATTTATGCTTGTTCAGTACCCTGTAAAACCTGTCTGGTTTACGAGGGATTGGGGGAACAGAGTCTGGATCGAGAGATTCGATAAAGACATCCTCTGCCACTTCCAAAACTGGGGGCATAGCCAATGGTTTGTGTTCAGGGAGATCAAAGAACTCTCTAAACCTCTTTTTGGCTTGGGGGTACTCCTGTGCCTGCCACTGGAAAAATTCTCTCATGGCATGCATAGTCTAACCAAAGGAAATGTCTTCAGGAGGTGAAGCAGAAGGCAATACCTCTTCTGAATCAGAATCCTCAAAGGAGGTAAGGAAGGGCTCTTCTTCAATGACACAGTCCTCTTGATCAGAGTCTTCATCTGAATCAGGGGATTCTGAAAAAGCCTCGGGTGTAGGGTCTCTTTTCCTTTTTCCTGGGAAGGATTCAGGAGGAGGTTGCCTGCCTCTGACTAAGGCAATAAGGTCCTTGGTCAACCTGACCAAATCTTGCTGATAACCTATGGGACAGGAGACGGAAAGGCCTAGATACCAAAACTGAGGTTGAAATCTTTTCAGCTGTAGCTTTTGCCTTGAGCCTTTGCACACCCGCTACTTTGATGCCAGTCTTGTGGAAAGAAATAACCAATGTTCGTGGACACCCTGAAGGAATGTCTTCAGTAGAGGATCGTTCGCCAGAAGCTGGGGTCTACTCAGCGACTTTGGACCCGACTGACTAACTGAATGCCAAGTTGAGGGACTCAACAGCATGTCAGACTCCGTAAGGGTCTCGACAGAGGCCACTGCACCACCTTGTAGCATAGTGTTTGTACCGGTCTTTTTCGTAAACATTTGCAAAGACTTGTAGTGTAGTATTGGGTATAGGCATAACTGTACTTTTTTTCCCTAAAAGAATGCTCCTTTTCTTGTGAAGATCCTTCAAATTGCATAATAAAATTTATTTTTCTAATAACAAATTCAGCTAAAGTATTTACTAAATTAAATGAAGATGTAGGTACAAATGGAAAACCTTTTTGAAAAAGGGAAAAATATTTGTCTGCAACATTTAATGTACTATAAAACTGTAGATAATAAAGCTGCTTTTAGTGACTATATTAGGATAACTAAAACTTGTGTCTAGGGCTGTTTCCAGTGGTTCCTGCTCTTCCTCCTCATACTGCAGTTCAGTCCCAGTCTGTGATTCTTCCCAGGATTGGGATACAATGGTCCCTGCTTGTTCTCCTGAGGTAGAGGTAATGGCGGTGGTGGATTTTTAATTGCCAACCTCTCCGAACTTCAGAGAGGTGGAAATTCTAAAGGGTCCTGAAGATTAAAATTACTGGTATCAGCATTGTTGTTTAAAAAAAAAAAAAAAAAAAAACTTCATGCACCATCAAATTTTAATTACCAACAGTGTGACTGGAAAAACTGTTAGGACCATTTTTTAACTTGGATAATACAAATACTTCCCCATGCACTGTACTGTGCCTAATCTCTGGCTAATTTTTATGTTTTGCCTAATTTTTAATTTACATGTGCATCAACCCTAAGGGACACATTCTCATACTCACTAGTGTGCTCATTAAACAGTAAATCATTTTTAATAGCATTATTCAGATGATCTATCTTCACCACTAATTCCTGTATAACATTATTTTGCAAAATCACTGCTAACCGTTCAAGTCCTTGTTTATTAAAAAAACTCAGAGAACTTGATAAAATTTTCTCCCAGGTAAAACTCCATTGGGAAATTTGAAGTATTGTAGTCCTTCAAGAATTCTTTCAAACCGTATACATTCCTTTAAAAATGAGTGATCTAACTGAATGCTACAGAGCTTAAGGAGCTTCTTCTTCTCAAAAGCAGCAATTTAGTCACTTAAATTATCTATACTGCAGAACGTTCTGATCTGTGGTAACATTCAGCTCCCAGAGTTATGTCGGTATATAACCAATCTTAATAATTAAAAGAACTGTTTGAGCTTACATTGCTTTCAGGAACCAAACAAGAGTTCAAAAAGTACAGTTGTATACACTTACCATAAATGTAGATGTTTGAGTGTATTCACTGTTGCAATCATTACATTTGGGTTATCTGCTTGCAGGTAAGCCCTCAGTCGGCCTGATTAACAAAGCCTTGAGTCCTGTGTCGGTTGCTTTCCCTTCTTCCATGACGTCAGGGGTATAAAACATGCAGCCAATGCCATTACATCAATTTTTCTTGCCCCAGATGTCAGGAGACCCCCAATGGGAAGCAATTAAATATAAAAGTACAAAGATATACCTCCAACAAAAAAGCAAATACACCAAAAAGGCTTTTAAGCATAGTAAATGGAAAGTTGAGGTATAGTCAAAAGAAGTTAGGGGGCTGGAGGTAGGGTAACCCGGACTGCAACAGTGAATACACTCGAACATCTACATTTATGGTAAGTATACACAACTGTACTATGTTCTTCATGTTTCACTGCTACATTTGGGTAGATTCCCAAAGCTATGGTTGGGAGGAGGAATTTAGATAGCATTAGGGCAAGCTATAAGGCCCTGCAAGACTGCAGTGGCAAAGCCAGCTCTGGATTTAGAGAAAACTGGCAAATGATAAAGCTTCGTGAAAGTACGTACAGAACTCCAGGTAGCAGCTTCTAGGATGTCCCTGGTAGGGACGCCTCTGAGAAAGGCTGTAGAGGTAGATGCAGCCGTGGTGGAGTGAGGTCTGATCCCCTGGGGGATAGGTTTTCCATGGTGCTTATAGCAGAAATTAATGCAATGGCTTATCCATTTAGAAATGGTTTGCTTTGAAATAGCCTTCTCCTCTACCCCTGCAGCAAATGCCACCAGCAGTTGTTCATATTTCCTTTGAGGTTTAATCCTGTCCAAGTAGAATCTAAGTTGTTGGTGCACATCTAAGGAATGCAGTATCCATTCCCATTTATTCTGTGGATTGGGAAAGAAGGTTGGCGAATGAATGGACTGATTAAGAGCCACACTGGATACCACCTTGGGCATGAAGGATGGACTGGTTCTGAGGGACACTCTGTCCGCATGGAAGATGATGAAAGGCTCCACTGCCATAAGGGCCTGTAATTCAGATACCCTTCTAGCTGAAGTGATTCCTAAAAGGAAAGCTGTTTCCAATAAAGAAATTTTAAGTCTGCAGTAGCAGCTGGCTCGAAAGGAAGTAGAGTGAGTTTCTCCAAGACAAAGTTAAGGTCCCAGATGCTGGGTTTGGAGCTCCCCTGAGTGGTCTCAAATTTTTGGCCCCTCTGAGGAACCGCTTGAGCATTGGATGAGAGAAGAGGGGTGGTTCTGTGTTATAATGAGCTGAAAGGGCTGAGGCGTGGATTTTAATAGAGGAAAAAGACAGGCCCTTGTGAAGAATCTCAGTTAAGTATTGTAAAATCTGAGGTAAACTGGGCGCTGCTGTGCTCATCCATTGACATTGGTTCCAGGCACTGAATCTTTCCCATTTTTCAGCATGAGATTTTCTAGTACTAGGCCTCCTTGCCTCTAAAATGATATCCATCACAGGTTTGCTAAGAGATAGTAAAGGAGAGATTAAGTAATTAGCCAGGCTGCAAGGTTCAGTGTTAGAAGCTGAGGGTGCAGAATCTGGTTCTCCTGCTGAGACAGCAGGGAAGGAGTCTGAGGCAGGTGCCATGGAGATAACCATGACACACTGCGCAGGAGGGGGTACCAGTGTTGGAGCGGCCAGCCTGGAGTAATCAAAATCATCCTTGGTTTGTCCTGTTTGATTTTTAGTAGTACTTTGGAGAGCAAAGGCAGAGGGGGGGAAGACAAAGACTAATAGGTTTTTACAGCTGAAGGACAGAGCATCCACTTTCCAGGCTTGTTTGTGGGAAGTCCTTGTGCAAAATTTGGCCAATTGGTAGTTCTGGGGACTGGCAAACAGATCTATATCTGGGCTAACCCATTTGCTTGTCAACATGCTGAAAATCCTTGGTTCCAGTTTCCACTCGTGTGGGTCCATGAGGTTTCTGCTTAGTCCATCTGCCAGTGTATTTTATTTTCCTGGCAGGAATTGATCTTGTAGGTGCACTTGGTAGTACAAGGTTGTGTTCCACAATGCCATGGCTAGTCTGCAGAGGGGGGTAAGAATGTGTACCCTCCTGCTTGTTTATGTACCACATAACAGTGGTGTTGTCTGTCTTTACCATTAGTTGTCCTGGAAGAATGTGGTCCTTGAAGGCTGTCAGAGCATTCTGTACAGCTAACATTTCTTTTTCATTGACGTGCAGGTGCATTTGACTTGGGTTCCATTTGCCCTGAATGCACTTCCCTGCCAGGTGAGCACCTCATGCATAGTCTGATACATCTGTTGTTAGGGTTTGGGTGGCAGGAGGTGGTGTGAAAGGTAGTCCCTTGTTATGGTGGCAGGCCTCTGCCCACCAAAGGAACTCTAGGCGTAGGCAAGGTAAGATAGGAATCATTCTTTCTAGGTCTTGAGAATTTTGACACCATAGGCTTTTTAGATACCACTGTAGTTTCCTCATATGCAGTCTTGCATACGGAATTAGAAGAATGCAGGAGGCCATGAACCCCAAGGCTTGCAGTATCTGTCTTGCAGATAGCAGGGTTTTTGTGGCCACTTGTTTGAAGTAGCTTGTCAAATGAATTTGTTTCTCTGGTGTGAGGTAAGCCATCTGGGAAAGTGTATTCAAGCTTGCTCCCAGGAATATAATTTGCTGACAGGGTACCAGGAGTGACTTCTTTTCATTTATGGTGTACCCCAGACAAGTTAAAACCCTTTGTACAAAGGCCAGATGAATCAAAAGTATGTCCTGTCTTTCTGCCTGAATTAGACAATCGTTCAGGTATGGGTACATTTGAATATTTCTTTGCCTGCAAAATGCAATAACTGGAGCTAGGCACTTTGTGAATACCCTGGGCGCAGTAGATAAGCCAAAGGGCATGTAGCCTGCTTTGAAGCGTAGGTATCTTCTGCAAGACTCCCTGACTGGGATGTGCAGGTATGCTTCTTTTAAATCTAGTGTTGCCAACCAGGCATCTTTGCCTAGCATAGGAAGTAATTGGTGACGAGTCAGCATCTTGAATTTTTGGAATCTCCAAAAAGGTGTTTAGAGTAGACAGGTCCAGGATAGGATGCCATGAATTGCCTTTTCTGGGTACCAGGAAACGTCTTGAATAGAAACCTTGTCCCTTTTCCTCTTCTGGTACCAGCTGAATAGCCCCCATGCTTAAGAGAGAAAGTACTTGTTTTTGGGCCTCTGCCCACTGATTTGGGGGTAGGCCCGGCCACCCGTCTGGTGTTGGCAATGTGTGGAAGTGAAATCTGTATCCCTGGGACACTATATTTAAAACCCATTTGTCCTGGGTAATGAGTTCCCAATTCTTTGCATGAAGAGCAATCTTTCCCCCCAAAGCGGCAGTCAGTTGATAAGTGCTTGGAAATTTTAAAAGGAAGTCATTGAGAAAGTTTACCATAGGAGGGAGTCTTATTCCCAGATTTGGAAGTGGAAGCCCCCCCCACTGCTTAGTTCTACGTCTTCCTTGGGACTGAAACCTGGGGTTTTTGCTGTGTCTGGGTTCGGCTTGAGAAGACCTGGAAGGGGCTGGAAAGGACAAATTCTTAGAAGGCCAATGCCTACTAAATCTAGGAGGCTGAACTTGTAAAAAATATTTAACAGTTTGCATAGATTTAGCTTCATCTTCCATCTTTTTAAGAACTTCCTCAACCTTGTTGCCAAACAGGCAGTCCTGATTTAAAGGAGCATCCAACAATTTAGCTTTAACATGATCAGGCAAAGAGTGCTCCTTAAGCCAAGCATACCTTCTGAGCACAGACCCAGTAACAGCAGCCCTACAAGAGGCCTCTAATGAATCAAAACCACACTGCAAAGTATGTTTTCCAATTTGTTCAGCAGAATGCATTAAATCCTGTAATCCTTTATTTTCCACACAGTCAGGAATCAACATCATTTTCTGTTTAAGCAGTCCAATAACATGTTGCTGAAACTGTTAACATATGAAACTGGCAGTTTAAAGCACTAATGGCCAAGGGTTGCAGAAGTGTAAAACTTCTTACCCCATGTATCCAGCGCCCTGGAGTCTCTATCAGAAGGAGTAGGATTTTTAGCAGTAGAAGCCTTAATGCTCTTGGGCCCCTGTGAAACAGTCTCTGGATATGCAATAGGATTTTTCAAAAGAACTTGTGGGACTCATGGACCCTGTAGTATCTGTCAGGTTTTCTGGGAGCAGGAGGCAGGGAATCAGGCGCCAAACTAGATTCCGAAAAAGCATCATCAACAATGTCTAGTACAGGAGGAATAGCTAAAGGCCTATGCTGAGGTAGGAAAAGGAAATCCCTAAGCCTCTTTTTTGAATCAGAAAAATCCTAACTTTCCCAGTGGATATGCTCCCTTAGAGTATGTAAGGTTTCCCCAAAAGAAAAATCCTCAGGAGGGGAAGCAGAGGGAATGGAGTCCTCTGCATCAGAATCTTCATAAGTAGATAAGGGCAAATCCAGATCATCAGAAGAATCAGAAACAGAATCCTGATGAGAAGATTCATAATCAACTTCAGTCCTAGGCCTCTTAGAAGGGGGAGGGGGGGTTGGCTACCCATGAATAGAGTTATTAGATCTTCAGGCAGTCTTATTTGTTTTTTAGGCATAGAGGCCTGAGCATGTGGCCTGGGCATCAGTTTTTTAAGCATGGATCGAGATTTAGGCCTAAGTAAAGAAAGAGGCGTCTTTTTAATATGCAAGTATGTAGGCCTGAATACACCCTCATAAGCTGGTGCCTGCACAGCGGCTCCGGACCCATCCAAGATAGGAGACATCCGCAGGTTCTATAGTTGAAGCATCTCGCGGCATACTGGACTCCGAATGGGTCTCAGTAGAGGCCTGCGAATCAGAAGTAGCGGGTATCAGGGGCTGGATAGTACCGGCAAACTGGCGACAGGCTTAGGAGAAGCATCGTTGGCATTTTTGGACCTCAACGGCCTGTCTCGGTCTTTATCTTTGCGTTTTTTCAGAATCCCGGTAGTCGGATGGCTAACTGACGACATTTCTGGATAATTGAACCAATAACCGAAATATTTATAGTCGAAAATATGCCGACAACAGATAGCGTGCTGATTAAATAAAGCACAAAACCAACAGCAAGGTATGTCGTGATCAGTGCCTAGGCAAGGAATACAGTACGAATGAAAATCTTTATGAGGAATTTGCTTTCCACAAGTAATGCAATTATTAACTTTTACTGACATCGGTAAGGAGCAAGAAAAAGTTTCCCCAACGGGGTACTTAGCTTTATTTGAAGACTTCAGTTCTGAAATTGGAAAACGAAAATTTCAGGAGTCGGCCGACCGACACTTGTGAACTGCTTCTGCTTCAGGCACCAAACAGCAAGAAAGACTGATGGAATGGCGTCGGCTGCATGTTTTATACCCCTGACGACTTGATGTCATGGAAGAAGGGACAGCAACTGACGCAGGACCCAAGACTTTGTTAATCAGGCCAATTGAGGGCTACCTGCAAGCAGATAACCCAAATGTTAATGACTGCAACAGTGAAACAACAAAGGACATCAGCACCTTCGGCTAAACCAAATGTACTGTTAAAGTCCGTACGACTATTAGTACTGTTTCCAGATGCACCCGACCTTGCAAGAACTCCAGAAGGATGAATATTGTTATTTTTGGTCAAAGAACTGGAAAATTCTGATAATACTCAAAGTGAATGGTTTAATTTTCCCATAAAATGTTGTATAGTATGAATAAATATTGTGGGACAAAAACCCACATTTATTTTCAAAAGGGCAAGCAACATTAAGAATACATTAGAAACTAACAAACTTAACACTGTTTCAAAGAGTTTAAAAATAAAGCCCAGAGATTAACAAATTGTAAAACACTCTTAGCTAAAGAAACCACATCAGCCCTAAACATGGTAATAA
Source organism: Protopterus annectens (assembly GCF_019279795.1). Classification (NCBI taxonomy): domain Eukaryota; kingdom Metazoa; phylum Chordata; order Ceratodontiformes; family Protopteridae; genus Protopterus; species Protopterus annectens. The sequence continues at coordinate 980,468,529 of NC_056732.1, read as the reverse complement.
CCCGAATGTCGTGAGGTGAAGTTTGTTTTTTCTTAATGTGAATTATACTAGAAGACAAAATATATGGGAATAGAGTATTATGCCAGGCAAGGAGTTTCTTATCCTAGACCTCTCCTGCACCTAAAGGGTTTGTTTTTTCCATACCTGAACCATGCACTGGAACAGCCCTGCAGGATGTGTCTGACCCCTCTGTCATAGAGGACTGCAGGCTCACACCAGAGGGTAACAGTGAAAAAAAGTGTTCTGCTGGCCAGTATAAGGCAACAACAGATTCACAAAGTGCAGGCTGAGGAATGTTTTCTGTGGAGTTTTTTCTTTTTTTATGTGCATCCGGATTTGCTCTGTAGGGAGGACAGCCGTACCAGGATCAATCAAGTTTGGGAAAAAAAAAAACAGCCAGACTAATACACTGATACTATTAAGGGCAGCAATAACATAAAATATAAACTAAGCCCACACACAGAAAATAGGGATAAACTGCAAAAATATAGCAGAAACAGTTTAAAATGTTCTAAGCCTTGTTCTATAACCTGCACAGTATAGTAAACAGCAGCACACAGTCACAGTTACCAGATAAAGTTCACTTATCCAAACAGTGTCAAAAATCACATATATGCCCATAAACTGAACAGAAACCTTTTAAAACAGCATAAAAATCTCAAAAGAAAATGCAAATTAAGTGATTTATGGAAAAACTGTAAAAACTACTACAGTAGTGGTAAAGCAGAAATAAATATCATAAAAATGAAGAAATCAGTGAAAAATGCAATATTTTTCTATAAGGCCTTCAAAATGAAGCGGATACACAGCAGAAACAAATGACCATATTTTAGGCAGTCCCTAGGTTCAACTGACACCACAGACCTTCAGTTTTCCAGTAGAAGTGATAAAACACTTCAGAGAAGCCCCATAAGTGCTTAAAAGCAGTATTAAGCATGCAAAAAGGAGCAGTTAGTTAGAAATTCCATTTATATTTTAAATAAAACAAAGAAATCAAAATTATATAATAAACAGGAAGGGAAGTTCCAAAAGGGATACTATCGGAGTCTGGAAGCTGTAATCCACCAGTGCATGCTGCTGAGGATATTCGACTTGAGTCCTACAGCTAACATAAAAGACTGGACAGATGACTTTGTGACAGGGCTTAGGCTTCTCCTGATGTGATGGGCTTAGCCAAACCCCTAGCTCAAGGAGTTAGAGGAGGCGATTTTGAGCTCTGGAAAGCTGCCCAGTGTGGGTTTGTACAGGCACAGAATTCATATGCCACTGAGGCAGTGTGAATGGCAAAAATTGAAATAAACTTTTAACCAGTGATAGTTCAGGATTAAACTAGCTGACGCTCGTGTTCTCCATGCGGCTTCTATCTGTTTAAAATCCTTTGTTTATTTCTTTGAGCAACTAATTACTGGCTGCACATTTATGAGACAAAGCACACTACTTTATTTCCTTCAAGTAAAAAATGTAGTACTTACCTTCAGAAGCATGAGTCTAGCAGTTTATGCATTAGTTTAAGGATAAATGCTTATTGTTCTGCTGTACTATTAACTGGTGGCTTCACCTTTCCAAGGATGGTTGCTCAAGATATCATTGCAATTAAAGTATATAACAGCTTGTCAACAGTAATTATGTTGTCTGTATAGTTGGTGGAAACTTCATTGAAGAGACAGAAAAAGGGGCATAATGGCACCAGTAAGATATCATTAGCTCCTCTAGGGAAACTGTGTGTGTGTGTATGCCAAATTATCTTTGGCCAAGTTTCAATCACTCTTTCTGAAGTTGCAATGAAAGACACTGGGCTTTACAAACAAGGTGATTAATTGAAGCCACTGTAACTAGCTGAGGATTTTACTACAACTTTCAAAAAACAATGCTCATGTTTTAATTGTGATTTCAATTCCTGTAACTACTGTTTCTGCAGTTTCCTCTGTACTGAAAAATTCTCAACATGACATCGGAGCCTTTGTTGAAATGCCACTGAAATACACTTCCCTGCACGATAAATGGCTCCATACTTGCTCCATTTTGTTTTCTGTTTTAATAAATCTACTTGGCCTGGTGTTTGTTCTCTGCGTGTCAGACAGACACTTAAATTACTCAGGATGCACATTTGTCATGTTTTCCCCTCACTGGTGAAGTCACTGGTTAACTTCCTTCTAGAATGATACTTAAATACACAGAGAATTTCTGTGACATTTGTCTTTTGTGATGAGACTCAAGTCCGGCAAAAAAAGTACAGCTATGTACACTTACCATAAATGTAGATGTTTGAGTATATTCACTGTTGCAGTCATCACACTTGGGTTATCTGCCTGCAGGTAACCCTCAGTCGGCCCGAATACCAGAGACTTAGTATTTCTGAGTCGGTTGCTGTAGCTTCAGTACTGACATCAGGTCATCAGGGGTATAAAAACAGGCAGCCGATGCCATTACATCAGTTTTTCTTGCCCCAAATGTCAGGAGCCCCCTAAATAGGGAGCAAAGTTATGGTGGGAAAAACACCACCAGTAAAAAAAAATAAATACCAATAACCCAGTAAAGGGTGAGTAATAGACATAGAGAGGAGAGAGAGAGACAAGGGGGCTGGAGGGTGGGAAACAAGGACTGCAGCAGTGAATACACTCTAACATCTACAGTTATGGTAAGTGTACACAACTGTACTACGTTCTTCATGTTTCACTGTTGCAATCATCACACACAGGTTGATTCCCAAAGCTGAGGAAAGGGTGGAGGCAGTCAAGATTTGGGGCTGGCTAGTACGCCCTGCAGGACTGCTGTTGCAAAACCCCCACTGGATTTGGAAATGATAGGTAGGTGGTAATGCTTAGTGAAGGTGTGCACAGAACTCCAGGTAGCAACTTCCAGAATGTCCCTGGTAGGGACTCCCCTGAAGAATGCTGCAGAGGTAGAAGTTGCCCTAGTGGAATGCATTCTGACCCCCTGAGGGGTTGGTTTCCCATGGGGTTTGTAGCAGAAATGGATACAGTGTGCTATCCATTTGGAAATTGTTTGTTTTGAAATGGCCTTGCCCTCTGCCCGGTGCAAAACTGACTAGTAACTGGTCAGATTTTCTGGAGGTTTTAGTCCTATCCAGGTAGAATCTGAGCTGCCTGTGCACATCGAAGGAGTGCAAGATCTTTTCCCCTTTACTTTGAGGATTAGGGAAGAAGGTTTGCAAATGGATAGATTGGTTAACAGCCACACTGGACACCACTTTTGGCATAAAGGAAGGGTTAGTCCCGAGGGAGACCCTGTCAGCATGAAAAATAATGAAGGGTTCCACAGCCATAAGTGCTTGTAGCTCAGAAACTCTTCTAGCTGAATTGATGGCCAGAATCAAGGCTGTTTTCCAAGAGAGGAATCTTAATTCTGCTGACGCTGCAGGCTCAAAGGGGAGTAGTATGAGATTTTCCAGTACAAAGTTAAGGTCCCAAGCAGGAGTGGGTGCTCTCCTTGGTGGTCTTAAGTTGTCTGCCTCTCTCAGGAACTGCTTGATGAGAGGGTGAGGGAAGAGAGGTGGCTCAGTGTTGTAATGAGCCGAGATGGCAGAGGCATGGATCTTAATGGAAGAGAAGGACAGGCCTCTGTGGAGCAGCTCTGCTAGGTAATCCAGGATTATAGGTAAGGAGGGCAGTGCTGTGTCCTCTCCTTTAGAGTAAATCCAGGAACAATACCTTTTCCACTTATCAGCTTAGTATTTCCTTGCACTCGGTCTTCTGGCTTCAAGAATGACATCCAGCACCAGCTTGCTTAGACTAGTCACTGGGGGAGAATTCAAGGAATAGCACAGTTGTGTACACTTACCATAAATGTCGATGTTCGAGTGTATTCACTGTTGCAGTCATTACATTTGGGTAATCTGCTAGCAGGTTGCCCTCAGTCGGCCTGAATAACAAAGTCTTGGGTCCTGCATCGATTGCTGTCTCTTCTTCCATGACGTCAGGTCATCAGCGGTAAAAAACATGCAGCTGAAGCCATTTTAATCAGTTTTTCTTGCCCCAGATGTCAGCTGCCCCCCAAATGGGGAGCAAAAATATATATATAAACTGTAAATATATAAATGCACCTTGGAAACATAAAATTTACCTTCAACTAAAAGCAAATACACCACAAATGCTTTTGAGTATAGTGAAGTAAAGAAAAGGTATATAAAGGGGGCTGGTGGGTGGGTAACCCGGACTGCAACAGTGAATACACTCGAACATCTACATTTATGATAAGTCTACACAACTGTACTATGTTCTTCGTGTTTCACTGTTGCATTCATTATATTTGGGTAGAATCCCACAGCTATGGATGGGAGGATGGAATTAAACAGCATTAGAAGCAGCTATAAGGCCCTGCAGGACTGCAGTGGCAAAGCCTGCCCTGGATTTAGAGAACGGAGGTAAATGATAATGCTTTGTGAACGTATGAACTGAGCTCCAAGTAGCAGCTTCTAGAATGTCTCTGGTAAGGACCCCTCTGAGAAAAGCTGCTGAAGTAGAGGCAGCCCTGGTGGAATGGGATCTGATCCCCTTGGGCACATGATTACCATGGTGCAAGTAGCAGAAGTGAATGCAATGGCTTATCCACTTAGAAATAGTCTGCTTTGACATAGCCTCCCCCTCTGATCCTGCAGCAAATGCCACCAGTAGTTGCTCAGACTTTCTTAGAGATTTGGTCCTGTTTAAGTAGAATCTTAGTTGTCTGTGTACATCCAATGAATGCAGAATCCGCTCCCCCTTGTTCTGCGGATTTGGGAAAAAAGGTTGGCAGGTGAATGGTCTGGTTAAGAGCCACACTGGATACCACCTTAGGCATAAAAGAAAGATTGGTCCTGAGGGCCACCCTGTCCGGGTAAAAAAAAAAATGAAAGGCTCCACTGCCATGAAAGCCTGTAGTTCTGAAACCCTTCCAGCTGAAGTGACTGCCAAAAAAAAGCTGTCTTCCAAGAAACAAATGTTATATCCGCAGCAGCTGATGGTTCAAAAGGAGGCAGGGTGAGTTTTTCCAGCACAAAATTGAGGTCCCATGCAGGAGGTGGCACGCTCCTGGGAGGCCTTAAATTTTTGGCCTCCCTGAGATACTGTTTTAGCAGTGGATGACAAAAGAGGGGAGGCTCTGTGTTGTAATGAGCCGAGATGGCAGAGGCATGGATTTTTATTGAAGAAAAAGATAGGCCTTTGTCAAGCATTTCAGTTAAGTATTGTAAAACCTGAGGAATATTGGACTTTGCTGTCTCTATTCCTTGTGCTTGGTTCCAAGCACAGAATCTCTTCCATTTATCAGCATAAGATTTTCTAGTACTAGGCCTTCTGGCTTCCAAAATGACATCCATCACAGGTTTACTGAAAGATGCAGTTTGAATAATTAGTTGATTAGCCATGCTGCAAGATTCAGAGTTTGGAGCTGAGTGTGCAGAATTTGATAGTTCTGCTGAGACAATAGATGAGGTGTTTGAGGCAGGTACCACAGAGGAAGGTGCGACATTATTCCTTAGAAACGGGTACCAGTGTTGGTGAGGCCAGTCCAGAGCAATAAGAATCATTTTTGTTTTTTTCTGTCTGACTTTTAGTAAGACCTTGGAGAGTAGAGGTACGGGGGAAAGGCATAGACTGATAGGTTTTTCTAGCTGAAGGAGAGAGCATCCACTTTCCATGCTTTTTTGTGATGAGTTCTTGTGCAGAATTTGTCCAACTGATTAGTTTTAGGGAGAGGCAAATAGATCTATGTCTGGGCTTCCCCATTTCTGTGTTAACATGCTGAAGATTTGTGGATCCAGTTTCCATTCGTGCGGGTCAATAAGATTTCTGCTTAGGTCGTCTGCCAGAGTATTTTGCTTTCCTGGCAGGAATTAAGCTTGAAGATGTATTTGGTAAGTCAAGGCTGTATTCCATAAGGCCATGGCTAGTCTTCAAAGGGGGTAGGAATGGGTACCCCCTGCTTATTTATGTACCACATAACTGTGGTGTTGTCCATCTTTATCAGTAGTTGTCCTGGATGAAGTAAGTCTTTGAAGGTTGCCCTGGATGAAGTAAGTCCTTGAAGGTTGTCAGAGCATTTTGAACAGCTATCATTTCTTTCTGGTTAATATGTAGATGCATTTGGTTTGGGCTCCATTTGCCCTGAATGCATCTCTCTGCCAGGTGGGCCCCCCAGCATAGTCTGATGCGTCTGTAGTTAGGGTTTGGGTGGCAGGGGGTAGAGTGAAAGACCGTCCCTTGTTTTGGTGACATGTCTCTGCCCACCAAAAAAACTCCTGTTGTAGGCAGGGAATGAGAGGAATCATTGTTTCCAGGCTGTGACAATGCTGACTCCATAAACTTTTTAGGTACCATTTCCTCATATGCAGTCTCGCACATGGAATTAGTAGAATGCAGGATGCCATGAACTCCAAGGCCTGCAGAATTTGTCTTTTGTTTGAAGTATGTTGTCAACTGCATTTGTTTGTCTGGCGTGAGGTAAGCCATCTGGGCAGCCAGGAATGTAATTATTTGAGATGGTATTAGTTATGATTTCTTTTCATTTATGGTGTACCCTAGGCATGCTAGAAGCCTTTTTACAAACGACAGATGTTGAAGAAGAGTGTCCTTGTCCTCTGTCTGAATGAGACAATCGTCCAGATAGGGATAAATTTGAATGTTTCTTTGTCTGCAGAATGCAATTACTGGTGCCAGGCACTTTGTAAAGACCCTGGGTGCAGTAGATAAGCCAAAGGGCAGTGCAGAGAATTGGTAATGCAAAAAAACCTGCTTTGAAGCGGAGGAATCTTCTGCAAGATTCCCTTATTGGGATATGGAGGTATGCCTCTTAAGTCTAGAGTTACTAACCAGGCATTCTTGCCTAGCATAGGCAGTAGCTGTTGTAAAGTCAGCATTTTGAATTTGGAATGTCCAAAAATGTGTTCAGAATCGATAAGTCCAGTATTGGATGCCATGATTTGTCTTTTCTGGGTACCAGGAAAACACTTGAGTAAAATCCTTGTCCTTTTTCCCTTTCTGGTACCAGATGAATAGCCCCCATATCCATGAGGGACATAACTTGTTTCAGGGCCTCTGCCCACTGGTTTTGTGGAAGATCTGGCCATCCATTTGAAATTGGCAAAGTATGGAAATGAAATCTGTACCCCTGGGATACTATGTTTAATACCCACTTGTCCTGGGTAATTAGCTGCCAATTTTGAGCATGAAGTGCTAGTTTTTTCCCCAACGGGGCTGTCAAAAGATAAGTGCTTGGAGATGGTAGAGGAAAGTCATTGAGACTGCTTACTGTAGGGTTGTGCTTTGTTACCTCCAGATTTGGAGGGTGGAGACACCCCATTGCTTTGACCTGTAAGATCCCTGTGATTGACATCTGGAGCCTTTTGAGCGCCTGGGTTTGCCCTGAGAGGCTCTGTTGGACACAGGAAAGGAACAATTCTTAGTAGGCCAGTGCCTACTGAACCTGGGTGAATGCACTTGCAAGAAATCTTTTACAGTTTGCATAGATTTAGCTTTGTCTTCAATTTTCTTTAAAACCTCTTCTGCCTTATTACCAAACTATCATGCTGTAAAGGGGCATCCAACAATTTACCTTTAACATGATCAGGCAGATTTTGCTCCTTGAGCCAGGCATGCCTTCTTATCACAGATCCAGTTACGGCGAGCCTGCAAGAGGCCTCAAAGGAATCAAAACCACATTGCAAAGTATGCTTTCCAACCTGTTCTGCTGAATGTAATAAATCCTGTAGCTCTTTATTTTCCACACAATCAGAAATCAACATCATTTTCTGTTTTAGTACACCCATAACATGCTGTTGATATTTAACCATATGAAACTGGCAGTTTAAAGCACTGATTGCCAAGGTTGCAGACGTATAAACCTTCTTACCCCATCTATCCAGCGCCCTGGAATCTCTATCAGAAGGGGTACGATTTTTGGCTGTAGAAGCCTTAACACCCTTGGGACCCTGAAAAATGGTCTCAGGTTCAGCAGCAAGATTTTTTTAAAGAAATTTGTGGGATTCGGGAACCATGTAATATCTGTCTGGCTTACTAGGTGCCAGAGGCAGGGAATCGGGAGCTATGCTGGATTCCGAGAACACATCATCAACAATGTCTAATACAGGAGGTATAAGCCAAAGGCCTATGCTGAGGAAGGAGAAGGAAATCCCTAAGACTCTTTTTTTCATTCAGAGAAGTCCTGACTCTCCCAGTGAAAATGTTCCCCTAAAGTATGCAAAGTTTCTCCAAAAGAATAATCCTCAGGAGGAGATGCAGATGGGATGGATTCCTCTGCATCAGAATCCTCATACGGTGGAATAGAAAATTCCTGATCAGAAGAGGAATCAGAAGAAATGGAAACCTGATCTGAAGATTCATAATCAGTGCCTTGCCTAGGCCTCTTAGCGGGGGGGGGCATTTTGATCATTTGTTTTTTTAGGCATAGTGGCCTGAGCACGTGGCTCATGCGTTGGTTTTTTTAGACATAGAAGTTGTTTTTACCTTGTTTTTGTTGATGGCGTCGGTTTAATATAAAAATGCTGAGGCCTGAAAACACCCTCAGAAGCCGGTGCCTGGTCAGCGGCTCTGGACCCATCCAAGGGAGAGACATCCGCGGATTCAATACTTTGCGAATCTCGCGGCATACCGGACTCTGAATGGGTCTTGGTAGAGGCCTGCGACTCAAAAGTAGCGTGAATCAGGGGCTGTAAAAGCGCCTGAGTACCAGCAAACCGGTGATGGGCTTAGGAGAAGCTTCGTCGTCGGTTTTGGACCTTGACAGTCCGTCTTTTTCCTTGCGTTTTTTGTGAACTCTGGTAGTCAGATTGCTAACCGACGACATTTCAGGGTAGTTAAATCTTGAACCAAAATATTTAGAAGCAGAAATATACCGATGCTTAATAGTACGTTGGTTAAATTTAGCACAAAACCGACAGCAAGGCACGTTATGATCAGGGCCTAGGCAAGGAATACAGTACAAATGAAAATCCTTATGAGGTATTTGCTTCCCACAAGTAATGCAAGTATTAACTTTTACTGACATCGGTAAGGAGCAAGAAACGGGGTACTTCGCTTTAGTTTGAAGACTTTGGTTCTGAAACTCGAAAATGAAAATTACAGGAGTCGGCGGACCGGCACTCGTGAACTGCTTCTGCTTCGGGCACCGTGCGGCAAGAAAGACTGATTAAAATGGTGTCGGCTGCATGTTTTATACCCCTGACGTCATGGAAGAGGAGACAGGAACCGACGCAGGACCCAAGACTTTGTTATTCAGGCTGACTGATGGTGCCAGCAGATTACCCAAATGTAATGACTGCAACAGTGAAACACAAAGAACATAAGCCAGGCTGCAAGATTCAGGGTTTGCAGTTGTGGATGCAATCCTTCTTGCTGGGTAAGGAGGGTTGGGATCTGGGGTAGGTGCCAGGGTGGCACTGGTGATAGGCTGAGCAGTAGTGGGTACCAGTGCTGGCATGGCCAGTCCAGGGCAATCAGGATTGCCCCCTTGGTTTGTCCCGTCTTACCTTATCTTGAGTAATATTTTTGTGAGAAGAGGCAGGAAGGGAAATGCATAGATTGAGAGGTTTACCCACTGGAAGGATGGGGCATCCACTTTCCAGGCCCTGCTTTGAGGTGTCTTGGTGCAGAATTTGCCGAGCTGCTGACTGTAGTGGGAGGCAAAAAGGTCCCCCATTTCAGAGTTAGAAGGCTGAAGGTGCTGGGGTCTAGGTGCCACTCTTGTGAGTCTAATAGATATCTGCTTAAGTCATCTGCCAGAGAGTTTTGTTTGCCTTGCAGGAATTGAGCTTAAAGATGGCTCTGCATGTCCAAGGCTGTGTTCCACAGGGCCATGGCTAGCCTGCAGAGTGGGTAAAAGTGGGTTCCCTCCTGCTTGTTGATGTACCACATAACTGTGGTGTCTGTTTTTATTATAAGGGGTCCTGGTGAGAGTAGGGATTTGAAAACTGTCAGTGTGTGCTGAACAGCTAGCATCTCTTTTTGGTTTATGTTCAGATGAATATGACTTGGGCTCCAGTGGCCCTGAATGCACTTGTTGTCCAGATGTGCCTCCCAGGCATAGTCTGATGCATCTGTAGTTAAGTAAAGGGAAGTCCATTGTGGTTGCATGCTGCTGCCCACCAAAGAAACTCTGTACTTAGACAAGGTATGGTAGTAGGTATGACTGTTTCCAAATCCTGAGAATGTTGGCACCAAATACTTTTCAAGTACCACTGAAGTTTCCTCATATGCAATCTGGCATATGGAATCAGTAGAATGCAAGAGGCCATAAACCCTAGGGCCCACAGAATTTTCCTTGCAGATAGCTGGGTTCTGGTTGCCATTTGATTGAAGTAGCCTGTAGATAGGCTTGATTTTCTTGAGTAAAGAATGCCATCTGGGATGCTGTATCTAAGCTTGCTGCCAGGAATACAATCTTTTGACTGGGGAATAGTTTTGATTTCTTTTCATTGATAGTGTACCCCAGGGAGGTTTAGAAGGTTCTTTACAAATGTCAGGTGCTGCAACAGCTTTTCCTGACTGTCTGCCTGACTCAGGCAATCGTCCAAGTACGGGTAAATTTGAATCTTTCTCTGTCAGCAATAGGCAATAGCTGGAGCCAGGCATTTTGTGAAGACTATGGGAGCAGTGGATAAGCCAAAGGGAAGTGCAGAGAAAGTACAGTTTTGTACCTACCATAAATGTAGATGTCCGAGAGGTATGCATCTGCAGTCCTTACAAATGGGTTGTCCTGGCCTCAGGCAGCCCTTCGGTCGGCCGGATTCCAAAGTCTGGGTCTGGCCTCGGCTGGTGTCGCACTTCACCCGACGTCATAGCTGCAGTTCTTCAGGTATAAAGGCATCAGCCGACGCCATTTTCCTCAGTGTTTCTTGCCCCAGATGCCAGATGCCCTCTAGGAAGGCTAAATTTGGATAAATGCAAATGTTTCCAAATAACAGAGAGCAAATAGAAATAAACATGTATATACATATATACAAACAAATACACCATAATAGATTCCCCCAGCTAGCTACAAGATGGGCAAATACCCTAGGAATACCACAGAGGGGAAGGAGGGTAATCTTGACTGCAGATGCATACCTCTCGGACATCTACATTTATGGTAGGTACAAAACTGTACTATGTCCTTCAAGGATGCATCTGCAGTCCTTACAAATGGGTAGAATACCATAGCCAAACTGGGGGAGGAGGCCCTAACAAGATTATGGTGTAGCTAAGATCCCTTGCAAAACAGCAGTGGCAAAACCTGCTCGGGATCTGGAATATAAGGGTAGATTATAATGCTTGGCAAATGTATGCACGGAGCTCCAAGTAGCAGCCTCCAAAATGTCTTTTGTAGCCACTCCTCGTAAAAAAGCTGTAGTAGTGGCTGTAGCCCTTGTGGAGTGAGGTCTGATATTTTCTGGAGTTGCTTTTCCATGATAAGAATAACAAAATCTAATGCAATTTCCTATCCATTTTGAGATTGTCTGCTTTGAAATTGCTTTTCCTTCCATTCCTGTGGCATAAGCTACCAGAAGCTGGTCAGTTTTTCTATTGTTCTTGGTTCTGTCCAGGTAGTAGCGCAGTTGCCTATGCACATCCAATGTATGTAGCAATCTTTCTCCCCTATTCTGTGGGTTGGGGAAGAATGTAGGTAGGTGGATTGCCTGGTTTAAAGATACCCTGGAGACCACCTTTGGCATAAAGGTAGAATTAGTTCTCATGGGCACTCTATCTTGATGGAAGATAAGGAAGGGTTGTACTGCCATTAATGCCTGTAGTTCAGAGACCCTTCTTGCTGAAGTGATTGCAAGCAGGAAAGCTGTTTTCCATGATAAGAACTGTAATTCTGCTGTTGCTGCTGGTTCAAAAGGGGGGAGTGTCAACTTTTCTAGTACAAAGTTCAAGTCCCATGTAGGCAATGGTGGTTTCCTTGGAGGCTTTACATTTTTAATTCCTCTTAGAAACTGCCTGAGGAGAGGATGAGAGAAGACTGGAGGATCCATGTTGTATTCTGCTGAAATAGCTGAGGCATGAATCTTAATGGAAGAGTAAGACAGGCCATTGTGGTAAAGCTCTGCTAAATACTCCAGGATGTTAGCTATGTTTATCAGTGCTACATCTTGCCCTTCTGCTGCACTCCAACAGAGATATCTTTTCCATTTTGCTGAGTAAGTTTTTCTTGTTGAATGTCTGCGAGCTTCCAAGAGAATGTCTTTAACCCTTTGAGATAAATCTGGGTTATTCTGTCTTATGCAATGCTCCAAGCTGTTAGCTGCAGTGTTTTCAGGTTCGGATGCAGGGTTCTGAAGTTGTTCTGTGTTGGCAGTAAAGGAACCAAAGGTAGAGGCCATTGGGAGTTCCCGAGACATACTCCTCAGTAGTGGGTACCAGTGCTGCCTCGGCCAGTCTGGAGCTATCAGGATGATCCTTGGGTGGTCTTCTTTGATCTTCAATAGCACCCTGTGCATCAAAGGAAGAGGTGGGAATGCATATGCTGTCAGGTTTTCCCAAATGAAAGATAGGGAGTCCACCTTCCAAGCAAGTGGGTGGTAAGTCCTTGTGCAAAATTTTTTCAATTGGTGATTGTGAGGGGATGCGAATAAGTCTATTTCTGGTAGTCCCCATTTCCTTGTGATGGATTTGAAGACGTCTGGATGCAGCATCCATTCGTGGGCATCCGTGGTAGTCCTGCTTAAGATGTCTGCTAGCATGTTTTCTTTTCCTGGCACAAATATTGCCTTGAGCTGTATGCTGTAGCTTAGGGCCACATTCCATAGATCCATTGCCATCCGGCATAGAGGATATGAGTGTGTGCCCCCCTGCTTGTTGATATACCACATTACTGTGGTGTTGTCTGTCCTTATCAATAAATGCCCCTGATGGAGAAACGGTCTGAATGCCTGAATTGCCAGTTTTACTGCCAGCATCTCTTTTAGGTTTATGTGTAGGTTTTGCTGGTCTTGAGTCCATAAGCCTTGTATGCACTTGTCCATCATGTGTGCCCCCCAACCGAGGTCTGAGGCGTCTGTGGTTATGGTCTGGCTTGGTTGGGGGCTGTGGAAGGGCAGTCCTTTGTTCAATTGACAGGCCTGAGCCCACCATTGGAATTCCTGTTTCAGGCAAGGAATTATTGGAATTTGGTTTTCTAGGCTGCGTTTGTGCTGAGACCATAAATTCCTGAGGTACCATTGCAACTTTCTCATATGCAGCCTGGCATGTGGAATCAATATGATGCAGGATGCCATGTAACCCAGGGCTTGCAGGACTTTTCTTGCTGCAAGCTGGTTCTGCGTTGTTAATGCCATGAAGTAGAGTGGAAGGTGCTTTTGTTTTTCCGCTGTGAGGTATGCCATTTGATTTGAAGTGTCCAGTTCTGCACCCAAGAAAGTTATCCTTTGGGATGGCAACAGCCTTGACTTTTTTATATTTACTGTGTATCCAATGACCCTTTTCAAGTCTTTTGTTAATTTGTTTTTGTTGTCCGCTTGTAACAGGCAGTCGTCCAGGTAAGGGTAAATTTGAATTCCCTGAAGCCTGCAATGAGCAATTACTGATGCCAGGCATTTCGTGAATACTCTGGGCGCAGTAGATAAGCCAAAAGGCAATGCTGAGAATTGATAATGCTCTGATCCTGCAAGAAATCTGAGGTATCTTCTGCAAATTGGTCGTATGGGGACGCGCAGGTATGCCTCCTTGAGATCTAGAGTTACCAGCCAAGACTCCTTGCCCAGCATGGGAAGAAGCTGCTGTAGGGTCAGCATTTTGAATTTTGGGACAATGAGGTATGTGTTCAGTGCGGACAGGTCTAGAATAGGTCTCCATTGATTTTCCTTCCTTGGCACCAGGAAAAGTCTGGAGTAAAAACCTTGCCCTTTTTCCATAGGTGGTACCTTTTCTATAGCTCTCATCCTTTGTAAGTTGTCTATCTGTTGTAGAGCGTTTGTCATTTGATTTGCAGGTAGGTTTGGCATTCCTCTCTTCCTTGGTAGAGTATGGAAGTGAAACCTGTAACCTTTGTCTATTGTCTGTAAAATCCATTTGTCTCCTGTAATGTAATGTCAGTTTACTGAAAATAAGGCTAGCTTTCCGCCTAAGGGTGCTTCTAGTTGTTCCCTGGTAGGCGGCTTCAGAGCCAAGTCACTGAGATTGTCCTGTGGAAGTGGTAGTGGCTGGATCTGCAGCAGTATTTCGCTGGTTGTTAGGCTGCCACTGACGTCCTCTGTAGGCACCTCTGGATTGCCCTCTGCCTCTGGTGCGCCTATTCCTGCCTCTCTGTGCTCTGTTGGTGTCTGGAAAGGACCAATTTTTGGAAGGCCAGTTCCTACTAAACCTTGGAGGCTGGACCTGTAAGAAATCCTTGACTGTCTGGACAGATTTTGCTTTCTCTTCCACCTTCTTCAGCACTTGCTGTGCAGGAGAGCCAAACAAATTGTGTTTATCCATGGGAGCATCAAGGAGCTTTGATTTTACATGGTCTGGTAAGGACTGCTCTTTTAACCATGCATGCCTTCTGATCACTGTACCAGTCATAGCTGATCTAAAGGAGGCTTCCAGTGCATCATAGCCGCATTTTAAGGAATGATTATTGACCTGCTGTATGTTATGTGCCATATCCTGCAGAGATTTTCTGTCTAAAGGTTCAGGAGAGGACAGCTTTTTAGATAACTGATCTAACATAAATTCCTGATATTGAATCATGTGGAATTGACAGTTCAAGGCCCTAGCGGAAAGAGTAGCAGAAGTATAAACTTTTTTACCCCATCTCTCCAAGGCCCTAGATTCCCTTTCAGAGGGGAGAGGGTTTTTGGCAGAGGTAGTTGCTACAGCCTTGGGGCCCTGAGAAATAGTTTCAAGATCTGCAAAAGGAGCCTTATATAAGTGATTATGTGTGTCCGGAACCCTGTAGTATCTGTCGGGCTTAGCAGGGGCCGGAGGGAGTGAATCAGGAGCAGAGCAAGCATCATTAAAAGTATCATCTACAACTGTAAGTACTGGAGGAATGGCTAAAGGCCTATGCTGTGGTAAATGCAAAAAAGTCCTAAGCCTTTTCCTAGAGTCTGAGAAATCCTGACCCTGCCATTGAAAATGTTCCCTCATAGCATGCAAGGTTTCCCCAAAAGAAAATTCCTCAGGTGGAGAGGCAGAAGGAATGGAGTCTTCTGCATCAGAGTCCTCATATGGAGAAAAAGGGCCTTCAGGAGGATTTGTATTTTCTGATTCATCTGAGGAGTAATCAGAAGAAACTGGCTCAGGGGGTTCCGCTCTAGGCCTCTTCTCTGGAGGGGGCTGAGAGGCCCTATCAGGGTGAGACTGGGAACCCCTGATCAAAGAAATGAGGTCCTCTGCAAGAGTAAGCATTTGAGCACTAGAGCTAGGCCTGTGAGAGGGGGCTTTAGAAGGCACGGCCCTAGAGGTTTTAGCTGCTTTAGCCCTGGCAAAGGCCTTAATTGACATGGATGCAGGGGGCCTAGCAGCTCCACGTGCAGGAGAAGATACATCTAGGGGAATGGTATCTGATAAGTCCTGAGAAACTGTAAGAACAGGTAGTATTTCAGTAGCAGATTCAGCCATGCTTGAAGAGGCCTCGGTAGTTGGAGGCATGCTTTCGGCCGAAGGAAGAACCGCAGACTCTGCTTCAGCCGAAGCCGAGACGCTCGAGGTTGGCTTAACCGCGGTTTCGGCCGAAACCGCAGACCGCGAGTGTCGGTCCTTTTCCTTACGCTTTTTAGCTAAATGTGAAGTCGGAGTCTCACGGCATAATATAAGCAAAAGCGAGCCGAAAAACCTCTGCAAACTCGACCGACGTCTAAGCGTTCATCGGTTGAAGGAAGCACAGGCTAAACAAGCTGCTACGTCGTGGTCTGGGCCTAAACAAGGTAGGCAGTACGAGTGGAAGTCTTTATTCACTTTTTCTGACATCGGCTGAGGCAAGAAAGAGTCCCCAACGGGGTACTTAGCTTTTTAGAAGTCTTCGGTAGAAGTAATCTCTGGATCTGACCGACCGGCACTTGCGAACAGCTTCTGCTTCGGGCGCCACGCGGCAAGAAAGACTGAGGAAAATGGCGTCGGCTGATGCCTTTATACCCGAAGAACTGCAGCTATGATGTCGGGTGAAGTACGACACCAGTCGAGGCCAGACCCAGACTTTGGAATCTGGCCGACCGAAGGGCTGCCTGAGGCCAGGACAACCCATTTGTAAGGACTGCAGATGCATCCTTGAAGGACATCTGATAATGCGTAGATCCTGCCCTGAAGCTTAGGTATTTTCTGCACGAGTCCCTGATAGGGATGTGCAGATAGGTTTGTTTTAGGTCTAGGGTGGCTAAACAGGCATCTTTGGACAGCATAGGAAGAAGTTGCAGAAGGGTTAGAATTTTGAATTTTGGAACCACCAGGAAGGTGTTTAGAATGGAAAGATCTAGGATTGGGTGCCAAGTGCCGTCTTTTCTGGGTACAACAAAATGTCTGGAATAAAACCCTTGACCTATTTGTTCTGCAGGAACAGGCTGAATTGCTCTTATGGAAAGCAGAGATTGAATTTGGTTTTGTGCCTCTGCCCATTGGTTTGGGGGAAGGTCTGGGAACCCTTTTCGGGTTGGCAGTGAGTGGAAGTAAAATCTGTACCCCGGGATACAATGTTGAGGACCCATCGGTCTTTGGTGATGGAGGTCCAGTTTTTTGCATGATGGGCAAGTTTTCTTCCTAGGGGCACGAGTAATTGGGCAGAGGTGAGGATTGGAGTTGAGAAGTCATTGTGAATTCTTTCTGTAAGGGGGTGGCTTAGCACTCCTTGATTTAGAGGTGGAGGCACTCCATTGCTTAGACCTCTGCATACCCTTAGACTGTAATCTGGGGGGTCTGCTTCCCCTGGGTCTAGTTTGAGATAGCCTTGAGGGGGCTGGAAAGGCTCAATGTTTCGAAGGGCAATGCCTACTGAATCTTGGAGGTTGCACTTACAAAAATTCTTTGACTGTCTGCATAGACTTAGCTTTTTCTTCCATCTTTTTTAGAACCTCTTAAGCTTTGGTGCCAAACAGTATCCTTGTTCAAAGGAGAGCCTAGTAATTTTCATTTGACATGGTCTGGCAAGGTCTGTTCCTTAAGCCAAGCATGCCTTCTCAGTTCAGAACCAGTGACTGCTGCCCTGCAAGAAGCTTTTAGGGTGTAAAAGCCACATTGCAAGGTATGCTTGCTGACTTGGCTTGCAGCATGCATAAGCTCTTGTAATTCATTATTTTCTGCACAGTCTGTAAAGGTAGATAATTTTTGCTTAATAAGTTCCATAACATGCTGCTAGTATTTCAGCATGTGAAACTGGCAATTCAGTGCCATAGCAGAGGTGTATACTGTTTTATCCCATCTGTCTAAAGCCAGGGAATCCCTGTACGAAG
This sequence comes from Protopterus annectens, assembly GCF_019279795.1. Taxonomy (NCBI): domain Eukaryota; kingdom Metazoa; phylum Chordata; order Ceratodontiformes; family Protopteridae; genus Protopterus; species Protopterus annectens. The sequence continues at coordinate 980,451,173 of NC_056732.1, read as the reverse complement.
GGGTGGGATTCTTTAGCTGTAGTTGCTTTTATACCTTTAGGCCCCTGGGAAATGACCTCTATGTCAGCAGTAGGATTTTTTAAAAGAAATTTGAGAGAGTCAGAGACTCTGTAGTACCTGTCTGGTTTCCTTGGAGCAGGGGGTAAAGTATCAGGAGTTAAGACTGGATTCCATAAAGACATCATCCACAACATCCAGAACAGGAGGAACTGCTAAAGATCTATGTTAAGGTAAATCTAAAAATTCTTTTGGTATCCTTGAAAG
>NC_056732.1:980167797-980415449 GCF_019279795.1 Protopterus annectens | reverse complement strand
GGCAGATCGTCCTTCCTGACATTTGGGTAATCCTGCTGGCAGGTTGCGCTCAGTCGGCCTGAATTCCAAAGTCTTGGGTCCTGCGTTGGCTGCTGTCGCCCCTTCCCTGACATCAGGTCGTCAGGGGTATAAAAGAAGCAGCAGATGCCATTTTCTTCAGTTTTTCTTGCCCCAGATGTCAGGAGCCCCCTAAAAGGGTAGCCAAAGTTTATATATAGATATAGATATTATATATCTATATCTATATATATCTATATCTATAAATATCTCTCTCTCTCTCTCTGTATATATATATATATATATATATATATATATATATATATATATATATATATATATATATAAATACATGCACCAATATAAACTTTACCTTCATCTAGAAGCAAATACACCACATAGGTTGTATAAATCAGAGAAGGAAAGAAAAGTTCCAGCAGAAAAAAGGTGGATGGTGGGTGGGTAACCTGGACTGCAACAGTGAATACACTTGAACATCTACATTTATGGTAAGTGTACACAACTGTACTATGTTCTTCGTGTTTCACTGTTGCAGTCATTACATTTGGGTAGAGTCCCAAGGATATGGTTGGGAGGCTGGATCTAAACAGCATTAGGAGCGGCTATGTGGCCCTGCAGAACTGCAGTGGCAATGCCTGCCATGGATTTGGAGTAGAGTAGCAGATGGTAGTGCTTTGTAAAGGTGTGCACTGAACTCCAAGTAGCAGCCTCTAAAATGTATTTGGTTGGTACTCCCCTGAAAAAGGCTGCAGCTCTAGTGGAATGTGGCCTAATGCCCTTAGGCACTGGCTTGCCATGTTGTAAATAGCAGAAATGAATGCAGTGGCCTATCCACTTTGAAATAGTCTGCTTTGAGATAGCCTTTCCTTGTGATCCTGCAGCATATGCCACTAGTAATTGCTCTGTCTTCCTGAAAACTTTGGTTCTGTCCAAGTAGAATCTAAGATGTCTGTGTACGTCCAAAGAATGTAGAATTCTCTCCCCCTTGTTCTGTGGATTTGGATAAATAGTTGGCAGATAAACAGTTTGGTTAAGAGCCACACTGGACACCACCTTAGGCATAAATGTTGGGTTTGTCCTCAGTGAGACCCTGTCTGGATAAAAAATTATAAAAGGTTCCACAGCCATGAGAGCCTGTAGCTCTGAAACTCATCTTGCAGAAGTTGTTGCTAGGAGCAGAGCTGTTTTTCAAGATAAAAACTTTATATCAGCAGTAGCAGCTGGCTCAAAAGGAGGTAAGGTGAGTTTTTCCAAGACATAGTTGAGGTCCCATGCAGGTATTGGTGTTCTCCTTGGGGGCCTTAAATTTTTGGCTCCTCTGAGGTACTGCTTTAATAAAGGATGAGAAAAGATTGGTGGCTCTGTATTATAATGAGCCGAAATAGTAGAGGCATGAATTTTAATTGATGAAAAGCATAGGCCTTTGTCCAGCATCTCGGTTAAGTATTGCAAAATCTGAGGAATATGTGGTACAGCTGTATCAGTTCCTTGTGCCTGGTTCCAAGCACAGAATCTCTTCCATTTCCCAGCATAAGATTTTCTAGTACTAGGCCTTCTGGCTTCCAAAATGACATCCATTACAGCTTTACTGAGAGGTGTGTTTTGTATGACTACATTATCTGCCATGCTGTCAGGTTTAAAGTACTGAGTTGGCTGTGCAGGATCTGACTGTTTTGCTGGGACAGTAGATGAGGTATTTGAGGCAAGGTCCAAGCTGGGCATTGAGACAAGTTCCTTAGGATTGGATACCAGTACTGGCGTGGCCAGTCTGGGGCAATCAGTGTCACCTTTGGCTTCTCCTGTCTGACCTTTAGGAGTACCTCGGGGAGGAGAGGCAGTGGAGGAAAGGCATATGCTGATAGGTTTTTCCAGGTGAAAGATAAGGCATCCACTTTCAATGCTTGTCTGTGAAAAGTCCTTGTGCAGAATCTTTTTAGTTGGTAGTTGTGAGGGGGGAGACAAATACATCTTAAGGAATCCACTTTCAATGCTTGTCTGTGAAAAGTCCTTGTGCAGAATCTTTTTAGTTGGTAGTTGTGAGGGGGGAGACAAATGCATCTATGTCCGGGCATCCCCGTTTCCTTGTTATGTTGAAGACTTGTGGATCTAGCTGACACTCGTGGGGATCCATGAGGTTTCTGCTTAGTTCGTCTGCCGGAGTGTTTTCCTTTCCTGGCAGGAATTGTGCCTGCAGATGAACTTGGTAAGTCAATGCTGTGTCCCATAAAGCCATGGCTAGTCTGCACAGGGGATAAGAATGAGTGCCCCCTGCTTGTTTATGTACCACATGATGGTGGTGTTGTCTGTCTTTATCAATAGTTGTCCCGGATGAAATAGGTCCTTGAAGGCTGTCAGGGCATTTTGAAGAGCTAGCATCTCTTTTTGATTGATATGTAGATGCTTTTGGTTTGTGGACCAGGTGCCCTGAATGCCTCTTCCTGCCATGTGTGTCCCCCAGGCATAATCTGATGCATCCGTCATTAGGCTCTGCCTGGCTGGGGGTTGTGAGAATGGCTGTCCCTTGTTTTGGTGACAAGCCTTTGCCCACCATCAAAACTCCTGTTGCAGGCAGGGAATTAGAGTAATCATTGTTTCCAGACTGTGGCAATGTTGTGTCCAAACACTTTTTAGATACCTTTGAATTTTCCTCATATGCAGTCTTGCATATGGAATTAGTAAGATGCAGGATGCCATGAAGCCCAAAGCCTGCAGAATTTTTCTTGCAGATAACTGGGCCTTTGTTGCCATTTCCTTGAAATAGGTAGTCAGTTACCTTTGTTTGTCTGGAGTGAGATAAGCCATCTGGGCAGTTGTATTTAAGCTTGCACCCATGAATATTATCTCTTGAGAGGGTACTAGTTTTGATTTCTTTTTGCTGACTGTGTACCCTAGGCATGTTAAAAGTCTTATTACAAACTTCAGATGCTGTAGTAGAATGTCCTTGTTCTCTGCTTGTATGAGGCAGTCGTCCAAGTAAGGATATATTTGTATTCCTCTTTGTCTGCAGTAAGCAATTACTGGTGCCAGGCACTTTGTGAAGACCCTGGGCGCAGTAGATAAGCCAAAGGGCAGTGCAGAGAATTGGTAATGCTTTGAGCCAGCCTTGAATCTGAGGAATCTTCTGCATGTTTGTCTGATTGGGACATGCAGGTATGCCTCTTTTAGGTCTAAAGTCACGAGCCAAGTCGTGCTACCCAGCATGGGCAGAAGCTGCTGTAAGATCAACATCTTGAATTTTGGTATATCCAGGAAAGTGTTTAGAATAGATAGGTCCAGTATTGGTCTCCATGTTTGGTCCTTTCTGGGTACCAAGAACAGTCTTGAGTAAAATCCTTGTCCCTGCTCTTGCTAAGGCACTTGGTTGAATGCCCTCATGTCCATGAGAGCTGCGACTTGTTTTTGAGCCTCTGCCCATTGATTTTTTGGCAGGTCTGGCCAACCGTTTGCCCTTGGTAGGGTATGGAAATGAAACTTGTAGCCTTGACACACTATGTCTAGAACCCATTTGTCCTGGGTTATAATGTGCCAATTTTGAGAAAAAAGTGCTAGTTTTCCCCCTAAGGGTGCTGCCAGAAGATAAGTGCTTGGTGCAGGCAGGGAGAAGTCATTGGGACTGTTTCCTGTATGATTGTGATTTGTCCTCGCCACCTTTGGAGGTAGAGGCACTCCACGGCTTAGACCTGTAGGATCCTTGCTGCTGTGATCTGCCTCTAGGGTGTCTGGATCTGCCCCTTTGAAGTCTGTCCGAGACTGGAAAGGAGTAATTCCTTGTAGGCCAGTGTCTGCTAAATCTAGGTGGCTGTACCTGTAAGAAATCCTTGACCGTTTGCATAGATTTAGCTTTGTCTTCCATTTTCTTTAACACCTCTTCTGCCTTAACACCAAACAAGGTATCATGTTGTACAGGAGCATCTAATAATTTTGCTTTAACATGGTCAGGCAGATTTTGTTCTTTTAACCAAGCATACCTCGTAATGACAGAACCCGTAACAGCGGCCCTGCAGGAGGCCTCCAGATAATTAAAACCACATTGCAAAGTATGCTTTCCAACTTGTTCAGCTGCATGCAATAAATCCTGTATTTCTTTGTTTTCTGCACATTCAGAATTTGCCATCATTTTCTGTTTAAGCAGTGTCATGATATATTGCTGATATTTGAGCATATGAAACTGGCAATTTAAGGCCCTTATAGTTAAAGTAGCAGATGTTTAAATCTTTCTTCCCCATCTATCCAGAGCCCTAGAATCCCTATCAGAGGGGGTAGGGTTTTTTGCAGTAGAAGCCTTGACCCCTTTTGGACCCTGAGAAATAGTTTCTGGGTCTGCAGTAGGGTTTTGAAAAGGAATTTATGAGAGTCAGGGACCTTGTAGTATCTGTCCGGCTTAACAGGAGCTGGAGGTAGAGAGTCAGGGGTCAGACTGGACTCCGAGAACACATCATCTACAATGTCCAACACAGGTGGAATAGCTAGAGGCCTGTGTTAAGGAAGTTTCTGAGCCTTTTCTTAGATTTTGAAAAATCTTGGCTCTCCCAATGGAAGTGCTCCCTCATGGTATGCAAGGTTTCCCCAAAAGAGTAGTCCTCAGGAGGAAAAGCTGAAGGAATTGATCCTTCAGCATCAGAATCCTCATAGGGGAGAAGAGGATATTCCTGATCAGAAGAGGAATCAGAAGAAATGGAAACCTGATCTGAAGATTCATAGTCTAGTCTCTTATCAGGAGGAGGATGGGAACCCCTGATCAAGGTAATTAAGTCTTCGGCCATTTTGAGCATCTGATTTTTGGGCATGGAGGCCTGTCCTTGTGGCTGGTGAACTTGCTTCTTTGTCTTTAAAGGTGTTTTAGTCTTTGAAGTCGGTTTAATATATAATTGTTTAGGTTTGAATACACCCTCAGAAGCCGATGCCCTGCTCAGTGGCTCCAGACCCATTTGAGGGAATAATCTCCGAGACTCCAATACCTTGAGTTTCCTGCGGCCTGGCTGACTCCACGTGGGAGTTGGTAGCGGCCTGTGACTCTAAAGTAGTGGGCGTCAGGGGCTGCGAAAGCACCTGAGAACTGGCGAACCGGCAAATTGCTTAGGAGAAGCTTCGTCATCGGTTTTGGACCTTGGTTGCCTGTCTTTTTCCTTTTTGTTTGCGTTTTTTGTGAACTCCGGTAGTCGGATGGCTATCCGACGACATTGTATAATTAAATCTTCGTCCAAAATAGCTTAATGCAAAATCATACCGATGCTTAATAGTGCGTTGGTTAAATCTAGCACAAAATCGACAACTAGCAACGTCGTGGTCAGGGCCTAGGCAAGGAATACAGTAAGAATCAAAGTCCTTATGAGGTATTTGCTTCCCACAAGAAATACAATTATTAACATTTTCTAACATTGGTCTGGAGCAAGAAAAAAGTTTCCCCAACATGATACTTAGCTTTACTGAAGACTTCGGATCAGAAACTCGAACATGAAAATCTCAGGAATCGGCCTACCGGCACTTGCGAACTGCTTCTGCTTCGGGCACAGAGCGGCAAGAAAGACTGAAGAAAATGGCGTCGGCTGCTTCTTTTATACCCCTGACGACTTGACGTCAGGGAAGGGGCGACAGCTAACGCAGGACCCACGACTTTGGAATTCAGGCTGAGGGCAACCTGACAGCAGGATTACCCAAATGTAATGACTGCAACAGTGAAACACGAATAACATCTGATGGTGCTTGTAGCCTGCTTTGAAGCACAGGTAACTTCTGTAAGATTCCCTGTTTGGGATGTGCAGGTATACTTTCTTTAAGTAGAGTGTTGCCAACCGGGCATCTTTGCCTAGTATAGGAAGCAACTGGTGAAGAGTCAGCATCTTGAATTTTGAAATCACCAAAAAGGTGTTTAGAGTAGACAGGACCAGGATATGACACCATGAATTGTCTTTTCTGGGTACCAAGAAAAGTCTCGAGTGGAAACCTTGTCCCTTTTCCACTTCTGGTACAGTTTGAATAGCCTTTATGCTTAAGAGAGAGAGTACTTGCTTTTGAGCCTCTGCCCATTGACTTGGGGGTAGATCTGGCCAACCGTTTGGGGTTGGTAACGTGTGGAAGTGAAATCTGTATCCTTAGGACACATATTTAAAACCCATTTGTCCTGGGTAATGAGTTCCCAGTTTTTTGCATGTAGAGCAATCTTTCCCCCCAAAGGGGCAGTCAGTTGAGAAGTGTTTGGAAGTTTTAAAGTGAAGTCATTGAGACAGTTTACCATGGGGGGAGTTTTACTACTCCCAGATTTGGAAGTGGGGGCCCCCCACTGCTTAGTCCTGTGCGTACCTTTGGACTTAAGTCTGGGCGTTCTGCTGTATCTGGGTTTGGGCTGAGAAGGCCTGGAAGAGGCAAGAAAGGACCAGTTCTTAGAAGGCCAATGCCTACTAAATCTTGGAGGTGGTACTTGTAAGAAATCTTTAACAGTTTGCATAGATTTAGCTTTTTCTTCCATCTTTTTAAGAACTACTTCTGCCTTATTGCCAAACAGGCAGTCCTGATTTAAGGGAGCATCCAGTAATTTAGCTGTAACATGATCTGGCAAGGATTGCTCCTTAAGCCAAGCATGCCTTCTAAGTACAGACCCAGTGACAGCAGCCCTGCAAGATGTCTCTAGTGAATCAAAACCACATTGCAACGTATGTTTTCCAACTTGTTCAGCAGAATGCATTAAATCCTGTAAATCCTTATTTTCAGCACTATCAGGAATCAACATAATTTTCTGTTTAAGCAATCCAATAATATGCTGTTGATACTTTAACATACGAAACTGGCAGTTTAAGGCCCTAATGGCCAAGGTTGCAGAAGTGTATACCTTCTTACCCCATCTATCCAGCGCCCTGGAGTCTCTATCAGAGGGGGTAGGATTTTTGGCAGTAGTAGCTTTAATACCCTTGGGTCCCTGTGAAATGGTCTCAGTAGAATTTTTGAAAAGGAACTTGTGAGAGTCAGGAACCCTGTAATATCTATCAGGTTTTCTGGGAGCAGGAGGTAGAGAGTCAGGGGTCTAGCTAGATTCTGAAAAAGCATCAACAATGTCTAGTACAGGAGGGATAGCTAAAGGCCTGTGCTGGGGCAGGAGTAAGAAATCCCTATGCCTCTTTTTAGAATCAGAGAAATCCTGACCTTCCCAACGAAAATGTTCCCTAAGAGTATACAAGGTTTCACCAAAAGAGAAATCCTCCAGGGGGAAGCAGAGGGAATAGAGTCCTCAACATCAGAATCCTCATACATAGATAAGGGTAAATCCTGGTCATCAGAGGAAACAGAAATTTCAGAATCCTGGTCAGAAGTATCATAAACAAACTCAGTCCTAGGTCTCAGAGGGAGAAGGTTGGCTTCCCCTGATTAAAGTAATAAGGTGTTCAGCCATTCTTATCATTTGCTTTTTAGGCATAGAGGCTTGACCATGTAGTCTGGGCGTCAGTTTTCTAGGCATGGTTTGTGTTTTAGGCCTTGAAGAAGATGGCATCGGTTTAATAAGCAAGTCAGTAGGCCTGAATACACCCTCAGAAGCCAGTGCCTGCACAGCGGCTCCGGACCCATCCAAGGTAGAGAAAGCTGCTCTCTCTAAAGCTAAAAACACAGCATCAATAGGACCGGATGGTGTCCCCGGCTGTGTGCTACATGAGCTAAATGAGGAATTAAACCCGCACATAAGGCAGCTGTTTAATCTCAGCCTTACCACAGGATACGTGCCCAAGGAGTGGCGTACGGCAACTGTGGTCCCACTCCACAAAGGCGGTGCCTCTACGGACCCTGGTAATTACCGCCCCATAAGCTTAACAAGTCTAGTCTGCAAAGCTATGGAGAGGATCATAATGGAGCTCATAAACAAAGATATAGGGGACTTGCAGACATTGGACCCGACCCAGTTTGGCTTCGTCAAAGGCAGATCATGCCTTTTGAACTTGGTCGACTTCTTCGAAAAAGTCATCAAGGCCATTGATGAGGGAAAGGCAGTCCATACAGCCTACCTTGACCTTGCAAAGGCTTTCGACACAATACCCCACTCGGTATTGTAGAAAAACTTACCAGCTTAAATGTAAACCCATATGTCACAAGATGGGTTGCAAACTGGCTTAAGGACAGAACCCACAAGGTTAGAGTTGCTGGCGCTATGTCAGACTCCAAGCCGGTCACAAGTGGTGTCCCACAGGGCTCGGTCCTTGGCCCCCTATTGTTCGGCATCTACTTCTCAGAAGTACAGGCCAACATGGGAGGACTTTGTTGACAAAGTTTGCAGACGACTGCAAACTGGGCCATAGTGGAAAGTGCATCGGACACGGATATCCTTCAGAAGGGACTCACGGAAACAGACAGCTGGTGCCAGAGCCATGGCCTGAAGTTAAACGCCAAAAAATGTATAGTCATACCCTTCGGAAAAACAAGGTAACCCCAAGCTACCATATAGGTGGCAATCCACTAAGCACAGAAGAGGTTATCAGGGACCTGGGGACCCAGGTTGACAGTGGCCTTTCTTTTGACACTCACATTGCTAAAGTGGTTAGAAAGACCTTCTACATTGCCCACCTGATCATGAAGGGATTCACATCCAGATCTAGTGAGGTCATTGTTCCCCTGTACTCTTCACTTATCAGACCAATGATCGAGTACAATGCCCCATTCGGGATGTATCTCACCCGACATCTGCAGCAATTGGAGAGACCCCAAAAGTTCCTCACCAAAAGGATAAAGGGACTCTGTCATATGCTGCCAGACTGAAGAAACTCCAGCTCTATTCAGTCGCATACCGTCTGCTCAGAGGTGACATGTGCCTGACATACAAGGCCATGTCCAACCCGGAATTAATGGACATGCTCCACCTCAAAAAATCCAAATCAACCAAAACCACTAGAGCAAGCGACTTAAACCTTAGCACAGATATAAATAGGATGTGCTGGAGGGATAGATTTATCACTCAGAGACTCCCTATGCTGTGGAATAAAATCCCGGTCCATGTGAGGCAGAGCACCTCGCTGGCTCTTGTTCAAGAGAAATCTTGACCTGTGGATGGGAGATCGTAGGTTTACCCCGGGAATCATCTCTGTGTCACTGCTGGACAGAGGCACAACAAACTAATGGGCACAGTATTTTTTCATATAAGGGGTGGCGTAAGCCACAAAACTTTGGGCTAGGCTTATAAATGCCTTAGGGCAGATAGCCTAGTATAAACCTATGAACCTAATCCGCAGGTTCCACAGTTGAAGCATCTCGTGGCATAGCGGACTCCGAATGGGTTTCAGTAGAGGCCTGCAAATCTGAAACAGCGGATATCAGGGGTTGCGAAAGCGCCCGAGTACCGGCGAACTGGCGACTGGCTTAGGAGAAGCGTTGGCAGCTTTGGACCTAGGCGGCCTGTCTCTGTCTTTATCTTTGCATTTTTTCAGAATGTCCCGGTAGGATTTTTAGCAGAAGAAGCCTTAATGCCCTTGGGGCCCTGAGAAATGGTTTCAGGATCCGCAACAGGATTTTTGAAAAGGAATTTGTGGGAGTCAGGAACCCTGTAGTATCGGTAAGGCTTACAAGGAGTCGGAGGCAGAGAATCTGGAGCCATACTAGATTCTGAAAAAACATCAACAATGTCTAGAAAGGAGGTATAGCTAAAGGCCTATGCTGAGGAAGAAGAAGAAAATCCCTAAGTCTCTTTTTAGAGTCAGAAAAATTCTGACTTTCCCAGTGGAAATGTTCTCTTAAGGTATATAAAGTTTCCCCAAAAGAAAAATCCTCAGGGGGAGAAGCAGAAGGAATGAAATCCTCTGCATCAGAGTCCTCATAAGTAGGTATAGACAATTCCTGTTCATTAGAAGAGTCAGAAGAAATAGAATCCTGTTTAGAAGATTCATAGTCAATATCTTGCCTAGGCCTCTTAGAAGGGGTGGGGTTGGCTACCCCTGATCAGAGTAATTAAATCTTCAGCCATTTTGATCGTTTGTTTTTTTAGGTATCGGGGCCTGCACATGTGGCCTAGGCGTTGGTTTTTTAGGCATAGGTAGAGATTTGGGCCATAGTTTTGAAGATGGCGTCAGTTTAATATACAAATCTGTAGGCCTGAAAACACCCTCAGAAGCCGGTGCCTGCACAGCGGCTCTGGACCCATCCAAGGCAGAGACATCCATGGGTTCCATAATTGAAACATCTCGCGGCATACCAGACTCCAAATGGGTCTCAGTAGAGGCCTGCGAAACAGAAATAGCGGGTATCAGGGGCTGCAAAAGCACCTCACTTAGTACCGGCGAACTGGTGACTGGCTTAGGAGAAGCATTGTCTGCAGTTTTGGACCTCAACGGCCTGTCTCTGTCTTTTTCTTTGCGTTTTTTAGGTATTCCGGTAGTCAGATTGCTAACCGACGGCATTTCTGGATAATTAAAGTGTGAGCCAAAATATTTAAAAGCAAAAATGTACCGATGTTTGATAGTGTGTTGATTAAATAAAGCACAGAACCGACAGCAAGGTACATCGTGGTCAGGGCCTAGGCAAGGAATACAGTACAAATGGAAATCCTTATGAGGTATTTGCTTCCCACAAGTAATGCAATTATTAACTTTTACTGACATCGGTAAGGAGCAAGAAAGTTTCCCCAATGGGGTACTTAGCTTTTTAGTTGAAGACTTCTGATCTGAAACTCGAAAACGAAAATTTCAGGAGTCGGCCGACCGGCACTTGTGAACTGCTTCTGCTTCGGGCACCAAACGGCAAGAAAGACTGATGGAATGGCATCGGCTGCATGTTTTACACCCCTGACGACCTGACATTATGGAAGAAGGGACAGCAACCGACGTAGGACCCAAGACTTTGTTAATCAGGCTGACTGAGGGCAACCTGCCAGCAGATTACTCAAATGTAATGACTGCAACAGTGAAACACGAAGAACATCCGCAGGTTCCATAGTTGAAGCATCTCATGGCATACCGGACTCCGAATGGGTTTCAGTAGAGGCCTGCGAATCAGAAGTAGTGGGTATCAGGGGCTGCGAAAGTGCCTGAGTACCAGCGAATTGGCAACCGGCTTAGGAGAAGCGTTGTCAGCAGCTTTGGACCTAGGCGGCCTGTCTCTGTCTTTATCTTTGCGTTTTTTCAGAATGTCAGTAGTTGGATGGCTTACCGAAGACATAACTGGATAATTGAATCAAGCACCAAAATATTTAGAAGCAAAAATATACAGACGACTGATAATTCATGGTTTAAATAAGGCACAAAACCGACAGCGAGGTACATCGTGGTCAGGGCCTAGGCAAGGAATACAGTACGAAAGAAAACCTTTACGAGGTATTTGCATTCCACAAGAAATGCAATTATTTACTTTTGCTGACATCGGTTTAGAGCAAGAAAAGGTTTCCCCAATGGGGTACTTGGCTTTTAATTTAAAACTTTGGTTCTGAAACTCGAAAATGAAAATTTCAGGAGTCGGCCGACCGGCACTTGCGAACTGCTTCTGCTTCAGGCACCACATGGCAAGAAAGACTGATGTAATGGCATCGACTGCATGTTTTACACCCCTGACTACCTGCCATCACGGAAGAAGAGACAGCAACCGACGCAGGTCCCAAGACTGTTAATCAGGCCAACTGAGGGCTACTGCACGCAGATAACCCAAATGTGATGACTGCAACAGTGAAACACGAAGAACATCAGCAAATCTTAACATTTTGGATCCTTGAGATCCAGAGGGACCAGAAAAGCCTGGGGTAGAAAGAGAAATAAAGTCTGAAGAGACAACATCCGAAAAGGAGGAGTTTTGAGAAAGATATTGAGCTGGGAACAATCCAGAATTGGTCTCCAAGTGCCATCCTTTCTGGGAACTAAAAACATTCTGGAATAAAAATCACTCCCTACCTGGCTAGGAGGCACAGCTTGAATGCTGCCCTGGAACAAAACAGAATGGTGCACCTCTGGGAAAAGAGGAAATTGTTTCAGAGGAGGTTAAGGGATGCCCAAAAAGGGAGTAAGGGATTTCCAAACCATGAAATATCACCGGCAGATAATGGATAGAACCAGAGTGTCTGTTGTGATCCTTAACCATTTTGAAAGAGACAGGGAAAGACAGAGGGATAAGGAAATCTGCCTGAGGGAAAGGGGAAACAAAATTGTCAAATGGAACCCAGCTTACCCTAAAAAGCAGGTTTCTGGGAGGTAGGAGTTAGAGTAGACTTAGCAGGAGGCACATGTCTAGAGCCCTTTTTTCCCTTTAGGCAGAGGGTGAGACTGCCTGTGAACAAAAGCAGGTTTGGAGGGATAAGTCTTCTGAAACTTATGAATAGGAGAAATAAAAATTCCTTTCAACTCCTGCAAGGCTTTATCCTTATCCAGGACAGACAACAGCAGCACCAGCAAAAAAACTGTACTATCCAAAGGAACATCCCACAGTTTGGCCTTAATATCATCAAACAAACATTAAAATGAAGCCGAGAGTAATGCCTAATTGAACCAAAGGCATCTGCCATGGAGGAGGCTTCAGCTGCATTTTAGCCACATTTGATACAGCAGTGAGCAACTTAAGGGGCAGATCCCAAGAGGAAAAGGACAGAGCCTTCCTCTCAGTCAGGAAGGTCAGAAACAACTTTGAAAACCTGACATAGGAAGACCAAAACATACCTGGTCATACAAGTCTAGCAGTTGATGGCCTGAACAGATATAGTGGCAGTAGTGTAGACCACTTTTCCCAGCCTCTTCGTAGCCTACTATCCTTATCTGAAAGGAGCAACTTGGTAAAGGGCAACAGCTTGGAGTGTTTGTCAGAAGAGACCGACAATACAGAAGGGTCAACAGAAGGGCATTTATAAAGACAGACATTAGCATTCATCAGACACTTTATAAAATCTATCACGTTTCTTGGGTGCAGAGGGCTGAGAATCAGAGGTCACTGAAGCTGCTGAAAAGAAGACATTCAGGAGGGCAGTCAGAACAGGGAGAACAACCGATGGCTTAAGAGAGTCTCCATCTGAAGGAGTTCATAACACCTTTTTTGAATGTCAAGGAGACTTGAGAACATACCCACTTAAACTCCATCATGTGGGCAACAGTATCCCCAAATGAGAGTTCCTCCAAAGGGAAATCTAGACCAATAAAATAGTCTTCCTCTAAACCATAGTCCAAGGGGGAAGGAATCTGAGAAGAGTAAGACAGGGACTCTTACCCAGAATCCAGCTCCTCATATGAAGAATCTAGTTCCCTGGGTCTTTTAAGAAGAGGGGAAGACCAGGGAGGGGCAGGCACCCCTTGAGGAGACTAATGCCATTAAAGCATTAAATAACGCCAAAGTAAAATTCTGCCGTTCACACAGAGGATACTTATCTACAGGGGAAACATGCTTGGTTTTCGGTTTCTTTTTCCTGCAGGATGTCCGCACGAACACCCTCAGAGGGGCAGACCCCTGGCAACACTTAAAAGTAGTAGGATATAATCAGCCAAGATTACCCTCAACTTAAGGAGCAGATGTTTGTAAAACCTTCAAGGAGCTGCGTGAAGTCACATGTATGCCGGCTTCACACCAGGGAGGAATCAGAGGCAACCATTGGATGATTCTTTGGGCTTTCAATAGCCTTGACAGAGATGTCCAGGGAGGGCTGGACAGCAGCCATATCACACAAATTTTTTTGCCTTTTTCTTGGCAGACATCCAACCCCTCAGGATGGGAAGATTTCGCCACAGCACCTTGAGACAACAACTTAAGATGGTGGTTTTCAAGATAAATAGATAAAGAGGAGAAAAAGTACAGCTGTGTACACTTTCCATAAATGTAGATGTTTGAGTGTATTCACTGTTGCAGTCATCACCTGTGGGTTATCCCTGCTGTGGTAGCCCTCGGCCTATAGTCTTGCTTTATAGTACTTGACGACCTGACGTCGCCTGTAGTCTGACGTCAGGTCGTGAAGTACTATAAAGCAAGGCAGACGACATCATTACATCAGATCTTCTTGCCCTAACCCGTCAGAAGCACAAGGAAAAAGTGAGAAGTGGTCCTGGTGGCTAAGAGCCACCCTGGGAAGCATGTGTCCTCCTAGGGCAAGATGTGAAAAGGGGGATGGAGGAGGGAAACCAAGACTGCAACAGTGAATACACTCAAACATCTACATCTATGGTAAGTATACACAACTGTACTATGTTCTTCATGTTTCACTGCTGCAGTCATCACCTGTGGGAGGATTCCCAAAGCTGAGGTAAAGGGTGGAAGGAAAGATAGAGTCCTAGGTATGGGTCAGGAAGCCCTGCAGAATTGCAGAGGCAAACCCTGCCCTAGACTTCAAAAAGAGAGGTAGTGGTAATGCTTTGTAAAGGTATGGACAGAGCTGCAGGTGGCTGCTTCCAATATGTCCCTGGTAGGAACTCCTCTGAGGAAGGCAGTGGAAGTGGAAGTGGAGTTGCCCTAGTGGAATGGGTACGGACTGACCTAGGGATGGGTTTCCCATGTAGTCTGTAGCAAACATGGACACAGTGTGAATTCCATTTGGAAATGTTTGTTTGGAGATGGGCTTCACCTCTGCCCCTGGGGCAAAGCTTACAAGATGGTCAGTTTTTCTGAATAGCTTAGTGCAGTCCAGATACTATCGGAGTTGTCTGTGCACATCTAGTGAGTGTAGAATTCTTTCCCCCTTGTTTTGAGGGTTGGGAAAGAAGGTGGGAAGGTGTATGGCCTGGTTACGGGTCACATCAGATACCACCTTGGGCATAAAGGAGGGATTAGTCCTCAGGGAGGCTCTGTCTGCATGGAAAATTATGAAGGGCTCGACAGCCATGAGGGCTTTAAGTTCTGACACCCTTCTGGCTGAGGTGAGAGCTAGTAGGAAGGCAGTCTTCCAGGAGAGGTATTTCAATTCTGTTGAAGCGGCAGGTTCGAAAGGAGGTAAGGTAAGGTTAGTTTCTCTAATACAATTCAGGTCCCAGGGTGGAGTAGGATGTCTTCTGAGAGGCCTGTTATTAGAAGCCCCTCTGAGGAACTGCTTAACCAAAGGATAACAGAAAAGGGGTGGGTCTGAATCATACTGAGCAGAGATGGTTGAGGCATGGATTTTGATAGAGGAGAAGGAGAGGCCACTATTGAGCAACTCTGCTAAGTAATCCAGGATGAGAGGGATGGAAAGTTGGGAGGTACTGCCCCATTTCGACTGTTTCCAGGAGCAGAATATTTTCCATTTTCCTGCATAAGATTTTCTTGTGCTGGGCCTTCTGGCCTCTGTGATGATGTCCAGGACCTGTTTGCTTAACAGTGACTTCTTGCTAGTTTTTAGTGTAGGAGCCATGCTGAAAGTTTGACAGTCTGTAGGTCTGGGTGTAGTACCTTCCCCCTCTCCTGGATCAAGAGGTCTGAGCTTAGGGGAAGCAGCTTGGGGGGGTTGTAAAGTCCAATTGCATAGTAAGGGGTACCAATGCTGTCTGGGCCAATCTGGAGCGATGAGGATGGCCTTTGGTTTCTCCTCTCTTATTTTGATCAGGACCTTGGGAAGAAAGGGCAGAGGAAGGTATACATAGACAAAGAGGGAGCTCCAGTGGAAGGTCAAGGCATCCACCTTCCATGCTAGGGGGTGAAACTCCCTGGTGCAAAACCTGTGCAGCTGGTGGTTGAGGTGAGGCAAAGAGGTCCACCTCTGGGGTCCCCCACTCCTGGGTGATTTGCAGAAAGATTTCACTGTGGAGCTGCCATTCATGGGAGTCCAGTAAGTTTCTGTTTAGGTGGTCTGCCGGTGTGTTGTTGATCCCTGTTAAGTACTGGGCAATTAGGTGTAGGCTCATGGAGATGGCTGTAAGCCACAGACTCATGACTAACGTGCACAGGGGGTAAGACTGGGTGTCCCCCCTGCTTGTTGATGTACCACATTACTATGGTGTTGTCTGTTTTTATAAGGAGGACCCCTGGCCTGAGATGGGGTTAGAAGGAAGTCAGAGCGTTTTGCACTGCCATCATTTCTTTCTGGCTGATGTGCAAGTGAAGCTGCTGAGCATTCCAAAGGCCCTGGGTACACCTGCCTGCTAGGTGAGCGCCCCAAGCTATCCCCGAGGCGTCGGTGGTGACTGTCTGGCTGGAAGGGCGGAGGATGAAGGGAAGACCCTTGTTCATGGGTTAGGCCTCTGCCCACCAGAGAAATTCATCCTTTATGCAGCCTCTGCCCACCAGAGAAATTCATTCCATATGCAAGGGATCAGTGGGAGAGTGGTCTCTAGGGACAGAGTGCTGACACCAAAGGTTCTTTAAGTACCACTGAATCTTTCTCATGTGAAGCCTGGTGAGAGGGATGTGAATTCACCCCGGGGATCACGTCAGTCACCCTGCTAGACAGGGGGCCAGGGAAGAAAATATTGTGGGAAGAAATAGCCAGGAAATTGTTATGCCTAGGCTTGTACAGGTCGTACGGCCGATAGCCTAGTACCAACCTATGAGAAGGATGCAAGATGCCATGTATCCCAGGGCTTGCAGGAACTTCCTCGCAGTGAAGTGATGTCTGGAAACCAGGTGGGTGAAGTAGAGAGGTAGGAAACTCTGCTTTTCTGGGGACAGGAAGGCCATTAGGGTTGCTGTGTGTAGCACAGCTACCAGGAAAACAATTTTCCTAGTGGGGTTTTGCTTTGATTTTTTTCTCGTTGATGGTGAACCCTAGGGAAGTTAGGGTTTTTTTGACAAACAGAAGATCCTGGAGTAACTTTTCTTTGCTGTTCGCCTGCATAAGACAGTCATCCAGGTAAGGGTAAATCTGTATACTTCTCTGTCTGCAGAATGCTATAGCTGCCAAGCATTTGGTGAATACTCTGGGAGCAGTAGATAAACCAAAGGGTAGGGCAGAGAACTGAAAGTGCTGATTGCCTGCTCTGAAGCACAGGAATTTTCTCCACTATTCCCTGATGGGGATGTGGAGGTAGGCATCTTTTAGGTCTAGTGTCATCAGCCAGGCATTATGTGCAAGCACAGGCAGGAGCTACTGCAAGGTTAGCATTTTGAATCTGGGGACCACCAAGAAGGTGTTCAGTTTGGAGAGATCCAGGATGGGGTGGCCAGGTGCCCTCTCTTCTGGGGACAAGGAATAGTCCGGAGTAAAAACCTTTTCCTGTTTGATCCGGACGGACAGGTTCTACTGCCCCCTGGGATATTAGGGTTTTTACCTGTTTTAATGTCTCTGCCCACTGGTTTAGGGGGAGGTCTGGGTACCCTCTTGGAACTGGAAGTTCGCTGAAGAAGAATCTGTATCCCTGAAAAAATTATTTTAAATACCCATTGGTCCTTGGTTATAGAGACCAATTGTCCTTGAAGAGGGTGAGCCTTCCTCCTAGTTTTAGATGAGCGAAAGGAGGGCAGAGGGAGGAGGGAGAGTCATTGTGAGTGCTGATTTGGCTTAGAACTCTCTGCCTTAGCGGCGGAAGTGGTCCATTGTTTGCTTCTTTGCTGGCCCTGGGATGGAGGCATGGATGTCCTGTCCCTGCGGGGCTTACTTTGGCCCTGTCTGCTGGGTGCAGGGAAGGCCCAGTGTTTTAGAGGGGAAGTTCCTGCTGAATCTGGGTGGCTGAACTTGAAATAAATCTTTTACTGTTTGCATAGATTTTGCTTTGTCTTCCATCTTTTTAAGCACCTCTACTGCTTTTTCCCCAATCAGGTGTTCTTTATCTAGGGGTGTATCAATATGTTTAGACTTAACATGATCAGGAAGAGGCTGTTCCTTCAATCATGCATGTCTTCTAATAACAGATCCTGTCACTCCTAACCTGCTAGAGGCTTCTAGGGCATCATATCCGCATTGTAATGAGTGCTTGACCACCTGACAAGCAGAGTGCAGTAATTCTGCCAGCTCTTTTGAGCTGGCACCATCAGGGGAGGTAGCAATCTTCTGTTGTAATTGTTCCAAAGTGTGTTGTTGATATTTTAACATATGGAACTGACAATTGAGTTCTCTGACAGCTAAGGTTGCACAGGTGTATACCTTTCTTACCCCATCTGTCCAGATCTCTGGAGTCTTTGTTAGAAGGAAGAGGATTCTTGGCAGAACTAGTTTTAGCTCCTTTGGGTCCCTGTGTATTGCCCTCAGGGTCTGCAGCACGGTTCCTGTACAGGTATCTGTAAGAATCTAGTACTCTATAGTACCGGTCAGGTTTAGCTGGGGCAGGAGGCAGGGCATCAGGGGCTAAACTGAATTCAAGGAAAACATTATCCACCACTTCTAGAATAGGTGGGATGGCCAGGTCTGTGCCTGGGCAGGTCCAGAAACTCTCTAAGATGTTTCTTTGACTGTGGGTAGTCCTGAGATTCCCATTGAAAATGTTCCCTGAGGGAGTGAAGAGTTTCCCCAAAGAAGAGGTCCTCTAGAGGAGGCAGATGGGATGGATTCCTCTGCATCTGAATCCCCATAAACAGTTAAGGGCTGTTGTTCCTCTTCAAAGGCAGAATAATCAGATACCTCAGACTCCTAGTCGGTCATAATTTCTGGAGAAGGAGCCCTTTTCCTTTTTGGAGTGGAGGCTTGAGTACCTTGGCTAAGGGAGATGAGATCCTCTGCCATTTTAAGCATTTGAACTTGGGGTGGGGGAGCAGTAAAGTACAGTTGTGTATACCTACCATAAATGTAGATGTTAGAGTGTCTTCACTGTTGCAGTCATAACTGTAGGGTACTCCTGCCGTCAGGCAGCCCGAGGTCGGCCAGAATATCAAAGTCTGGGTCCGGCATCGGCTGTATCAGCAAGCACCCTGACGTCAGAACGCATGGGTATAAAGCTGACAGCTGACGCCATCTTCTCCAGCCTTTCTTGCCCCTGATGTCAGAAGCCCCCATAAAACCAAAAGGTGTCCCAAGGGAAACACAAATACACCAAAAAGGTAGTGGAAAAGAAACAAGAGGGGTCTGGAGGGAGGGAAACACCGACTGCAACAGTGAAGACACTCGAACATCTACATTTATGGTAGGTATACACAACTGTACTATGTTCTTCGTGTTTCACTGTTGCAGTCATAACTGTAGGGTAGAATCCCAAAGCTGAGAACACGGGAGGAGGTTATGAAGAAGGAGCAGCTAGAAGACCCTGCAAAACAGCAGAGGCAAAGCCTGCCCTAGACTTAGAGTACAAAGGGAGGTTATAGTGCTTGGAAAAGGTATGCACAGAGCTCCAAGTGGCAGCCACCAGAATGTCCTTAGTAGGAACTCCTCTGAGAAAGGCTGCTAAAGTGGCAGCTGCTCTAGTAGAATGAGTCCTGACAGAACCTGGAATCTATTTTCCATAAAGAGAGTAACAATATCTTATTCCATGAGCAATCCATTTGGAAACAGTTTGTTTAGAAATAGCTTTACCTAGAGAACTGGAAGCAAATGAGATAAGCAATTGATCTGATTTTCTGAAATCTTTAGTTTTGTCCAGGCAAAAACGTAGTTGCCTGTGTACGTCTAATGAATGCAAAATCCTTTCCCCCTTATTTTGGGGTTTTGGGAGAAAGGTAGGAAGGTGAATAGTCTGATTTAGAGCCACTCTAGAAACTACCTTAGGCATAAAAGTAGGATTGGTCCTCAAGGAAACTCTGTCCTGATGGAAGATGAGGTATGGTTCCACGGCCATGAGGGCTTGCAACTCAGACACCCTTCTGGCAGAAGTCAAGGCCAACAAGATAGCTGTCTTCCAGGATAAGAACTTAATATCTGCAGAGGCAGCAGGCTCAAAAGGAGGCAAAGTAAGCTTTTCCAAGACATAGTTGAGATCCCAAGGAGGGACAGGAGGAGATCTAGGAGGTCTTAAATTCTTAGCTCCTCTCAGAAATTGTCTAACCAGCTGGTGGGAAAAAATGGGAGGATCACAATTGAAATGAGCCGAAATAGCAGAAGCATGAATTTTAATGGAAGAAAAGGAAAGACCTTTAATCAAAAGGTCTGAGAGATAAAGTAAAATAGAGGGAATATCAGGTAAGAATGGATCCGAACCACGATCCTGCATCCAAATACAAAATCTTTTCCATTTAGAAGCATAAGATTTCCTTGTACTAGGACGCCTAGCTTCCAAAAGAATATCCAAAACTTGTTTAGGAAGAGAAGAAGGAATCAATTGCCTTTGATGAGCCAAGCTGCCAGGCAGAAAGTCTTGATTTGAGAGTGAAATACCTGACCCTGATGCTGGGACAGTAGAGAATGGGTCAGAGGAAGACTCCAAGGGGGTTCCAAGCAAAGGTGCAGTACAGTTGGATACCAAAACTGATGAGGCCAATTTGGAGCTATCAAAATAATCAGTCTGGGTTTGTCCAGCTTTATCTTTAGCAATACCCGAAGCAGAAGAGGAAGAGGAGGGAAGGCATATCCCGAAAGATTCCTCCAGCTGAAGGACAGGGCATCCACTTTCCAAGCTGTCTTGTGGAAGGACCTGGTGCAAAAGAGAGGCAACTGATGGTTGAAATGGGACGCAAACAGATCTATCTGAGGACAGCCCCAAACTGCAGTTATCTTGCTGAATAAGTTGGGGTCCAACATCCATTCGTGAGGATCCAAAATGTTTCTGCTTAAGCTGTCTGCTAAGAGATGTGTCCCATAAAGTCATGGCAAGTCTGCAAAGGGGGTAAGAGTGAGAGCCCCCTTGCTTGTTTATGTACCACATGACTGTGGTATTGTCTGTTCGAATTAACAGAGGTCCTGGCTTCAAAAGAGTCTGGAAGGCTAGAAGAGCATTTTGGACTGCCAACATTTATTTCAAGCTGATGTGCCATAGAAGGTGTTTGTTTGCCCAAGAGCCCTGTTGGCACTTGTCTAGAAAATGAGCTCCCCAAGCATAATCCGAGGCGTCAGTGGTTATGATCTGAGTAGGTTGAGGAAGACGAAAGGGCTTCCCTTCGTTCAAAACACACGCCCTGGACCACCAAAGGAATTCCTTCTGGAGGCAGGGAATCATTGTATCCAGACTGTGTCAATGCTGAGACCATACACTCTTTAGGTACCATTGAAGTTTCCTCATGTGAAGCCTCGCATTTGGAATCAACAGGATGCAAGAGGCCATGTAGCCCAAAGCCTGCAGGAATTTCCTTGCAGTGAGCTGAGTCAAGGTTGCCAAGGTCTTGAAGACTGAAGCCAGCTGTAACTGTTTTTCTGGAGTAAGGAAGGCCATCTGTAAACTTGTGTCTAGAAGAGCTCCCAAAAAGATCATTCGTTGAGAAGGAATCAAATGTGACTTTGTGTTCACTGAGAATCCCAGTAGTAGGAGAAGACGTTGAACAAAATGCAGGTGTTGAAGTAAAAGGTCTTTGCTGTCTGCCTGAATTAGACAGTCGTCCAGATAGGGGTAAATCTGAATCCCCTGAAGTCTGCAGTAAGCTACTACTGGAGCCAGGCATTTGGTAAAAATTCTGGGCGCAGTAGATAAGCCAAATGGCAGTACAGAGAATTGGAAGTGTCTTGAGCCTGCCTTGAATCTGAGGTACTTTCTGCATTGTTGCCTTATGGGGACGTGTAAGTAAGCCTCTTTTAAGTCCAATGTTACCATCCAAGCATCTTGTGAGAGCATTGGGAGAAGTTGTTGAAGAGTAAGCATCTTGAATTTTGGAATTTCCAAAAAGGTGTTTAATATTGAGAGGTCCAGAATAGGTCTCCAGTTTTGTTTTCTTGGGATCAGAAAAAGTCTTGAATAAAAACCTTTCCCCACCTCTAGAGGTGGAACAGGTTCTATGGCTCTTAAGGCTAATAAAGCATCCACTTGATTTAAGGCCTCTGTCCATTGATGTTTTGGCAGATCTGGCCAGCCGGAAGGCCTTGGCAGAGTGTGGAAGTGAAATCTGTAGCCTTTCAAAATCACGTCTAACACCCATTTGTCCTGGGTAATGTGAGTCCAATTTTTGTAAAAAAGAGAAAGTTTTCCTCCGAGAGGGGCATCCAGGGAAGGAGGACCTGTAGCCCAACAGAGGGAGTCATTGGGTCTGCTTTCTTTGGGTTTGAGGTCTGTCTTCTCCCCTTCTAGGTGAAGAAGCAGTCCACTGTCTAGATCTGTAAGAGGCCTGAGCCTGCGCCCGACCTCTGGAGCATCTATATCTTCCCCTTTGAGGCCTGTCAGAAGTGGGAAAAGACCAATTTTTGGAGGGCCAATTTCTAGAAAATCTAGGAGGCTGTACTTGCAAAAAAATTTTTTACAGTCTGCATAGACTTGGCTTTTTCTTCCATCTTTTTAATAACCTCCTCAGCCTTAGATCCAAATAAGACATCATGCTGAACAGGGGCATCTAGCAATTTAGCCTTAACTTGTTCAAGTAAATTTTGCTCACGAAGCCAAGCATGTCTCCTGATAACAGTACCAGAGGCAGCAGCCCTGCAGGAAGCCTCTAAGGCATCAAAACCACAATGTAAACTATGTTTGTTAACTTGTTCAGTTGCATGCAACACATCCTGTAATTCCTTGTCCTCAGCACATGCAGGAAAGGTAGAAAGCCTTTGTTTTAAAACAGATAAAAGAAACTGTTGATACTTAAACATGTGAAACTGGCAATTTAAAGCTCTAATAGAAAGGGTAGCTGAAGTATAAACCTTTTTGCCCCACCTGTCCAGGGCACGAGAATCCTTTTCAGAGGGGATAGGATTCTTAGAGGAGGCGGCCTTAGCAGCCTTGGAACCCTGCAAAATAGTTTCAGGATCAGCAGAAGGGTTCTTAAATAAGAATTGATGGGAATCAGGGACCCTGTAAAATCTATCAGGCTTAGAAGGAGCAGGCGGCATGGAATCAGGATTCAAGTTAGCTTCAGAGAAGGCATCATCCACAATGTCAAGTACAGGAGGAATAGCTAAAGGCCTGTGTTGAGGGAGAAGAAGAAATTCCCTAAGTCTCTTTTTGGAAGCAGAATAATCCTGACCTTCCCAATGAAAATGCTCCCTCATCTCATGCAAGGTTTCCCCAAAAGAGAAATCTTCAGGGGGAGAGGCAGAGGGAACAGAATCCTCTGCATCCGAATCCTCATAAGGAGGAAAAGAGTAATCCTGATCAGAGGAAGAAACTGAAGATACTGAAGCCTGATCAGAAGAATCATAAGGGATATCCTGTCTAGGCCTTTTCTCAGGAGGAGGCTGAGAGCCCCTAATCATAGTTAATAAATCCTCAGTCATCCGAAGTAATTGCTTCTGAGTCTTAGGAGCTGAATCCGAAGAAGCTTGAGCAGAAAGTCTGGGTTTAACAGGAGTCTTTGACTTAGCCTTTGTCTTTGTGGAAATAGTAATATGTGAAGGCCTGAAGACCCCCTCAGAAGCCGGTACCTGCACAGTGGTTCCGGACCCATCTGAAGGAGCGACGTCTGAAGGTCCTGCAGCAGACAAATTACTAGGCCTAGATGGCTCCCCATGGGAGTCCGTGTCGGCTATCGGTTCTGAAGTGGCGGACGACAGGGGCTGCAAAAGCACCTCACTGACGACCGCCGAACCCGAAGCTGGCTCCGGCTGCAAAGTATCCTGTTTGGACCTCGGAGGCCTGTCCTTGTCTTTGCGTTTCTTCTGTATTCTGGTAGTCGGTAAAGTATCCGACGACATCCTATAATTAAATCGTCTACCGAAATAATTCAAGGCCCAATCGTACCTACGCTTGATAGTGCGAGAATTAAACCTGGCACAGAACCGACAGCAAGAAACGTCGTGGTCAGGGCCTAAGCAAGGTAGACAGTAAGAGTGGAAATCTTTATGAGGTATTTGTTTTCCACATGATACACAATTATTAACTTTTTCTGACATCGGAGGAGCAAGAAAAAGGTTTCCCCAACGGGGTACTTAGCTTTGAGAAGAGAAGTAGAAAACTTCGGACCAACGACAATTACACCACGTTGTCTTGAAAATGCCAACCAACAATTAGCGAACTGCTTTGCACCGCACGGCAAGAAAGACTGGAGAAGATGGCGTCGGCTGTCAGCTTTATACCCATGCGTTCTGATGTCAGGGTGCTTGCTGATACAGCCGACGCCGGACCCAGACTTTGATATTCTGGCCGACCTCGGGCTGCCTGCCGGCAGGAGTACCCTACAGTTATGACTGCAACAGTGAAACATGAAGAACATCAAGATGGTGGCTAGAAGCAGATTTCCTAGGCGTGGCGTGGTGTGGCCTGGCTTAGAGGCCTAAGAGAATCCGTTGGTCTCTGAGAAACGGTAGTCGGAAGAGAAGACATCGTTTTTTGTCTAGAATTGGTAGTGCAAACGGCCTCCTCGGAAGCCGTGCCTGCGTTGCGGCTCTGGACCCAACTGAGGGAGAGACAGCCAAAGACTCGGAAGATGAAGTGGATTTCTGCGGCATACTGGACTCCAAAAGGGTCTCGGCAGAGGCCTGCATAGAAAGTGAGTCGGGCATTAGGGGCTGCGAAAGCGCCTCACTGAATTCCGGAAAACTGGCGACTTGCTTAGCGGTAGCGTCATCAGAAGGCTTAGCCTTGTGTGGCCGGTCTCTATCTTTACATTTTTTTGGAATGTCGACAGATTGGTGGCTGACTGATGCCATATCGGAATTTGAAGACAGACTATGAAAACAATTGTCTACAAAAAGATCTCTACAGCTAATGGTTCTCCCATTAAACAGGGCACAGAATTGGCAGTGAGGGACGTCATGGTCTGGGCCTAAACAAGTAATGCAGTAAAAATGAAAGTCTCGGTGTGGGATCTGCTTTCCACAGGTGAAACAATTGTTAACTTTTTCGGACATCGGTTAGAGCAAGAAAAAAAGGGTCACCAATGGGGTACTTAGCTTTAGACGGTTTCTGCTGAAATAAAACTTCTGTAGCGACCGACCGGCACTCATGAGAACTGCTTCTGCTACTGGCTCCAAGAAAGACAGATGTAATGACGTTGGCTGCCATGCTTTATTGTACTGATGACCTGACGTCAGACTACAGGCGACAGCAGCTGGCAAACAAAAAAGTACAGTTTTGTACCTACCATAAATGTAGATGTTCGAGGATCCACATTGCTGCAGTCCTAACCATTGGGGGTAGTCCGCTGTCCAGTCGGCCCGAATACCAAAGTATATGGCTGACGTCAGTCAAGGCGCATTAGACTGACGTCAGGACGTCAGGGTACTAATGCGCATGACCGACGTCATATCCTCAGTCTTTTCTTGCCCCAGATGTCAGAAGACCCTAAAAAGACAAGGCACAAACCAAAACACCAAAAAGCCCTGCACCAAACTTATATACAATATATATACACATGTACAATAATATATAGTAACTCACACCACCACCCCTAAACACAGAGGGGAAGGCGGGAGGGTAAATTGGACTGCAGCAATGTGGATCCTCGAACATCTACATTTATGGTAGGTACAAAACTGTACTATGTTCTTCATTCCACATTGCTGCAGTCCTAACCATTGGGTAGAATCCCAAAGCAGAGGTAAGGGAGGCTGGCAAATCATAAGGAAGCAGGAGCTGTCAACATGCCTTGCAAAATAGCTGTGGCAAAACCAGCCCTAGATTTAGAGTAGAGAGGAAGGTGGTAATGCTTAGAGAAAGTATGCACTGAACTCCAAGTAGCTGCCTCCAAAATATCCTTAGTTGCCACCCCTTAGAAATGCTGTTGAAGTGGCAGTAGCCCTAGTGGAATGAGGCCTAATCCCAGCTGGAATCTCCTTGCCATGATGGGAATAACAAAATGAAATGCAAAACCCAATCCACTTAGAAATAGTTTGCTTAGACACAGGCTTGCCCTGAGAACTCAAAGCAAAAGAAACAAACAACTGCTGAGACTGCCTGAAATCCTTAGTCCTGCTTAAATAATAACGCAACTGCCTATGTACATCTAAAGTGTGCAAAATCTTTTCCCCTTTATTTTGGGGATCTGCATAGAAAGTAGGCAAATGAATAGTTTGGTTTAAAGCTACACTAGAAACCACCTTAGGCATAAAGGAAGGATTAGTACGTAATGATACCCTATCCTTATGGAAAATCAGAAAAGGCTCTACTGCCATAAGGGCCTGCAACTCAGAAACCCTTCTTGCAGAAGTAATAGCCAACAAAAAAGCAGTCTTCCATGACAAGTATTTCAAATCAGCAGTACCCGCAGGCTCAAAAGGTTGTAGAGTAAGTTTTTCCAACACAAAATTGAGATCCCAAGCAGGAGTAGGAGCTCTACGTGGGGGTCTTATATTCTTTGCCCCTCTGAGAAACTGCTTGAACAAAGGATGCGAAAACAATGGTGGGTCACAATCATAGTGAGCTGAAATTGCTGCAGCATGAATCTTAATGGAAGAGAAGGACAAACCTTTGTCCAATAACTCAGTAAGATATTGAAGAGCCACACTCAAATTAGGCTCAGAAATCTCCAAATTCTTTGCTGCACTCCAAAATAAAAATCTCTTCCATTTTTCTGCATACACTTTCCTTGTACTAGGTCTTCTAGCTTCCATAATCACATTTAAAACTTGTTGAGGAAGTTGAGACCGGCTGTCTTTCAAAACAGAATATGCCATGCTGTTAGATGAAGAGAGCGAAGCTTGACATTGAGCAGGTGGCCGTCTCTCTGAGACAATAGGTGTGGGATCAAGGGTAAAGGCCATGGAGGCTTCTTTACTAGACTCCTCAGTAATGGGTACCAGTGCTGCCGAGGCCAATCTGGAGCTATTAAAATCATCCTTGGCTTGTCTTGTCTGACCTTTAGAAGCACCTTTGGAAGAAGAGGCAGAGGTGGAAACGCATACACATGAAGATTTTTCCAACTGAAAGAAAGAGCATCCACTTTCCAAGCTGTGTGATGTAACCTCTTTGTGCAAAACTTTGGCAGCTGGTGGTTTAGTGGAGAAGCGAACAGATCTATGTCTGGAGTTCCCCAGGACACTGTCAACCTTTGAAATACATGAAGATCCAGTTTCCACTCGTGGAGATCCATGATTTGTCTGCTTAACACATCTGCTAAGGAGTTCTGTGCTCCGGCAGAAACCTTGCCTGAAGAGTTAGTTGCAAGCTGAGCGCAGTCACCCATAAAATCATTGCTTGCCTGCACAATGGGTAAGAATGTGTACCCCCTTGCTTGTTGATGTACCACATGACAGTTGTGTTGTCTGTTAGAATCAACACCTGCCCTGGAAGAAGTAACTCCTTGAAAGCCATTAATGCAAATTGGACTGCTAACATCTCCTTCATGTTGATATGTAGATGCTGTAGTCTGGCAGGCCACTTGTCTTGTATCCACTTTCCATTTAGATGAGCTCCCAAGCAATGTCTGAGGCATCTGTCGTTAGAATCTGACTCGCCTCTGGCCGGGTCACAGAGAGTCCCTTGTTTAGGTGACATTCCTGAGCCCACCACAAAAATTCCTTTTGAATGCAAGGTATTATTTGAATGACAGTGTCCAAATCCTGGCAGTGCTGTGTCCATACATTTTTGAGATACCATTGTAGCTTCCTCATATGCAGTTTGGCATTGGGAAGCACCAGAATACAAGATGCCATGAACCCTAAGGCTTGAAGGACTGTCCTTGCAGTCAGCCCGGACTGAAGAGATAGCTGATGGAAGTAACTGGAAAGATTCTTTTGTTTGTCCGGGGTTAAAAAGGCCATCTGGGCTGCTGTATTCAGTCTCACACCCAGAAAGCACATGTCTTGAGAGGGTACTAGACTGGACTTTATTTCGTTCACAGAATACCCTAGGCATCTTAGCACTGCTATGACATATTCCAGATGCTGTAGAAGGTCTTCCTTTTCTTGAGCCAGAATCAGGCAGTCGTCCAAGTAAGGATAGATTTGAATTCCTTTCAGCCTGAAGTAAGCTATCACTGGAGCCAGAACCTTTGTGAAAACTCTGGGCGCAGTAGATAAGCCAAAGGGCAATGCAGAGAACTGATAATGAGAATTTCCAGCTCGAAAACGCAGATACTTCCTGCAACACAGTCTTATAGGCACATGAAGGTAAGCTTCCGTGAGATCTAAAGTTACCATCCAATGATCTTTGCCCAGCAGAGGTAAAAGCTGTTGCAACGTCAACATCTTGAACTTGGGAATGTCCAGATAAGTGTTGAGGATAGATAAATCCAAAATTGGTCTCCACGTGTTCCCCTTCTTTGGTACTAGGAACAGGCGAGAATAAAATCCTAGGCCCCTTTCTGGTATAGGGACTGGCTGAATGGCCCCTATTTGGAGTAACAGAGAAATTTGCTTGTGAGCCTCTTCCCTTTGTGGAGGAGGAACGTCTGGCATGCCTTTGAAAGGGGGCAATGTGTGGAAATAAAACCTGTAACCGTGGTGAATGATATCCAACACCCATCTGTCTTGAGTGATTAAATCCCAATTTTCTTTGAAAAGAGACAGTCTTCCTCCCAAAGGAGCTACCAGACGAGAATCTACTGGCAGCTGAAAAGGCAGGTCATTGGGTCTGTTTACGAAAGGACTGACCCCTGCCCTCACCAGAAGTCTGAGCAGGTGAACCCCCTGTTCTAGGCCTAAAAGAACCTTGAGCTCTGCCCCTACCACGTCTAGACCTACCCCTAGACTGGGAATCAAAAGCAGGATATGTCCATCCCTTAGTAGGCCAATTTCTACTAAACTTTGGTGGCTGCACCTGCAAAAAATCTTTAACAGTTTGCATAGACTTAGCCTTGTCCTCCATTTTCTTTAAAACTGCTTCCACAGGCGAACCAAATAACACATCAGACTGTAAAGGAGCATCCAAAATCCTAGTCTTAACATGCTCTGCTAAATTCTGATCCCTCAACCAGGCATGCCTGAAGAACAGAACTAGTGGCAGCCACCCTCGAGGAGGCCTGCACAGCATCAAAACCACATTGCAAAGAATGCTTACCCACTTGTTCAGACACATGAACTAAATCCAGCAACTCTTTACACTCTATACCTTCCGCCAAAGCATCCACCTTAGATTTCAATTGTGAAAGGAGATAATTTTGATATTTTAGCATGTGAAACTGACAATTCAACGCCTCATGGCTAGAGTGGAAGAAGTATACACTTTCTTTCCCCACCTATCCAAAGCCCTTGCCTCTTTATCAGTGGGAACAGGATTTTTAACCACAGAGGCCTTAACACCTTTAGGCCCCTGAGAAACAGTTTCTGGGTCCGCCCTAGGACTCTTAAACAAATACTTATGAGCTTGGGCACCCTATAGTACCTATCAGGTTTAACAGGGGCAGGAGGCAAAGAGTCAGGGTTCAGGAAGCCTCTGCAAAACATCTTCCACCACATTCAACACAGGAGGTATAGCTAAGGGCCTATGCTGGGGTAAAAATAAGAATTCCCTAAGCCTTTTCCTGGAATCAGAGTAATCTTGGCCTTCCCATTTAAAGTGTTCCCTCATGGAATGCAGAGTCTCTGAAAATGAGAAATCCTCAGGAGGAGAAGCTGTAGGTGTGGAATCATCCACATCAGAATCAGAATAAGGAGGAAACTCCGGCAAGTCTTCCGCAGAAGACTCCGAAGCCTCTGAATAGTGTTCCAAACTCTCAAACTCAGGTTCCACCCTAGGCCTCTTATCAGGAGGGGGCAAAGAGCCTCTAATCATAGTAATTAAATCTTCTGCCATTTTAAGCATATGTTTCTTAGGCACAGAACCTGAAGTGCTAGGAGAAGCCCCCACTGAAGCTACACTTGGCCTACCTCTCAAAGAAGTTTTGGAAACAGAAGGAGAGGCTCTAACTACCTTCGGAAGAGAGGGAAGAGCAGTTACCTGAGAAGCCCCCTCAGCCTGGCCTACCTCCTGAGAGGGCACATCCTGTAACAGTAAAGTCTCTGCCTGAGACTCCAAAGAAACTCCTGGCAAAACCTCTGGCTCCACTGAGCCTTCCAAAGAACCGACGTCCGGGACTGCCGGTTCATCAACCCTAGGCTTTGCTGATTTATCCTTGCGCTTTTTGGACGAAGCGGGCGTCGGAGCATCCGACGGCATTTTATAATTACAACGCTTCCCAAACACTAACCTGGCACAGTCTAACCTTCTCTTAATAGTGCGTTTGTTAAATCTAGCACAAGAGCGGCAACCAACAACGTCGTGCTCAGGCCCTAAACAAGGTATACACAAAGTATGGTAATCCCTATGAGGTATCTGCTTCCCACAAGAAATACAGTTATTCACTTTTTCTGACATCCGGTTAAATACTGAGGCAAGAAAAAACCAAAATGTTCCCCAACGGGGTACTTAGCCAACTTTGATTCGGTCTGAAACTCCGAGTTCGGAAAATTTTCAGAACGCCAACCTGCACTCGCAAAACTGCTTCTGCATCGGACCATGCGGCAAAAAAGACTGAGGATATGACGTCGGTCATGCGCATTAGTACCCTGACGTCCTGACGTCAGTCTAATGCGCCTTGACCGACGTCAGCCATATACTTTGGTATTCGGGCCGACTGGACAGCGGACTACCCCCAATGGTTAGGACTGCAGCAATGTGGAATGAAGAACATCACTGACTCTGGTATTCGAGCTGGCCAAGGGCTACCACAGCAGGGATAACCCACAGGTGAAGACTGCAACAGTGAAACAAGAAGAACATCTACACAGGGGCTTACGGACAAAAGCCTGGCACAGAGAACACTTCATATGGTCGTGGGAAACACCCACACAGAAAAGACACTGGTCGTGACAGTCTTTATGAGGAATCTGCCTCCTGTACTGACATTTTCCATTTCTGGAAGACATGAACCCAACAACACTAAATAAGAAAGAAAGACAGAAAAGAAGAAACACCAATGGGACACTTACATGAAATGTGGCTTGTTAACCAGCACAGCAGAAGGCTATTCTGACTAACAATCAACAACGGCGTTTGGACTGGCAGCAAAGAAGTTCTGAGTCTGTGTCTGTACATCACTTTTATGTACTACACCTTGCACAGGGAGCATACATTTGACATACGCCTATAAGTATTAAAGACTTTGGTGTACTGACTTATGTTGGGCTATCCTTGGCATTATAGGTTATGAATTCTGCAACAATGATATGAAGAAAATCCACTGTTGCCTGGGCCAAAATGGGGTCACACCATCACAATCTTTGAGAGTTCTTCTGGCTCTTTAGAAGAACCCTGGAAATCAGTGGAAAATATACAGGAACATTCCCGGCAACAGAAATAAGAAGGCATTTATTTTCCAGGCTTGTACACAAGGAATCCTCTAGCAGAGCTTCTTTACTTGTTTCTTTCAACAGTAAGCAAACAGACATACTTAGTGTTCACACAGTTGGATCAATTCTTACAATATAACAGGATGAAGTTTCCATTTGTGTGGGTCTATAGAGATCCTGCTTAGCTTATCTGTTAAAAGGTTTTTCTCCGACAGAATGTTTGAAGCCTGAAGATTCAAAATTAGCTGAGTTACTACACCCATGGCTATAAAAGCAAATCTGGAAAGGTGGTGAGACCTGGTACCCCACTGTTCATGTACCACATCACTGTATTGTTGTCTGTGAAACCTTGTAAAGTTCCCAGGGAACAGAAATGACAGTTTTCAAGGCATATATTACTGCCATCATCTTTTTGGCATTTATCTACTTTTGTTTACTGAGACTGTGCCACAGACCTTGGACTTTCACACCTTTGGAAACTGCTCCCCACGTGGTGTCTGAAGCATCTGTTGTGACAGACTAACAAGAAGTGAAAGGGAAAATGGGAGACTTAAATTTCAAGAGAACTGCTCTCCCCACCACAGAACCTCCCTCCTTATGAAACCCAAAACAGACATCTGAAAATATGGCTGTAGATGCTGAGTCGAGACTGACCCGACATACCACTGGATTTTTTTCCCATGCGAAATCTAGCTGGGGGAAATCAGAAGAATCCTACAAGCCATATACCCAGAATCCTGAAAATTTCCCTGGTAGATACCTGGTTTTGACTGGAAAAACTCAAGAACTTTTGGAATATCTCTACTTTGTTTGGAAGAAGAAAGGCTCATCCCAGGACAGAATCTCACAAACATCCCACGAAAACAATTTTGTGAGATGGAATGAGAGATTTCTGTATGTTCACTTGAAAACACAGCTGGAGTAGATTCTGAACACTTGCTAAGTACTTTTAAAAACACCTTTATTATATTATCACTTGAGACATAGGCAGATTAACAGGAAAGAACACAAACTTTTATTAACTTTTTTCATTTACGAAAATTACACATTACATGTTTTCCTTCTTTATAGTGACTGTCACTCAATTCAAAATCTCATAAATTGCTCGATTCTTGCCTTTCCTTAAACCTCACTCCTCTGCCTGAACATTATTCTGCATCTACTGCACCCACAAATTCCATTCACTTCTATATAACATGCACCTTCCCTTTTTTAAAGATCCAGTTATTTTAACTCTTTTGCAATACTCAATGCTTGAAACACAGTTTGCTTAGTTACTGATTTTTCCATTTTCTAGTAATTGCATTTTCTGGCAACCAACCAATTTAACGTAAGGCCTTGCTATGTCCAAGCAATTAAGATCCTGTGACCCACCTGAAAAAAGTTAAAGCCATTTGCTCCCCCAATATTTCTGACAGAGTATTCTGTAGGGAAGTTTTAAATTTTGCCAAGTCATTACACCCCAAAAACCCATGTTTCCAGTTACCTCTTTCTTCCCCATCACATCTCCAACATTTGCTAACTACCTGAGAAGAAAAACTCTGAAGTCTGCTTGAGGTAAAAAATACATATGCAAACACTTCCAAGCAAAAATCCTAAACCTTATGGACTTTGTTGAATACTTGGAAACCATACATATGTCCTCCCATTGTTTCCTCGCAAATTACTTTTTCAGTCTCTCTCTCCGATATTTTCTAAGCTCCTCTGACTGTATCTTATAGTCATCATGCAAGGCTTTATATGTTCTATTAATTATCCTTTAACAGCAGCTTCTATTCTACATATGACTAAAAATTCTACCAGGGTAGGCCTTTCACTTAGGACTCCCCTATCCCTTTTTCTTTGCCTATACTCTGATATCAATCCCTTGCAGAGAAGGCGATCTAGGTGGTCTCTAACCTGCAGTACAAACTTCTTGGCCTCATCCCGCTCTACTCTCTTTCCCTCTCTAGATATTTGCTCCCATCACCTTGGCTCCATTGTTCCAGTAAATTTCAGGTCCCTCCTGCATATTTTCTATACCCCTGCTTGTAGTCAACCCCTATTGGCAAAATCTCCTGTCTCCTTTCCTGTGTTGGCATAGTTTTTAGAATCAGCCAAGTAACCAAGATATATCCACTGTGTAAACCACACAATATGCAAATAGAAACACTGTTTAGTCATCATAAAACTTATATTTATTAAATTTACAAAAGATATGCACTTTCATCCATTTAATACAAAACTTGATCTGATGAATAGAAGTTCTATGACAGTTCAACAGCATTTCTATTTGCATTGTTCTTAGAATATTTTCAGCAAGTTTATGAATATAATAGTCTGTATGATTCTCCTTAAGGATTTACATACAAAATCTCACTCTCTCTCCTTCTTAAACACCCCCACTTCATCATCTCTTTCCACTTTGAAATATAACCTTCTGCTTGTGTTATGTACATCAGCCTTAAATGAGAAACTCTAAAGTATCTCTTCACATCAGGTAATCCTAAACCACACTGTTCTACTGGGAAGATAAATATATCCCACTTAACTCTTGCCCTCTTCCCTTCCCATATAAATTCCTTCAACTCTATTATAGTCCACAACTTCTCCCCTGGTTGATGAAAATATGCCTAACTTTTAGCCTGGTGGTCTACGTTGCTATTTTTTTTTTTTTTTTTACAAATATGCCTAACTTGTTAAGAACTCGACATCTAGAAAGAGTCTGCAAATACAAGACAATCATGCAAATATGGAAACAACTGAATGCCTTGAAGTCTGCAATAAGCAGTTACTGTAGCCAGATACTCTCTAAATACCCTTGGAGCAATGGAGAGTCCAAAGGGTAACACAAGAAATGAATGTGAGCCAGAAACAAAAAATGTTAACATCTGAAACAAACGCTGCCAGTAGGCATGTGATGGTAAGCATCTTTTAAGTCTAGCTTTACCATGAAAGATGGTAAGGGAACAAGTAAAAGGTTCTGAAGGGATAACAATTTGACCTTTGGGACCTTGACAAAAATACTGAGAAAGGAGAGGTCTCATTCATGTCTGCACATCCCTGCTTTCTTTGGTACCAGAAAGATCACGGAAAAAATCCACCATCATCTGGCAGGCAGACACTGGTTCTATGACTCCCCAAGATAATTAGAAGTTATGTACTCACCATAATGTTCCATCTGAGTAGGTAGTTCATTTGTCTGCAACCTGTGGGTTACAGATCCGATATCGGATCCGAGCCGGCAACTTGTTTCAAGCTAATGGATCTGAGCTCCTAGCCCCTCCCTTCACCCATAATCCCCTGCTAACCCTCCATGACCTCAGATCGAGTTTGCCTCAACATATATATCCAAGAAAGGATATCTAAAAACTAATAGATCCAAGAAGGTCAGGGGGAAGGAGGGGGGGATGGTTGCAGACAAATGAACTACCTACTCAGATGGAACATTATGGTGAGTACATAACTTCTAAATCTGAAGTAGGAATGTTCATTTGTCAGCAACGTGTGGGACAGAGTCCCCAGCTACCTGCACCCTGGGTGGCCATCATGGAAGGATATTACGAAGCACCACAGAGCCAAAGGATGCTCTCCCTCTAGAAAGCAGGTCTAGCTTGTAGTGGTTAATAAAGGTATGAGATGAAGCCCAAGTGGCTGCAGAACAAATATCATCCAAAGGAACTCTAGACTTGAAAGCCGCAGAAGTAGAAATGGAGCGAGTGGAATGAGCACGAACTCCTTCTGGTGCGGGTCTACCCGAGGTTGATAAGCTAGCAGGATACATTGGGAAATCCAGCGAGATAAAGATACTTTAGAGATAGCTTTCCCCAAGTTAAATTTGGCAAAGGAAACGAACTGCTGGTCGGATTGTCTATGGCCAGCCGTCCTATGGGTATAAAAACGAAGCTGCCTATGAGCATCCAATGAGTGCAGCTTGTATTTACCCTTATTTTGATAATTAGGGAAGAAAACCGGTAAATTTATGGATTGGTTTATGTTGGTTTCTGATGCTATCTTGGGAAGAAAGGAGGGACTGATCCTGAGGTACACTCTGTCAGGGTGAAAAATCAGGTATGGAGGCTTTACAGAAAGAGCCTGAAGTTCCGACACTCTTTTCGCTGAAGTAATGGCTACAAGGAATGCTGTTTTCCATGACAAGAATTTGAGGTCCACTGAAGCAGCGGGTTCAAAGGGTGGAGCAGTCAAGGCTTGAAGAACTAAAGTAAGATCCCATGGGGGTACGGCTTCTTTTACAGGAGGTCTAAGTAAAAAGGTACCCTTGAGAAAGGTTTTACACAATTTGGCTGACATCAAGGGTCCTGTATCATGTCCCACATGATAATGAGAAATGGCTGCCAATTGCACTTTGACAGTTGAACAACTAGCACCTTCTTGAAAGAGTTCAGTTAGGAAGTCTAAAATGGATGGAAGAGGAGCCGTAATGGGATCTAGATCGTGGCGCTCCGCCCAGATGGAAAAACGTTTCCATTTGCTGTGATATACCTTCCTGGTGGAGGGCTTATGTGCTGCCACGAGGATGGCTTTGACTGGTGAAGAGATACCGGGAGTCCTAACTAGGAGTGGAACTGGAGCAACCAAGCTGTCAGTTTCAGATTGTCCAGGTTTGGAGTTGGCAAGTCTAATGGATGGGAGATGAGATCCGGAATGGGATCTAGAATCCAAGGATGATTCACCAGGTGAGACCACAGGTAAGGGAACCAAATTTGTCGAGGCCAGAATGGGGCAATGAGAATCATCTTGCTCCCCAACCATGAGGCTTTCTGTAAGAGTTGTATCATCATTGGAAGAGGAGGATAGGCATAGAGTAGACCGGGTGGCCAAGCATGCACCAGAGCTGCCTCTTGGAGATTCCCTGGTGGGGGAATTAGAGCGAAGAAATTGTCGCATTTGGCGTTTGATGGAGATGCAAAAAGATCGCAGCAGGGTTGCCCCCATGTTGCGAATATCTGCTTCGCTACCAGAGGATTGAGAGACCACTCGTAGGGGGTAAGAAGGGTGCGGCTGAGCTTGTCCGCTAGGATGTTGGTCCTCCCCGGAATGTGCATTGCAATCAGAAAGCAGTTGGTGGAGATCGCCCATTCCCACACTCTCATGGCTTCGCGGCAAAGAGGATAAGATCTGGTTCCCCCCTGTTTGTTGATATACCAGACCACTGACATGTTGTCCGAGTGAATTGCAATCGTTCCTGCGGGGAGGAAGCTCTGAAGTGCTTGCAACGCCAACAGCACCGCTCTCATCTCCAGAACGTTGATATGCAGGGAGGTCTCTGTATCGTTCCACGTGCCTTGGACTGTCCTGCCTGAGTAATGCCCCCCCACCTGAGGCGGGAAGCGTCTGTGGTCACCGTGGCGATAGGGGGAGAGGTGCAGAAGGGACGGCCCGTATGGAAGTTTGATGCTTGCAGCCACCATAGTAGCGCCCTTCTGCAAGCCTTGCTGATAGCAATGGGATGGTGGAGAGGAAGGGATAGGAAGGACCATTGCACTAACAGAGTCCATTGCAGGACTCGCATGTTCAGACGGGCGCATGGAAGAAGTGTAATCGCTGCTGCCATGGAGCCTAGTGCCCTCAGGATCAATTCCGCTGGTGAAGCATCTGAATGAAGGATAGCCCGCACATGAAGTTGAAGATTTCTGATTCTCTCGGCAGTTAGGAAGGCTCGCAAATCTCTGGTGTTTATTCTGGCACCTATAAATTCTATGATCTGTGTTGGAGCCAGTAGGGATTTGCCGACATTGATAGTAATGCCTAGTTGTGGGGCTAGATGGAGAAAGAAGTCTCTGGCTGAGCAAAGTAGATGCCTTGTTGGTGCGATCAGGAGCCAGTCGTCCAGATACGGGAAGACCTGAATTCCCTGGAGTCTCAGGTGGGCCACAATCACTGCTAACACTTTGGTGAACACCCGGGGGGCTGTGGTGAGGCCAAAGGGAAGGATCCTGAACTGGTAGTGACTGGCTCCCAGCCGGAAGCGAAGGAACCTCCTGGATCGTTTGTCCATTAAGATGTGGTAATACGCATCCTTGAGGTCTATAGAGCACATCCAATCGTTCTCCCTCAGAAGGGGGAGGATAGATTGAAGAGTGACCATTCGGAATTTTTCCTTGGTTACTGACAGGTTCAAGCAGGAAAGGTCTAGGATGGATCTCAGATCCCCCGTCTTTTTTGGCACCAAAAAGAACCTGGAGTAGAACCCTAATCCGAGCTGGTCTTGGGGGATGGGCTGGATGGCTCTTTTTCTTAGCAGCTGCTGTATTTCTGCGGCTGCGGCCTCCCTGTGATCGGGTGGTACATCGGGGAGGTTCTTGGATTGGGGGACATGGAGAATTGGTATTTTGTACCCTCTGGATATGATGCGAAGCACCCAGCGGTCTGTTGTGATGGACTCCCATGTTGCTAGATGCTTCGAAAAACGCCCCCCGACTGCCTCCAGAGTGGAGCAGCCGGGCAACCCCTCAGGGCTGCTGTGTGGGCCGTTCAGAGAAAGGTTCTCCGGACCCGAAATTTCTCGGAGCCCCTCTGCCCCTAGGGCGACATCCTCCCTGTCCACCTCTGCCACTGTAGGACTGGTTGTCCGGAGCTGGTTGGGAATGTTGTGATTTTCGGAACCACATCTTCTTCTGACCCTTTTGGTTCCTTGAAAAGGACCGCTGGGGAGCAGAGAAGCGGACTCTGACGGCAGACAACGTCTTCCTGTCCTTCTCGCACTGGACAAGCGTCTCGCGAACTGTTTTGCCAAAAAGGGCAAAACCATCAAAGGGGGCGTTCGCGAAGGACGCTTTAAAGGGCTCCATAAAGTCGCAATGACGGAGCCAGGCCTGACGTCTCATGACTAGGCCTGCTCCGCTGGCCCTAGCGGCTCCCTCTGTGGCGTGGGACAATAGCCGCATAGAGGTGTTTGAAATAGATCTCAGAGTGGCCATTCGGGTGGAGTACAATTGTTTATCCTCCTCCGACATGGACTCAGGGGGGGATGCAGCGTATTCTTTGATAAGATCCCGCTGCATCCTGATGACATGTGCCATATAGTTCAGAGACCTTACTGAGAAGGTTGCTGAACTAAAGACTCACTTCCCTAAGCGATCCATCAAACGGGACTCTTTGCTCGGTGGATGGACTGAGGGACTCTCCTGAGCCAATTCCCTCTTTGTGGCTGCCGCCAACATGGCATCTACAGGGGGGCCCTTACTCCAATGTGACCGGTCTGAGGGGGGGCTAAAAATCCTATCCGGTCACTTGGGTATTGGCTTCACGGTGTCCGGATCCTTCCATGCCCTGGTGGTAATAAGGTCCACCAGGGGATCGGCTGGAGGGGACACCCAGGAGGTAGACAGGCCTGCCTCGAATGCCTCCAGAAACACGGACTCGTCAGAGGAAGACTTGGGGGCAGACCACCCACCTCTGATTCTCAGCATCTCCATGATGTCTCCAAAGGAGACATCCTCAGGGGGTGATCTTGGGGAGCCTTCCCCTTCCTCCAAGTCCGTGTCCTCGGTTAAGGACTCAGGGGAGTCCACGTGCCTCCTTTTGCACTTATGCTTGTGGGGAGCTTCCTCGGGGGGACTGTCCGAGTAGGCCTCGCCAGCAACATCTTGTTCCAATGGAACAATCTGCGACATCGAAGCAGGCTGTCCCTTTGGCCGGGTGATGGAAGCCTGGCCCAGCAGAGAGGGAGTGCAGGGAGGAGTCGATGCAAGGACCGGGGGTCTGGATGCTCTCAACAGAGCCCTCTCCACAACATCGAATGCAGAGGGAGAGCCACTCTCCAATGGATCCGAAAGTCGGCTCCCACTTGGATCCGATGAAGGGATCGGAGCCGGCGCCGAGACCATCGGATCCGAGGGACCAGTGTGCTCCGACCTGGACTGAGCCGAAGGCACACTGAATCCCCCAGATCCGAATCTCGGACCACAGCTCCGAGAGGTCGGATCCGACAGACTCGAGGGTAGGGTCGGATCCGAAGTACCAAGTACTGTCGGCGCCGACCCACCCCTGGCTCCAAGGCTGCTCGGCTCCGAGCGCTCCGAACCCGGGTAGCGGGTCAGAGAAGGAGCAATTGGGTGGAAAAAAGGTGTCGAGCTCCCCCCCTCAGGGGGGGAGGCAAGAGCACTCCCATCTGCAGCTGGGCCTGGATGAACCTTTGCATCATCCGGTCCAAGTCTGCATCAGATAAACTGAATGTGGATCTCGAAGAGGCCACCGAGGCAGGCCTGGAATGCCGCCTCGATGACCTCGACGGAGATCGGGTCTCCTCCTCCTCGGGCCCCGGGGAGAAAGAAGGGGATCGGAGCCGAGGAAGAGGAGACCTAGAAGCAATGGAGGGAAAAGCCCGCTTAACTGGCGGGGCCAAAACGGAGGTCTCGGCCCACCGCTTGTGGTGCTTCTCCCTCTGTTTCTCCCTCCTGGCCTCCCTGTCCTCCGACACTTTAGCGGGAGTTTGAGTCCCAGTCGGAGGTAGGGGGGCAGGAGTGGCAACCATCACAGGCTGTGATGGAGCCACAGGAGTAGCAGAGGTAGCGGAGGCCGAAGCTGAATCCGGGGGTAGAAGTCCCGCCAGGACCAACCTCGACATCCATTCTTTCAGTGCCTTGGGGTTGAACACTGCACAGATAGTACAGCCCGAGGTGAGGTGTTCCACCCCAAGGCACCGAAAGCACCGAGTGTGGCCATCAGCCGGGGAGAGCTTATGGCCACACTCGGTACATTTAGAAAATATGGCCTTTGGGGCCTCAGCCATTCCCCTTTTTTTTTTTTTTTTTTTTTTTTAACTAAAAGGAATAAAACTACACACACAGGCCCCAAAAGACACTCAACACACACTCACACACTAGCGACCAGCGAAGGGAGGGTATTAATTAAAAATATAGGGAACCTAACTCATACACACTTTAAAAGTATTAATGTAAAATAAAAATTTAAATTCTGACGAAAAATGTAGAAAAAAGGTAACTTTTTTTTTCACTTATCTGCGGAGCTCTGAAGAGGATCCAGCCATCACAAGCGCGGCAAACTAGATCTGAGGTCATGGAGGGTTAGCAGGGGATTATGGGTGAAGGGAGGGGCTAGAAGCGCGGATCCATTAACTTGAAACAAGTTGCCGGCTCGGATCCGATATCGGATCCGTAACCCACAGGTTGCTGACAAATGAACATTCCTACTTCAGATCATCTGTTACATAATTGGTGGAAATAAGGATAAGTGGTTAACTGGGCAAGGAAGAATCCCTCCTTGTCGACCTACCACATCACTGTGGTCTTGTCCATTTAAACCCTTCAGAGGGTCTGCAGAGAGCATGGGGTGAAAAAACAGAAGGGCCAGAACCAGTGCTCTCATCTCTTTGATGTTTATATGGTCTGACGTCTGACTTGGGGGACAAAGACATTGGACTTTCAGATTACTACAGAAATCCCCCACCCCCTGTCTGAAGAGTCTATGTATAGTTCTTGAGAAGGAACCGGAGGCTGAAAAGGCAAGCCTGGGTTGAAGGAAATCTGCTGAATCACCATTCAAATTTCCACTTTAGACAAGGAAGAAGAGGCACAGAGAAATTTAGAGGGTGGCAATGCTGAAGCCAAACTGACTTGAGGTAGCCTTGAAGCTTCTACCTGTATAGTCTGGAAAAAGGAAGCACTGAAGTAGAAGAGGCTGTAATTCCCAGGGGTAAAATAAACTGTCTCGCTGGAACAGTAGGCAGAGGAAGAAGAGATGAAAGAAAGCTGTCAAGGACAGAACTTTTGGAGGTGAAGAAAGGCCAACAACATGGTCCTGAGAGGGAGTCACGACAGACTTTTGAAAATTGCGAGTAAACCCCAGACTTTGGAGGAGTGATATGGTGAAAGTACAGTTTTGTACCTACCATAAATGTAGATGTTCGAGTGTATACCCTGCTGCAGTCATCACACTTGGGTTATCCTGCCGTCAGGCGGTCCCGCAGTCGGCCCGAATTCCAAAGTCTTGGTCTGGCATCGGTTGCTGTTGCTTCTTCCCTGACGTCAGAGCGCCAGGGGTATATCAGAGGCATCCAACGCCATTTTCTTCAGTTTTTCTTGCCCCAGATGTCAGGTGCCTCTAATAGGTAGGCAAAAAAAAAAAAATATATATATATATATATATATATATATATATATATATATATATATATATATATATATATATATATATATATATATATATATATATATATCTATATATACATATATATATATATATATATATATATATATATATATATATATATGGAAAAATAAAACAAAACCCTTAGGCACAAGCAAATACACCACAGAGGTAGAATAGAATAGAGTGGTAGAGATAAGTTCAGCTAGTTCAGAGGGGATGGAGGGAGGGTAACCTGGACTGCAGCAGGGTATACACTCGAACATCTACATTTATGGTAGGTACAAAACTGTACTATGTTCATCGTGTTACCCTGCTACAGTCATCACACTTGGGTAGAATCCCAAAGCTAAGGATGGGAGGTGGAGTCAAACAGGGTTAGAGGAGGCTAGAAGGCCCTGCAAAACTGCAGTGGCGAAGCCAGCTCTAGTCTTAGAGTAAAGTGGTAATGTTTGGTGAAGGTGTGTACTGAACTCCAAGTTGCAGCTTCCAGAATATCCTTGGTTGGCACCCCCCTGAGGAAGGCTGTAGATGTAGCTGCTGCCCTGGTAGAGTGGGGCCTTAATGGTAGCAGGAACTGGTTTTCCATGGTGGGTGTAGCAAAAACGTATGCAATGACCTATCCATTTGGAAATGGTCTGTTTTGAGATCGCCTTTCCTTGTGATGCTGTAGCATAGGATACAAAAAGCTGGTCAGATTTTCTGAAAACCATAGTTTTATCCAAGTAGTAACGTAGCTGCCTGTGAATGTCCAAGGAATGCAGAAGTCTTTCTCCTTTGCTCTGTGGATTTGGAAAGAAGGTGGGTAAATGGATGGTTTGATTTAGAGCCACACTGGATACCACCTTAGGCATAAAGGAGGGGTTAATTTGTAGGGAAACTCTGTCTTGATGAAAAATGAGGAAAGGCTCTACTGCCATTAGTGCCTGAAGTTCTGAAACTCTTCTAGCTGAAGTAATTGCTAGCAGCAGGGCAGTCTTCCATGATATAAACTTTAAGTCAGTTGAGAAAGCTGGCTCAAAAGGAGGTAGCGTGAGTTTTTCCAGAACAAAGTTGAGGTCCCAAGTAGGTATTGGTGCTCTCCTGGGAGGCCTAATGTTTTTGGCCCCTCTGAAAAACTGGCTTAGGAGTGGATGTGAAAATAAGGGAGGATCCGTGTTGTAGTGAGCAGAAATATCTGAGGCGTGGATTTTAATAGATGAAAAAGAAAGCCCTTTGTGTAACATCTCAGTTAAATATTGCAGAATCGGAGGTATGTCAGGCTGAAGGGTATTTTGGCCTTTAGCTTGGTTCCAGGCACAAAATCTTTTCCATTTGTCTGAGTAGGCTTTCCTGGTGCTGGGCCTCCTGGCCTCCAGAATAACATCCATAACAGCTTGTGAGAGAGGAGTTGGCTGGTTGTTTAGGTGATTTGCCATGCAGCCAAGTTTAAGGTTTTGAGCTGGCTGTGTAGAATCTGATTGTCTTGCTGTGAGAGCAGGTGGGTAATTTGTGGTAGAATCCATGGTGGGCCCTGGGCCATATTCCTTAATAGTGGGTACCAGTGCTGGCATGGCCAGTCTGGGGCAATGAGCATCATTCGGGGTCTCTCCATCCTGACTTTCAGTAGCACCTTTGTGAGATGGGGTAATGGAGGAAAGGCATATACTGTTAGCATTTTCCAGCTGAATGAGAGTGCGTCCACTTTCCAAGCTTGATGGTGAAATGTCCTTGTGCAAAATTTTGTTAGCTGATAGTTTTGAGGGCTGGCAAACAGATCTATGTCTGGGAGCCCCCATTTTTGAGCTATCATTGCGAATACTTGTGGATCCAGTTTCCACTTGTGGGGATCCATGATTGTTTCTGCTTAGGTCGTCTGCCAATGTGTTCTTTTTTCCTGGCAGGAATTGAGCTTGTAATTGAACTTGGTAAGCCAGTGCTGTGTTCCACAAGGTAATTGCTTGCCTGCATAGAGGGTAGAAGTGTGTGCCCCCTTGTTTGTTTATGTACCACATTACAGTGGTGTTGTCTGTCCTTATGATAAGCTGTCCTGGATGTAAGAGGTCCTTGAAGGCTGTCAGAGCATTTTGTACTGCTAGCATTTCTTTTTGATTGATGTGCAGATTCCTTTGATCTGCTGTCCATATGCCTTGAACACACCGTCCTGCCATGTGTGTCCCCCAGGCATAGTCCGATGCATCTGTTGTCATAGTTTGCCTGGCTAGGGGTAGGGTGAAAGGCTGACCCTTGTTGAGGTGACATGCCTGTGACCACCACAGAAACTCCTGTTGAAGGCAGGGAATGAGAGTTATCATTGTTTCCAAGCTGTGGCTGTGTTGAGTCCATACGCTTTTTAGGTACCATTGTAATTTCCTCATATGCAGTTTTGCAAATGGTATTAGTAGTATGCAAGATGCCATGAAGCCCAAGGCCTGCAGAATTTTTCTTGCAGGAAGTTGGGTCTTTGTTGCCATTGTTCTGAAGTATTGAGTTAATTGTAGTTGTTTGTCTGGCATCAGATAAGCCATCTGGGCCGTTGTATTCAAGCTAGCACCCAGGAATGTCATATTTTGTGAGGGCACTAGTTTTGATTTCTTTTCGTTTACTGTGTACCCTAGGCAACTTAGAAGATGTTTTACAAAAGCCAGGTGTTGTAAGAGAATGTCCTTGCTTTCTGCCTGGATGAGACGGTCGTCCAGGTATGGGTATATTTGAATTCCTCTTTGTCTGCAGTATGCAATTACTGGTGCCAGGCATTTTGTGAAGACCCTGGGCACAGTAGATAAGCCAAAGGGCAGTGCATAGAATTGGTAATGGGTTGAACCTGCAATGAAACGGAGGTATCTTCTGCAATTTTGTTCGATAGGGGCATGCAGGTATGCTCCTTGAGGTCCAACGTTACTAGCCAAGCTTTCTTGCACAACATGGGAAGAAGCTGCTGTAGTGTTAGCATCTTGAATTTGGGTACTTGC
Source organism: Protopterus annectens (assembly GCF_019279795.1). Lineage (NCBI taxonomy): Eukaryota > Metazoa > Chordata > Ceratodontiformes > Protopteridae > Protopterus > Protopterus annectens. Next base: position 980,371,400 of record NC_056732.1, on the reverse strand, counting down.
AAGAATGTGTTTAAAATTGAAAGGACCAGAATGGGTCTCCAAGCATTGTCCTTTCTGGGGACTAGAAAGAGCCTTGAGTAAAATCCTTGGCCTTGCTCCTGTGTAGGTACCAGTTGAATGGCTCTCATGTCCATGAGAGCTGTAATTTGGTTTTGTGCCTCTGCCCATCAATTTTGTGGCAGGTTTGGCATTCCTTTTATCCTTGGCAAGGTGTGGAAATGGAATTTGTATCCATGTGAGATAATGTCTAGGATCCATTTGTCCTTTGTGACGATGCGCCAGTTGTCTGCAAAAAGTGCTAATTTTCCTCCCAAGGGAGCTGCCAAGAGAGTTTTGCTTGGCAGTTTGAGGTTTAAGTCATTGTGCTTGCCTTCTAGTAGTTTGGGACCTGTCTTCTCCTCCCTTCTGTGTTGCAGTGCCCCATTGGCGAGGTTTGTAAGGGATTTGTGCTTGTCCTCTGCCCCTTGGGCACTTGTATTTACCCCTCTGTGGTCTGTCAGAAGCTGGAAAGGACCAATTTTTTGTTGGCCAATTTCTGCTGAAGCGTGGGGGCTGTACCTGTAAGAAATCTTTGACCGTCTGCATAGATTTTGCCTTATCCTCCATTTTCTTTAAAACCTCCTCTGCTTTAACCCCAAATAAGACATCCTGCTGTAGGGTGCATCCAGTAACTTTGCTTTAACATGATCAGGCAGAGATTGTTCCTTTAACCAAGCATGCCTACGTATAACAGACCCAGTAACAGCTGCTCTAGAGGAAGCTTCCAAAGCATCAAAACCACATTGTAAAGTATGTTTGCCCACCTGTTCAGCTGCATGTAACAGATCTTGCATTTCCTTGAATTCAGACTGTTGAGGGTGCGTGCCCATCTTTTGTTTTATTTGAGACATCAGGAATTGCTGGTATTTAAGCATGTGAAATTGACAATTTAGTGCTCTCATAGCTAGACTAGTTGAGGTGTAAACCTTCTTCCCCCACCTATCTAGCGCTCTGGAGTCCCTTTCTGAGGGTACAGGATTTTTAGCCATAGAAGCCTTAGCCCCTTTGGGACCCTGGGAGATTGTCTCTGGATCAGCAACAGGGCTTTTGCAAAGGAATTTGTGCGAGTCAGGCACTCTATAGTATCTATCTGGTATGGCTGGAGCAGGAGGCAGAGAATCTGGATTTAGACTAGATTCTAAGAAAACATCATCCACAATGTTCAAAACTGGGGGGATAGCAAGTGGTCTGTGCTGGGGGAGTAAAAGAAACTCTCGGAGCCTTTTCTTTGAGTCGGGGTAGTCCTGATCAAAGAAATCAGATCTTCAGCCATTTTAAGCATCTGTTTCTTAGGCATAGGGCCTTGACCTGGAGAATTAAGTGTAGGCTCTTTTTGGTTTCAGAGGAGTCTTAAGCTTAGCGTAAGATTTTACGGTGAGAGTAGTTGGTCTGAAGACACCTTCAGAAACCAAAGGTGTTTCTACAGCACCGGCTTCCCCTGCTGCAATGTCGTCGGTAGGGCTTAAAGAAAATGGCTGCATCAGCCTAGAACTCTCTGCTGGGGGATCCGAAGCGGTCTGGGGATCCAATTCAGCGGTAGCCAGGGGCTGCGTAGGCGCCTCACTGAAAACCGGAGAACCAGCGACCGGCCCAGCCGAGGCCTCTGAGTCTGGCTTGGATCTAGGCTGCCTGTCTTTATCCTTGCATTTTTTATGCACGCCGGTAGTCGGTTGCTCCAAAGGCATGGTGTAATTAAATTTTCTACCGAAGTAGTGTCGTGCGAAATCAAAGCGTCGCTTTATAGTTCGCTTATTGAACCTAGCACAAAACCGACAACCAGTGATGTTGTGGTCTGGGCCTAGGCAAGGTATACAAAAAGAATCAAAGTCCTTATGAGGTATTTGCTTCCCACAAGAAATGCAATTGTTAACTTTTTCTGACATCGAACTGAGGCAAGAAAAGGTTCCCCAATGGGGTACTTAGCTTTGAAGACTTCGGACTGAAACTCAATTCGAAAATTTCAGGTGTCGGCCGACCGGCACTTGCGTACTGCTTCTGCTTCGGGCACCGCGCGGCAAGAAAGACTTAAGAAAATGGCGTCGGATGCCTCTGATATACCCCTGGCGCTCTGACATCAGGGAAGAAGCGACAGCAACCGACGCCGGACCAAGACTTTGGAATTCGGGCCGACTGCGGGACCGCCTGACGGCAGGATAACCCAAGTGTGATGACTGCAGCAGGGTAACACAATGAACATCTTCAGATACTGTAACAGGTCACTGGAGAAGGTGCTGGAAGCAGCAGATTATTTAGAGAAGGAAAAATGTGAATGCCTTGGAGTCTGCAAAAGGCAATCACAGGAGCTAGTCATTTTGTGAATACCCTTGGTGCAGCAGAGAGGGCAAAGCAGAGAACTGAAAATAAGGAGGAGAAACAAAAACACAAACTTCCTGAAAAGAGGGTGAATAGGAATATGAAGGTAACTATCCTTCAAATCTAGGGATTCTAGAAAAGCCTGGGGTAGAATAAGAGGAAACAGGGTTTGAAGAGTCAACATTTGGAAAGTAGGAACTTTGAAAAAGGTGTTCAGCAAGCAGATATCCAGAATAGGTCTCCAACTGCCTTCCTTTTGAGGGATAAGGAACATTCTGGAGTAAAAACCCTTTCCTACCTGAGAAAGAGTAAAAGGTTTAACAGTTCCCTGGTCCAACAGGGACCAAAGAACCTCCGAGAAATGAGGAAGTAGTTTCAGAGGAGGTTGGGGGAAACCCTGAAAAAGGAGGGAGCGTCTTCCATGCCATGAAGTAGCCCAGACAGATGATAGACAGAACCCAAGAATCCAAGGTGAAGATATGCCAACTTGGAAGACACAGGGAGAGCTGAAGGGCCAAGGGAACCTGGCTGAGGGGTGGAGGGCAAGAAGTCAAAGAGAAACAGGCTTGTTTGATAAAGGAGGCTTCTGAGCCACAGCAGCCTGAGAAGACTTGGCAGGAGGTGCTCGCCTACCATCTTTCATGGCTTTGGTGACCTGACGAGGCTGCCTGAGAACAAAAGCAGGCCTAGTAGGATAGTTCCATCTAGAATTTAGGGATAGGGGTTACAATGATATACATTTAAGATCCTACAAGGATTTACCTTTTTCCTGAAGAGACAACCTCAGCAGCAGCAGTCTCAAAGAGATTTTTATTACCAAAAGGAGCATCCAGTAACTTGGCTTTAATGTCTTGAGGTAAGGACTGCAGGTGAAGCCAAGAATAAAGCCTCATAACAGATCCAAAAGCAGCAGCTCTGGAAGATGCATCAACAGCATCACAGTTACACTTGATGAGTGATGAGCCATTTGAGAGGTAGAACCTAAGACAGAGCAGAAGATTTTGCTTCAGAATCTGGGAGATCAGAAATGACCTGACATGCCTGTGTAATCAATGCCAAAGCATACCTAGTCATGTGGGTTTGATAATGGATGCCCGAAAGGCCAAATTAGAAGTAGTATAAAATTTGCTACCAGTATTGTACATTGCCCTACTATCTTTATTTGAAGGCAAAAGCTTAGAAGAAGCAAACGTTTGGAAGGCTTGTCACAAGAGAGTGACACCACAGCAGGATCAGCAGAAAGACATTTAAATAAGAATTGACAATCCTCAGGAATCTTCTTAGGAGTGGGAAGCTGAGAATCTGGAAATTTAGGGGCAGCAATAAATTTATCTAACAAGTCAACCAATACAGGAGATACTGCGGAAGGTTTAGAAGTATCCACCTGAAGCAGTTCATACCTTTTCCGGATATCAGACACTTCAGAAGAATCCCACTTAAAGTATGCCATCATTCAGGCTACTGTCTCTCCAAAAGACAATTCCTCACAAGCAGACTCAGGTCTCTTCTTCATCAGAAACATAAGCCAAAGGTGAAGGCATATGGGAAGAGTAGGACACTCCATCATTAGACTCTGAAATTTCCTTTAAGGAAACAGGTTTCCTAGACCACTTGGAAGGAGTAGAAGTCCAAGGGGGGGGGGGGACTAGGCCCAGAAACCCCTTGAGGTGGCTTCAGGGTTATTAAGGCCTTGGAACAGGCCCTGACTAAACTCCTGCCATTCTCTTTAAGGATCCTTGGGGTGTACAAAAGTATGCTTATTCCCCTGATTCTTCTTAGCAGAGATGCCATCTCTGACAAACACTTGAGGTTTCGACCCTTGACGAGATTCAATAAGAGTACCCAGAACATCTTCCCTGACTAAAATCTGCAGAATCACTCAAGGGCCCTCCGAGATAATCAAGTGCGGTTCCCCCTTTGACGTCTGCAAAGCTTCAGAGGACATGTGGAATGAAGGATCCATGCCGGCCTCCAACAGGGCATAGCAGAGGAATCCAATGTAGACACCGGCTGGCCTACAGAGCTTTCACCTACTTCAAGAGGGATGTATTTTGAAGACTTAGTAGAACCAATAACACAAGACAACAAATATCACATAAAACCCTACATAAATCTAGGTTTCTTGGGCTTCTTCTTATTCAGTGGGAACTCACGGTTAGAAGATTCCACTATGCTACTTTGGGCTAACAACTTAAGCCTGTGTATTTGCAGATATTTATTTTATGCATGCCAAAAGCAGAAATGGATATTACAGTGTTGTGGAATATTTTAAGACAGTTTCAAATCTTCTCGGGATACAAAATTAGTGAAGCTAAAACAAAGGCAATAGTGCTAAATTATGTACCCACAAATTAATTGGTCCAACAATATCCACATTTATGGGGACATGATAAAATGAAGTATTTAGGAGTATGGATTTGAAATGACTCTGTTGTTGCAGCTAAGGACATGTGGGAAGAAACTTAACAGAAGATAATGCAAAAAGTGAGAAATTGGAAGCTTTGTTGTATGGATATGGATACCAAGATGGAAGCAATTAAAATGCTTTTAGTTCCTTTAGTCTTATAGACAGGTCAGGCATATTTTTATCAACCAGAGGAGAAGCTGTGGATAACAACTGATAAATGTTGAAGGATTTTATCTGGGAAGAGGAGACAGCAAGGTTCAGCGAGATAAGATGATTCTTCCAATAAACAAGGCAGATTAGGATTACCAATTTGAGGGGATATTTTAGAGCAACACAGTTAAGGATCTTATACATAGCAGAAGCAGAAAACTATAATTCAAAGTGGAAAGGAATGATGATGATGCTGGGGGGGGGGCTCAAGAAATAAGGAGAGATTGGGATTTTGAATGCAGACTCTTAAGGAGAACAACAACAATCATACAGAGTATTACATTCATAAAATAGCAGGGAGTATTCTAAGAGTTAAACCAGCACGAGAATGGAGAAAAGAGATTTTGCTGATAGGGATGACTGTGGGAAGGGATACACATAATAGGCAAGAGGGGGCTGGAATTTATTGGAGAAAACTGGAAAAGGAACCAAGGTACTGGGATAAAATAACTAGAAAGGGAAAGGTAATAGAATGGGAAGAGGCCAAGAATTTATTTGGATTGCAAGTTAGAGATTGCCTTCTCTATTAAGGATTGATAAAGCCAAACACAAATGAAAACCAACCTTCACACGAAGTAACACAGGCTGAAATCCACTGATCCAAACACAAGAATTTATTTAAAACATGAGACGAAGTAAGTGCTTTTGTCTGGTATATATAACCGGACTTCTTCAGACAACTAAAAAAGTACAGTTTTGTACCTACCATAAATGTAGATGTTCGAGGATTCCCTTGCTGCAGTCCTGACTATTGGGTATAGTCCGCGTCCCAGTCGGCCCGAATACCAGAGTATAAGGCTGACGTCGGTCATGGCGCCTTAGACTGACGCCAGTACGTCAGGGTACTAATGCGCATGACCGACGTCATTTCCTCAGTCTTTTCTTGCCCCAGATGTCAGAAGACCCAAAAAGACAAGTCCCAAAAACAACCTGCACCAATAAACATGTACAATATATACAGTAATATATATACAAAAAATATAAGCATGTAAACTCACCTACACAACCACCCTGAAACACAGAGGGGAAGGAGGGAGGGTAAATTGGACTGCAGCAAGGGAATCCTCGAACATCTACATTTATGGTAGGTACAAAACTGTACTATGTTCTTCGCCTTCCCTTGCTGCAGTCCTGACTATTGGGTAGAATCCCAAAGCAGAGGTAAGGGAGGCTGGCAAATTATAAAGTAGCAGGAGCTGACAACATGCCTTGTAAAACAGCTGTGGCAAAACCAGCTCTAGTCTTAGAGTATATAGGCAGGTGATAATGCCTAGAGAAAGTATGCACTGAACTCCAAGTAGCTGCTTCCAGAATATCCTTAGTTGCCACCCCTTAGAAATGCTGTTGAAGTGGCAGTAGCCCTAGTGGAATGAGGCCTAATCCCAGCTGGAACCTCTTTGCCATGATGGGAATAACAAAATGCAATGCAAAAGCCAATCCACCTAGAAATAGTTTGTTTTGACACAGGCTTGCCCTGTGAACTCAAAGCAAAAGAAACAAGTAACTGCTGAGACTGCCTAAAATCTTTAGTCCTGCTCAAATAATAACGCAATTGCCTGTGTACATCTAAAGTGTGCAAAATCTTTTCCCCTTTATTTTGAGGATCTGCAAAAACGTAGGCAAATGAATAGTTTGGTTTAAAGCCACACTAGAAACCACCTTCGCATAAAGGAAGGATTAGTACGTAATGAAACCCTGTCCTTATGGAAAACCAAAAAGGGCTCTACTGCCATAAGGGCCTGCAACTCAGACACCCTTCTTGCAGAAGTAATAGCCAACAGAAAAGCAGTCTTCCATGACAAATATTTCAATTCAGCAGTAGCTGCAGGCTCAAAAGGTTGTAGAGTAAGTTTTTCCAACACAAAATTGAGATCCCAAGCAGGAGTAGGAGCTCACGTGGGGTCTTATATTCTTTGCCCCTCTAAGAAACTGCTTGAACAAAGGATGCGAAAACAAAGGTGGGTCACAATCATAGTGAGCTGAAATTGCTGCAGCATGAATCTTTATGGAAGAGAAGGACAAACCTTTGTCCAATAATTCAGTAAGATATTGAAGAGCCACACTCAAATTAGGCTCTGAAATCTCCAAATTCTTTGCTGTACTCCAAAATAAAAATCTCTTCCATTTTTCTGCGTACACTCTCCTAGTACTAGGCCATCTAGCTGCCATAATCACATTTAAAACTTGTTGAGGAAGCTGAGACCTACCGTGCTTCAACACAGAATATGCCAAGCTGTGAGATGAAGAGATTGAAGCTTGACATTGAGCAGATGACCGTCCTTCTGAGATAACAGATGAGGAATCAGAGGTAAAGGCCATGGAGGCTTCTTTACAAGACTCCTTAGAAGTGGGTACCAGTGTTGCCGAGGCCAATCTGGAGCTATCAAAATCATCCTTGGCCTGTCTTGTCTGACCTTTAGTAATACCTTTGGAAGAAGAGGTAGAGGTGGAAAGGCATAGACATGAAGGTTTTTCCAACTGAAAGACAGAGCATCCACTTTCCAAGCTGTGTGATGAAACCCCTTTGTGCAATACTTTGGCAGCTGGTGGTTTAGTGGAGAAGCGAACAGATCTATGTCTGGAGTTCCCCATGACACTGTCAATTTCTGAAATACATGAAGATCCAGTTTCCACTCGTGGGGATCCATGATTTGTCTGCTTAATACATCTGCTAGGGAGTTCTGTGCTCCTGGCAGAAACCTTGCCTGAAGAGTCAGTTGCAGGCTTAACGCAGTCTCCCATAAAATCATTGCTTGCCTGCATAGAGGATAAGAATGTGTTCCCCCTTGCTTGTTGATGTACCACATGACAGTTGTGTTGTCTGACAGAATCAACACCTGCCCTGGAAGAAGTAACTCCTTGAACGCCATCAATGCAAACTGGACTGCTAACATCTCCTTCATGTTGATATGTAGATGCTGTAGTCTGGCAGGCCACTTGTCTTGTATCCACTTTCCATTTAGATGAGCTCCCAAGCAGTGTCCGAGGCATCTGTCGTTAAAATCTGACTCGCCTCTGGCCGGGTCACAGAGAGTCCCTTGTTTAGGTGACATTCCTGAGCCCACCACAAGAATTCCTTTTGAAGGCAAGGTATTATTTGAATGACAGTGTCCAAATCTTGGCAGTGCTGTGTCCATACATTTTGAGATACCATTGCAGCTTCCTCATATGCAGTTTGGCATTGGGAAGCACCAGAATACAAGATGCCATGAACCCTAATGCTTGAAGGACTGTCCTTGCAGTCAGCACGGACTGATGAGATAGTTGATGGAAGTAAAGTGACAGACTCTTTTGTTTGTCCGGGGTTAAAAAGGCCATCTGAGCTGCTGTATTCAGTCTCACACCCAGAAAGCACATGTCTTGAGAGGGTACTAGACTGGACTTTATTTCGTTCACAGAATACCCTAGGCATCTTAGCACTGCTATGACATATTCCAGATGCTGTAGAAGGTGTTCCTTTTCTTGAGCCAGAATCAGGCAGTCGTCCAAGTAAGGATAGATTTGAATGCCTTGAAGCCTGAAGTAAGCTATCACTGGAGCCAGAACCTTTGTGAATACTCTGGGCAGTAGATAAGCCAAAGGGCAATGCAGAGAACTGATAATGAAAATCTCCAGTTCGAAACCGCAGATACTTTCTGCAACTTAGCCTTATAGGCACATGAAGGTAAGCTTCCTTGAGATCCAAAGTTACCATCCAGTGATCCTTGCCCAGCAGAGGTAACAGTTGCTGTAACGTCAACATCTTGAACTTGGGAATGTCCAGATAAGTGTTGAGGATAGATAAATCCAGAATTGGTCTCCACGTGTTCCCCTTCTTTGGTACTAGGAACAGGCGAGAATAAAATCCAAGCCCCTTTCTGATACAGGGACTGGCTGAATGGCCCCTATCTGGAGTAACTGAGAAACTTGCTTGTGAGCCTCTTTTCTTTGTGGAGGAGGAACATCTGGCATGCCTTTGAAAGGGGCATTGTGTGGAAATAAAATCTGTAACCGTGATGAATAATATCCAGCACCCATCTGTCTTGAGTGATTAAATCCCAATTTTCTTTGAAAAGAGACAATCTTCCTCCCAAAGGAGCTGCCAGACGAGAGTCCACTGGCAGCTGAAAAGGCAGGTCATTGGTTCTGCTTACGAAAGGACTGACCCCTGCCCTCACCAGAAGTCTGAGCAGGTGAACTGTCTGATCTAGGCCTAAAGAACCTTGAGCCCTGCCCCTACCACGTCTAGACCTACCCCTAGACTGGGAACCATAAGCAGGATATGTCCACCCCTTAGCAGGCCAATTTCTACTAAACTTGGAGGCTGCACCTGCAAAAATCTTTAACAGTCTGCATAGACTTAGCTTTGTCCTCCATTTTCTTTAAAACTGCTTCCACAGGCGGTCCAAACAACACATCAGACTGTAAAGGAGCATCCAAAATCCTAGTCTTAACATGCTCAGCTAAATTCTGATCCTTCAACCAGGCATGTCTGCGAAGAACAGAACTAGTAGCAGCCACCCTCGAGGAGGCCTGAACAGCATCAAAACCACACTGCAAAGAATGCTTACCCACTTGTTCAGACACATGAACCAAATCCAGCAATTCTTTACACTCAATACCTTCCGCCAAAGCATCCACCTTAGATTTCAATTGTGAAAGGAGATAATTTTGATATTTCAGCATATGAAACTGACAATTCAACGGCCTCATGGCTAGAGTGGAAGAAGTATATACTTTCTTACCCCACCTATCCAAAGCCCTTGCCTCTTTATCAGAGGGTACAGGATTTTTAACCACAGAAGCTTTAACACCTTTAGGCCCCTGAGAAACAGTTTCTGGGTCCGCCCTGGGACTCTTAAACAAATACTTATGAGCTTCGGGCACCCTATAATACCTATCAGGCTTAACAGGAGCAGGAGGCAAGGAGTCAGGGATCAGAGAAGCCTCTGCAAAAACATCCTCCACCACATTCAACACAGGAGGAATAGCTAAGGGCCTATGCTGGGGCAAAAACAAGAATTCCCTAAGCCTTCTTCTGGAGTCAGAGTAATCTTGGCCTTCCCATTTAAAGTGCTCCCTCATGGAGTGAAGAGTCTCTGAAAATGAAAAATCCTCAGGAGGAGAAGCTGAAGGAGTGGAATCATCCACATCAGAATCAGAATAAGTAGGAAACTCTTGCAAGTCTTCCACAGAAGACTCTGAAGCCTGTGAACACTGTTCAAAACTATCAAACTCCTGTTCCACCCTAGGCCTCTTATCAGGTGGGGGCATAGAACCTCTAATCAGAGTAATCAAATCTTCTGCCATTTTAAGCATATGTTTCTTAGGCACAGAGCCCGAAATGCTAGGAGAAGCCACCACAGAAGCTGAACTTGGCCTACCTCTAAAAGAAGCTTTGGCAACAGAAGGAGAGGCCCTAACTACCTTGGGAAGAGAGGGAAGAACAGTTACCTGAGAAGCCCCTCAGCCTGGCCTACCTCCTGAGAGGGCACATCCTGTAACAGTAAAGTATCTGCCTGAGACTCCATAGAGACTCCTGGCAAAACCTCTGGCTCCCTGAGCCTTCTAAAGGACCGACGTCCGGGACTGCCGGTTCCTCACCCCTAGGCTTCACTGTTTTGTCCTTGCGCTTCTTGATGAAGCAGGCGCCGGAGCATCCGACGGCATATTATAATTGCAACGCTTCCCAAACACTAACCTAGCACAATCAAGCCTCCTCTTAATAGTGCGCTTGTTAAATCTAGCACAAGAGCGGCAACCAACAACGCCGTGCTCAGGCCCTAAACAAGGTATACACAATGTATGATAATCCCTATGCGTATCTGCTTCCCACAAGAAATACAGTTATTCACTTTTTCTGACATCCGGTTAAATACTGAGGCAAGAAAAACCAAAATGTTCCCAACGGGTTACTTAGCCAACTCTGTTTTCGGTCTGAAACTCCGGTTTCGGAAAATCTCAGAACGCCAACCTGCACTCGCAAAATTGCTTCTGCATCGGACCATGCGGCAAAAAAGACTGAGGAAATGACGTCGGTCATGCGCATTAGTACCCTGACGTACTGACGTCAGTCTAAGGCGCCATGACCGACGTCAGCCTTATACTCTGGTATTCGGGCCGACTGGGACGCGGACTATACCCAATAGTCAGGACTGCAGCAAGGGAAGACGAAGAACATCTGCATCCAAACCAATTTATATACGTCAGAATCACAATTAGTCACACCCCACCTAAACTTAATAAGCACCAAAAAAGGAAAAACCTTTAATGCTAGCCAAAATACATGGTGCAACTAAAAAAGCATCTCATATAAAACACTTTGTAGAATAAAATACCTGTATAGAAAATGCATATGTATATATTCTAAGATCAAAAATTTGCCAAACAATAAATAACCTACGCCTTCATAGTATATAACTTTTTTAAAAATACGTATACATATAGAAATAATTATACTAACATTATTATACAAAATTATTAAAACATGTAATTCTAAAAAGACATATGACCTAGTCTATAACACATTTGAGTCAGGGACTCAAAAAAATTAAAAAGATTACCTATCAAATACCTTTAATTTTAACTTGCTTGATATGGATACTTTGTCATTTAAACCTGGGGGGGGGGATATGCATTAAGAAAGACCTGCCACCGCATTTCTTTCTCTTCAAGGAACATCTTCCATGGGCCCCCCCCATCCCCACATTTTACTTGTTGTAATATTACAAATTTAAATGTATGGTCAGGGAAAAGTTTTGTGTGCCTATATAGTGCATTTTTCCCATCGTGTTGCCGCATTTCATATCTGTGCTCGTATATCCTTTGAGCCAATTTACGTTGAGTTTTGTCTATATAAAAGGCTGGGCACTTGGTATACACAGCGGCATATACAACTGCTTGAGTATAACAACTATATTTACCTTTAATTTTAATCCTTTTATCACGTATGATAATACTAGTAGTTGGTAGAATGAAATTACACTGGTGGCACATACCAAAGGGATACATCTTTCCTTCTATTCCCCCATCTATAGTTTGTTCCAGGAGGTCCTTGATATTCCTACCCTTTCTAAAAACAAAGTTAGGTTTCCTACCACAAATCCCAGTCAAACTGGGTTCATTCAATAATACAGGCCAATTCTTGTTAAGAATGTCCTGTACAATATGACTCTCACTGGAAAAAGTGGATACAAATGGGCATAAAAGGCTAAAATTCTGCTGGGTATCAATTACCTGAGGATCATCCAACTCAGTGTCCCCCCTATCACACTCAGTTGTCTCCAGATAAGCGAGTACCATTACTAGAAATAGGGGGGCAGGGAATGCTGCCTGCACACCCCAAAATGGGGGTACAAAAACCACTATGTTGTTTTCTTATAACCTCTTGTTTAATACTATATACAAGGCTGTCAGGATACCCTCTCTCAAAACATCTGCCCCATAGTGTCACATTCTTGCAAGAAATCTTCAAACTTAGAAACCATGCAGGCTGCTCTTACTAGTTGGCCTTTAACTATACCACGTATAACGTGCATTGGATGATTGTTGGAATAATGTAGGATACTATCTGAATAGGTGATTTTTCTAAATATAGTAGATTTTACTCCCCCATCCTGTAACCTTCTTATCATAACATCTAAATAAGAAACTTCCTTTTCATCCCAGGTGTGTGTAAACTTCAAATATTCTGTGCTGTGATTAATATAATCAATAATGGGGGCAATATCCTCCTTAGGTCCCTTCCATGCTATGAACAAATCATCCAGGTACTGTAAATATAAGAAACAATGCAGAAAGTATGGGGAAGGGAATAAAAAACACCTTTCCCACCATAACATTACAATGCCCGCAAATAAAGGACCACACACTGACCCCATGGCAATCCCTAGCAGTTGTTTGAAATAGTGCCCTTCATAATAAATATAATTATTCTTCAACACGATATCCATAAGTTAGTTGTACATACAAGTTAATCTTGTCTTGCTCCAAACCCAATTCTTCAAAAAAGAATTCCGAAAACCATTCCAATCCAATATTTTGCAGGATACAACTAAACAATTCCTTGACATCAATAGTTATAAATGAAACACTTTCCCCCGTAGTTGCAATAACATTACATTTTCCCAAAAAAATGCCAGGAATCGCGACACATGGGAGGGATTCTCAGCACCTTGTCTTTTAGATGTCTATCCAGATATTTGGCTATGTAACTGGTCTTAGACCACTCCGAATCCACAATAGGGTGTAATGGTAGATTAAGTAAGTCCTTGTGGATCTTACGTACCCTGAAAATAACTGGAGTTTTAGGGAAGTCGTCATACAGTTATACTCATCTATGTTAATCTGATCTTGTGTTAACATATCTAACAGCTCGCAATCTATTTTCAGATAAGCAATATTAACTTCGTTGAGGGAAGCTTCGCAGTAAGTATCACTATACAAAAGTTTGAACATACTTTGCACATAAACATCTTTATGCATAACTACCAACTCCCCACCTTTATCGGGTTGCATAACTCTGAGACACCTTCTAGCCCTAAGTTCTGTTAAGCTGGATTCAGCCTCCGTAAGGTTACAAGCATGGTCATGTGTACCTAGATAATGACGGAAATCCATCTGACAAACCCTTTAGAAAGAATTCAAAATATTATGTGTGTCTGGACTATAAGTACTAGGTACTCTACTTCCTGTATTTACCCCATTAAATACATCATTATCATTCCTGTGTAAAAATTTCAAATTTAAATTGCGTGTATACACCTTTAAGTCACAAATAAGTTCAGCTAAATTACTAGATCTACTTGGTACAAAACTGTACGCTTTGCACATTAGATCAGCATGAGAAACAGATAAAACAACATTGGTATAGTTGTAAATTTTAAAATCCTTTTTATTATTCATAATAATAGTAGGTGGTTTAAAAGCAATCACCTCTGTTGCCTGTTTGTATTGGCATAGGAGCCATTCCTCTGCCCATATTGTCTCCAACTGTTCCCTTGTGGGTAAGGATCCCACTGTTGCTGTCTGCGGTTCCTTATCCTTTCCGAGCATCTCGGCCCTGGGGTGCATAAAGGGACCTCTTCCCTTTCATCTTCACCTCCAATATGTTCCTCGTTTTGTGGATGTGAAGGAAAATGTACCTTCCGGTTGCCAAACACAGTAGGAGGTGCAGGACAGGCTTTCCCAGCCCGATACACCTTCCAATCCCGGTCCAACTTCTTGGCCTTCTGGGTGGAAATCAAGGAAACAATGTTGTCTACTTGCTGAAAGATAGTGTCATACTGAAGACGGCACCTATCGTATAAACCACTCTGATGAATATTAGAATCCAACACACGGACATCTTCACGTATTTTAGTGAGCCTCACAGTGGTGTGTTTAATCATGAGCTCTAATAGCTCACAGCCATGACGATCGAATAGGGCTAACAACTCCTGACGGTAGAGGGAATGTGGTGTTAGCCCTGTCAGGAATTTCCACATCCGGAGTCCTTTAGGCACCAGCTGCTTTCTTAGGCACTCCTGTAAATACACATTTTCCTGTTGAATCTTCTTGTATTCCATGAACTTCTCTTTAAAGGATTGTAGTTGTACATCCATTGAAGTGGAATCACCCCCTTCCACTGACGCTGATGGACCATTCCTGTAAAGCCAGGAATCTAGCATGCCCGTAACTAAGGGTTGTTGTATATTCTTAGAATAAACTGCATGGCTATCACCAGCATTAGTGACAACACTGTTTTCAAGGTTAAAGGGTGGAAAACCTTCCCCATAATTAGACTGTGACCCTTCCCTCAGGGCATGAGGCAAATTAACATAGTCCATGTCCGATACACTTTCATTCACTGTCCCCAAATTATTACCGACAGTAGGGGGATTAGGTAAAAGTTGTTTAACCAACTCAGTCAGCGTGTGAACACCGCTGAAAATCCTCATAGGAAACGGCAGGATTCCCTTCAGCCATGGTAGAAAAAAAACTAAGAAAGCCAAACAAACGAAAAAGTACAGTTTTGTACCTACCATAAATGTAGATGTCCGATAGGAATGCATCTGCAGTCCTTACAAATGGGTTGTCCTGTCGTCAGGCAGCCCTTCGGTCGGCCGGATTCCAAAGTCTGGGTCTGGCTTCGGCTGGTGTCGCACTTCACCCGACGTCATAGCTGTAGTTCTTCGGGTATAAAGGCATCAGCCGACGCCATTTTCCTCAGTGTTTCTTGCCCCAGATGCCAGGTGCCCTCTTGGAAGGCTAAATTTGGATAAATGCCAATGTTTCCAAATAGTAGAGAGCAAACACAAAAAATAAGCATGTATGTACATATATACAAACAAATACACCATGAAAGATCCCCCCCCAGCTAGCTATAAGATGGGCAAATACCCTAGGAGTACCACAGAGGGGAAGGCGGGTGGGTAATCCTGACTGCAGATGCATTCCTATCGGACATCTACATTTATGGTAGGTACAAAACTGTACTATGTCCTTCAAGGATGCATCTGCAGTCCTTACAAATGGGTAGAATACCACAGCCAAACTAGGGGAGGAGGAAAAAAGAGACAGATTATGGTGTAGTTAGGATCCCTTGCAAAACAGCAGTGGCAAAACCTGCTCGGGATCTAGAATATAAAGGTAAATTATAATGCTTGGCAAATGTATGCACGGAGGTCCAAGTTGCAGCCTCTATAATGTCCTTGGTGGCCACTCCTCGCAAGAAAGCTGTGGTAGTGGCTGTAGCCCTTGTAGAGTGAGGCCTGATGTTCTCTGGAGTTTTCTTTCCATGGTAGGAGTAACAAAATCTAATGCAATTTCCTATCCACTTGGAGATTGTTTGTTTTGAAATTGCTTTCCCTTCCCTTCCTGTTGCATATGCTACCAGTAGCTGGTCAGTTTTTCTATTGCTCTTGGTCCTGTCCAGGTAGTAGCGTAACTGTCTATGTACATCCAAGGCATGTAACAGTCTTTCTCCCCTGTTCTTTGGGTTTGGGAAGAATGTAGGTAGGTGGATAGCCTGATTTAGAGACACTCTGGATACCACCTTAGGCATAAATGTCGGATTTGTTCGCATGGACACTCTATCTTGATGGAAGATTAGGAAGGGTTGCACTGCCATTAATGCCTGTAGTTCAGAAACCCTTCTTGCTGAAGTGATTGCCAGCAGGAAAGCAGTCTTCCATAAGTATTGTAATTCTGCTGTTGCTGCTGGTTCGAAAGGAGGAAGTGTCAATTTTTCTAGCACAAAGTTCAAGTCCCATGCTGGCAATGGTGGTTTCCTAGGAGGCTTTACATTTTTGATTCCTCTCAGAAACTGCCTGAGCAGAGGATGTGAGAAGACAGGAGGATCCAGGCTGTATTCTGCTGAAATGGCTGATGCATGTATCTTGATGGAGGAATAGGACAGGCCTGAGTGGAAGAGCTCTGCCAAGTATTCCAGGATGTTGGCCATGTTTACCCGTGACACATCTTCTCCCTTTGCAGTACTCCAAATGAGATATCTTTTCCATTTTGCTGCATAATTTTTCCTTGTAGAGGGTCTGCAGCCTCAAGGATAATGTCTTTAACCCTTTGGGATAAATTTGGGTTAATTGATCTTATGTAATGTTCCAGGCAGTCAGCTGCAGAGTTTTCAGGTTTGGATGCAGGATGTTGTAATTGTTCTGTGTTAACAGCAGTGGAACCAGGGGTAGGGTCCATATTTGTTCCCGAGACATGCTCCTTAGTAATGGGTACCAATGTTGCCTTGGCCAGTCTGGAGCTATCAGAATGATCCTTGGACGGTCCTCTTTGATCTTCAATAGCACCTTGTGCATCAAAGGAAGTGGTGGGAATGCATATGCTGTCAGGTTTTTCCAACTGAAGGATAGGGAGTCCACCTTCCAAGCAAGTGGGTGGTACGTCCTTGTGCAGAATCTCTTTAGTTGGTGATTGTGTGGGGATGCAAATAAGTCTATTTCTGGGGGTCCCCATTTTCTTGTGATGGCTTTGAATATGTCCGGATGCAGCATCCATTCGTGGGCATCCGTGGTAGTTCTGCTTAATATATCTGCTAGAATGTTTTGTTTTCCCGGTACAAAAATTGCTTGTAACTGAATGTTGTAGCTCAGAGCCACATCCCATAGGTCCAGTGCCATCCGGCATAGGGGGTATGAATGCGTGCCTCCCTGTTTGTTGATGTACCACATAACTGTGGTGTTGTCTGTCCTTATCATCAACTGCCCTTCTCGGAGAAATGGTCTGAATGTCTGGATTGCCAATTTCACTGCCAGCATTTCCTTTAGATTTATGTGCAGGTGCAGCTGGTCTTGAGTCCATAAGCCTTGTATGCACTTGTCCAGCATGTGGGCCCCCCAACCGAGGTCTGAGGCGTCCGTTGTGATGGTTTGACTTGGTTGAATGCTGTAGAAGGGCAATCCTGTGTTTGATTGACAGGCCTGAGCCCACCATATGAACTCTTGCTTCAGGCATGGGATTAGTGGAATTTTGGTTTCTAGGCTGTGTTTGTGTTGAGACCATAAATTCTTCAGGTACCACTGTAGCTTTCTCATATGCAGTCTGGCATAAGGGACCAGTATTATGCAGGATGCCATGAAGCCCAGGGCTTGCAGTACTTTTCTTGCTGTTAGATGGTTCTGCTATGTTAATGCCAAGAAGTAGAGAGGAAGTTGCTCTTGCTTTTCCACAGTTAGGAATGCCATCTGCTTTGATGTGTCCAGCTCTGCACCCAAAAAGGTTATTCTTTGGGATGGTATCAGCCTTGACTTTTTTATATTGACTGTATATCCCAGGGCTTGTAGCAAGTAAATGACTCTTTCTAAGTCTTCTGCTAGCTTGTTTTTGTTGTCCGCTTGTATCAGGCAGTCGTCCAGGTAGGGATAAATCTGGATTCCCTGAAGTCTGCAATGAGCAATTACTGATGCCAGGCATTTCGTGAACACTCTGGGCGCAGTAGATAAGCCAAAGGGCAATGCTGAGAATTGATAATGCTCTGATCCTGCAAGAAATCTGAGGTATCTTCTGCAATTTTGTCGTATGGGGGCGTGCAGGTATGCCTCCTTGAGATCTAGAGTAACCAGCCAAGACTCCTTGCCCAGCATGGGAAGAAGCTGCTGTAGAGTCAGCATTTTGAATTTTGGAACAATGAGGAATGTGTTTTAAAGCGGACAGGTCGAGAATAGGCCTCCATTTTTTTCTCTTTTCTTGGTACCAGGAAGAGTCTGGAGTAAAATCCCTTTCCTTGTTCCATCGATGGTACCTTTTCCACAGCTCTCATCCTCAGTAATTGAGCTATTTGTTTTAGAGCTTCTGCCTTTTGATTTGGTGGTAGGTTTGGCATTCCTCTTTTTCCTGGTAGAGTATGGAAGTGAAACCTGTAACCTTGGTCTATAGTTTGCAAAATCCACTTGTCCCTTGTGATGTAATGCCAGTTCTTTGAAAATAAGGCTAGCTTTCCGCCTAAGGGTGCTTCTAGTTGTTCCCTGATAGGCGGTGCCAGAGCCAAGTCACTGTGATTGTCCTGTTGCAGTGGTGGTGGCTGTGTCTGTGCCTCGCTGGTTGTTGCCCTGCCACTGGCGTCCCCTGTAGGCACCCCTGGATTGGTTTCTGCCTCGAGCGCCTATTCCTGCCTCTCTGTGCTTTAGAGGAGTCTGGAAAGGACCAATTTTTGGAGGGCCAGTTCCTGCTAAACCTTGGAGGTTGGACCTGTAAGAAGTCTTTCACTGTTTGTACAAATTTTGCCTTCTCTTCCATTTTCTTCAGTACCTGCTGTGCAGGAGAACCAAATAAATTGACCTTGTCCATGGGAGCATCTAATAGTTTTGATTTGACATGGTCCGGCAAGGCCTGCTCTTTCAACCATGCATGCCTTCTGATAACTGTGCCAGTCATGGCTGATCTAAAGGAAGCCTCCAGTGCATCATAGCCGCATTTTAAAGAATGGTTACTAACTTGTTGAATGTTATGTACCATTTCCTGAACATATTTCTTATCCATAGGTTCATCAGAGGACAGTTTTTTTAACTGGTCTAGCATAAACTCTTGATATTGGATCATATGAAATTGACAGTTCAAGGCCCTAGCTGACAGAGTAGCAGAGGTGTAAACTTTTTTACCCCATCTCTCTAAGGACCTAGATTCCCTTTCAGAGGGGAGGGGATTTTTAGCAGAGGTAGATGCTACAGCCTTAGGCCCCTGGGAGATAGTCTCGGGATCTGCAAAAGGAGCCTTGTATAAATGGTGATGTGTGTCCGGGACCCTGTAGAACCTATCGGGCTTAGCAGGGGCCGGAGGTAATGAATCAGGAGCAGTACAAGCATCATTAAAAGCATCATCTACAACAGAAAGAACTGGAGGTATAGCTAAAGGCCTATGTTGTGGTAAATGCAAAAAGGTTCTAAGCCTTTTCCTGGAGTCTGAGAAATCTTGGCCCTGCCACTGAAATTGTTCCCTCATAGCATGCAAGGTTTCCCCAAAGGAAAATTCCTCAGGTGGAGAGGCAGAAGGGATGGACTCTTCAGCATCAGAGTCTTCGTAAGGAGAATAAGGAGCCTCTGTAGGGTCTGTATGTTCTGAATCATCAGAGGAATCATCTGTGGACACTGGCTCAGGGGGCTCTGCTCTAGGTCTCTTCTCTGGAGGAGGTTGAGAGGCCCTGTCTGGATGAGGTTGGGATCCCCTGATTAAAGAAATGAGATCCTCTGCCAGAGAAAGCATTTGGGAACTGGAGCTGGGCCTGTGAGAGGGGGGCTTAACAGGCACAGTCTTAGTAGCTTTAGCTGCTTTAGCCCTGGCAAAAGCCTTAATAGACATGGCTGCAGGAGGCCTAGCAGCTCCACGTGCAGGGGTTGAAATATCCAAGGGAATAGTGTCAGATAATTCCTGGGAAACCTGAACTGAAGGTTGGATTTCAGAAGCCGATTCTACCAGGTTAGAAGAGGCCTCGGTAGAAGGCATGTTTTCGGCTGAAGGAAGAACCGCTTGCTCGGTTTCGGCCGAAACCGAGACACTCGCGGTTTGCTTAACCGCGGTTTCGGGACCGCGAGTGTCGGTCCTTTTCCTTGCATTTTTTGGATATTTGTGTAGTCGGAGGATCCGACGGCATAATATAAGCAAAATCAGAGCCGAAAAACTGCTCAGCAAATTCCGACCGACGTCTAAGCGTCCGTCGGTTAAAAGAAGCACAGGCTAGACAAGCTGCTACGTCGTGGTCTGGGCCTAAACAAGGTAAGCAGTAAGAGTGGAAATCTTTATGAGGTATTTGTTTCCCACAAGTTAAACAGTTATTCACTTTTTCTGACATCGGCTGAGGCAAGAAAGAGTCCCCAACGGGTACTTAGCTTTTAGAAGTCTTCAAGTAGTATTCGGTAGTAGTAATCTCTGGTTCTGACCGACCGGCACTTGCGAACAGCTTCTGCTTCGGGCGCCACGTGGCAAGAAAGACTGGGGAAAATGGCGTCGGCTGATGCCTTTATACCCGAAGAACTACAGCTATGACGTCGGGTGAAGTGCGACACCAGCCGAAGCCAGACCCAGACTTTGGAATCCGGCCGACCGAAGGGCTGCCTGACGACAGGACAACCCATTTGTAAGGACTGCAGATGCATCCTTGAAGGACATCCAACCTTCACACAAAGTAACACAGGCTGAAATCCACTGATCCAAACATGACAATTTATTTAAAACATGAGACGAAGTAAGCACTTTCGTCTGGTGCATATAACCAGACTTCTAAAGACAACTAAAAACTGCATCCAAACCAATTTATAAAAGTCAGAATCACAATTAGTCACACTCCACCTACACTTAATAAGCACCAAAAAAGGAAAACCTTTAATGCTAGCCAAAATACATGGTGTAACTAAAAAAGCATCTCATATAAATCACTTTGTAGAATAAAATACCTGTATAGAAAAATACATATGTACATATTCTAAGATCAAAAATTTGCCATACAATAAATAACCTACTCCTTCATAGTATGTAACTTTTTTAAAAAATACACATACATTTATAAATAATTATACTAACATTATTATACAAAAAATATTAAAACATATAATTCTAAAAAGACATTTGACCTAGTCTATATCACATTTGAGTCAGGGACACCCTCTCTAACTAAAAAGATCTAATGTTGAAAATTTTTTTTTAATTACACTCTGAAAAAGTTAATAAAAATAGTTCTGACAAAAAGAAATGGTGTATGAAACAGTGTACTTTTACACTGGCAACACACAGTCTACCACTGCTGAGACATCAATGCTTCCAAAAAGAGAGCAGTCCATCAGATGCTCAATATCTACTGCCCCGGCCAATCATCCAGTGACTAGGGCTTGCTCCCGAAGTCAAGACACCTCAGTGACAGTAGGTCAAAAGCATCGAGATGCATTTTGAAGACTTAACAGAACCAAAACCTAAACCTTGTCACTACAATAAACAGAACATGCTGAAGGGATAGATTCCTGTCCCACAGACTTCCCATACTCTGGAACAAACTACCTATCTATATCAAACAAAGCTCCTCATTAGCACTCAAGAAAAATCTAGATGATTGGATGGGAAATAGGAAATTCACCCCGGGAATCACCTCTGTGGCTCTGCTCGACAGGAGCAAAGGAAAATAATTTTCTTGGGTGGTGAAAGCCAGGGTACCTTTTTGGCTAGGCTTACACAGGCCCTAGGGCCAATAGCCTAGTACCTGCCTATGAACCTATGAATCTATAACAATACAAGACAACAAATATTATTGCTATGACATCACTTCAGGTTAAAGACAAATGCATAGAGGGAACTGTTCAGCTTCTGTACAGACAAGATAGTTAATGATATGATGCTGGACTTTGACAAATTAAGCATATGCTGGACTAACTTAATTACAACAGCAAATCAAATGAATTAAACAACAAAAAATCATCTACTGGTTACTGCCTAGAGGGCAAAAAGCCTCTACATGAAAGTTATGTACCTACAATAATGATAAATCAGTATTGTCTGCTTCAGTCCTTCTCAGCTGATGGGTCTTTGGATCAGACTTCAGCCACTCTCCTGACTTTGAGATCCAAGGCTCAGGCTCCTCCTCTTACCCGTAATCTTCCTCCTAGCACTGATTTCCTTCAGATACATTTTGCCCGCTTTCTACAAGGATAATTATACCCCCACAAAAGGAACAAGCCCTGAAGATGCACAGAAGTACTAATGGAATACAGATCACAGCAATAATATCACCAGGCTCTTGTGGGATCGGTCTGGTTGCTTGAGAACCAAGGAATTATGAACTTAGATCTGGTAGGGGGATGGTGGGAAGGAAACTGAGGAGGACATAAGCAGACAATACAGATCTATTGTTATGGTAAGTACATAACTTTAGCGTCCAATGTTGTCTCTTCTGTCCACCCTCAACTGATGGGACAGATACTCCAGACTTTGGGGAGTCTCATGGAAGGATATTCCAAAGAAGGGATGATGCACAACACGTTCTAGATCTAGACTGCAGTCCAGTTTGTACTGAGATATAAAGGTGTGGGCATCAGACCAGGTAGCTAATGCTGCACGAATATCAATTGTTACACTCTGGAGGAAAAAATCAGATGAACTAGTGATTGCACTAGTAGAATGAGCCTTGGGAGTGTCAGGTAGAGACGGGCTCTTCTCCTCATATACATGGGAAATGCGTTAAGAAAGCCATCTTAAGAGACGTTACTTTTGAAACTCCTTTACTTGATTTTGCAAGAGAGAGAAATACAGCTGCTCAGTCTTTCTAATATTCTTTTTTTTAACCTTTAATGAATCATTTAAGACATAAGCAAACCTAAATTTATGTAAGAGAAGACCAACCACCATGTTCACAGGTACAAACATTATATAACATTCAATCCAACATTACATAAATCTATCAATTCCTTCCTTCCCTTCAACCTCACTCCTCTTCCAAAACATTATTCTGCATGTACTGTTCTCACAATTTCCATTCCACTTTTTCTACACAGTTTACTTCTACCCTTTTCTAAAGATCCCACTTCCAGTTCTTTTATCTCTGTTACAATATTCACGGCTACAGGTACAGCCAGATTAGACAGACTTCCATTTTCTACTAATTGCTTTTTTGGCAGCTAAGTCTTTCTAATATTCCTGGTATGGTGCATATAAAACCTGAGCTGTTAGTGCACATACAAAAGATGTATGTAGCATGTACACTCCCTTAATGGAAAAACTGAGAAAGAAAACAGGAAGACTGATGGCTTGGATCAGCAAAAAATCTGATGCTACCTTGGGAAGAAAAAAAGGGCTAGTCCTAAGCAATACCCTGACTTTGTGGAACACCAAATATGGAGACTTACAAGGAAGAGCGTGAAGTTTTGCGATCCTTCAAGCAGAAATAACCAATACTAGAAACAGTGTTTTCCAACAAAGATGCTTCAATTAGACTGTCACTGCAGGTTCATGAGGTCGTCTCATCAATGCCAGGTTCATGAGGTTGTCTCATCAATGCCTGAGGAAGAATAATGTCCCAGGGTAGGACAGGATCCTTGAGGAGAGGCCGTAGTAGGCAAGTGCTCCTTATAAAGGTCTTGAACAACTTCAAGGAAACAACTGGAGTTTGATTTTCTCCTATGTGAAAGCTGGAAATGGCCACTGAATGGACTTTGGACTGTGGAATTGCTAGCTCCATCATGAAAAAGACCAGCAGAAAATCTAATAAAGGAGAGAGATGAGATGAGCTGAGAAGAGGGTGCATGTCCCTGCTGTATGCTCCCAAATAGAAAATATTTTCCACTTGTTTCTGTATACTTTTCTGGTAGAAGGTCTCTGTAAAGCATTCAGGATATGTACAACCTTTGTAGAAACTATGCGGACACTTGAGGGCTGCAATGTCCAGGTGAGGTATCCCAGATGTGTGAGAGAAGGTCTGGAGCAGAGCTCCAGCACCCATGGTGGGCTGATCAGATAAGACCAAAGGATGAGAAACCACATCTGTCAAGGCCAAAAGGAAGCAATGAGGATCACTGTCACCTTGCTCCACTTTGCTTTATGCAGAAATTTTGGTATAAGCGCAGTGGAAGAATAAGCATGCAAGAGACCCGGGGGCCAACTGTGAAACATACCATCCCTCACTGGGGTATTAGGGCAAAGTAATACTGCATTAGGCATTGACGAGGGGTGGCAAACAGATCTTAGCAATGTTGGCCCCAGCGGTCAAAAATCTACCCCCCCAGTAGGGCTGAAGGACCAATCATGAGGTAGAAAAACAGAACTGCTTAACTTGTCTGTTAATACACTGGACTTTCCCAGGACATGCATTGCTATCTGAAAGTGTTGAGAAGACATCACCCACTGTCAAACCCTCACGGCCTCTCGACACAATGGACAACACCCCCCCACACACACAAACTTGCTGATGCACCAAATCACCAACATATTGTCTGGCTGGATGACAATCATACCCCTGGGGGAGGACATTTTGAAAAGTTTGCAAAAGTAGGAGGATTGCCTCATCTCCAGGACACTGATGTGAATACTGGTGTCTCTGAGAGATCAAGTGCCTTGGACCACTTTTCCCAAGGAATGCCCCAACCATCCCAGTTGGGTGGCCTGGGGGGGAAGTGACAACAAAAGAACCACCATGAAAAACTACTGGTGAGTTCTGCCACCACTGAATATAGCTTCTGCAAATCCGGATGAGGGGAAGTTCCCTGGTTCCCATCTCATCAACCACTGAAATGCACAGTCATTTGTAACAATGGCAGTAACAGTAAAAATACAGACCTAGAACAAGCTATCAAAGAGATAATACTAGCTAAAAACTAACTACTACCTGAAAGCCAGAAAGAATGGGTGAGAAACAACACTAACCCTCTAGAAGAGAAAGAAAATAAGAATTTTTTTAAATCTATGAGGATAGAAGGTTAAAAAAGAATATTACAGGGAAAACCCCCCAAAAAGAAATGAAAAAGGCAATCAAAAAAAAAAAAAAACAAAAATCACTTATCTGGCCTAAACTTTCTACAAGCACTAAGCCAAGAGATCCGCGTCTATAGTGTTCAAGCAACAAACAAGATCTGAGGTAATTCAGTGCTGTGAGGGGCATTATGGGTAAGGAGAGGAGTCAGAGTCTTGGATACAAAAGTACAGAGACTGGCTGAAGGTGAAACCATTCAGATGTGAAGACACATCAGTTGAGGATGGATGGAAGAGACAAAGTACAGCTGTGCGAACCCTCTATGACTGTAGATGTTTGAGTGTATTCGTTGTTGCAGTCCTGGCTTGTGAGATTTCCTGTCGTGGAAACCCTTTGCTGGCCCAACTACCAGAGAATATTTTCCCTTCCTTCTGAAGCTGACGGATGTCCTGTCCTAAGTCACTACGTTTGGATATAAAAGGTAGTCAGGCAGCTCAATGACCAAAGTACTTTCTTGCCACCAATAAGTAGAAGTCCTCCAAGTATGTCCTTGAGGTCAGGGGTCTGGGACCCTGATTCCAAAACAAGTGTAAAGGAGGAGGGGGCGATCTTGACTGAGAAAGTGAATGTCCTACCTATCCCACAGGCTAGAGGGGTGGAAAGAATATTGCAATAGTGAATACACTCCATGTACATACTCTTCATATTTCAATGTTGCAGTCGTGACTTGTAGGATGACTCCCAAACCTGAAAGGAGGGTGGAAGGAAGGATTAAGTAGAGCCAGTGATGCCTTGTAAAATGGCAGTGGCAAACCTTTCTCTGGACTTGGAAAAGGTAGGAAGATGGTAATGTTAATGAAGGTGTGCCTAGAGGACCAAGCAGCTGCTTATAAAATATCCTTAATGGCCACCCTTTAAAAAATACAGCAGAGGTAGCCATAACCTTAATGGAATGAATCCTCACAGCGTCAGGAATCTTCTTATCATGAAGACGTAGCAAAAGGAACTACAGTGGGAGATCCATTTGGAAATAGTTTATTTAGAAACTACTGGCAAAGGCTACAAAAAGTTGGTCTGACTTCCTGACATTCTTGGTTCTGTCCAAGTAGTAATGCAGGTGCCTACGCACATCCAAGAATGAAGGATCCTTTCCCCCTTGTTTTGAGGGTTAGGAAATAATGTAGGCAAGTGCCTGGTTTAAAAAAGTCTCTGTCACTACCTTGGACATCAAGGGTTGGTCCTAAGAGGAGCTCTGTTTGGGTGGAAAATTATGAAATGTTCCACAAACATAAGGGGCCTGAAGTGCTGACTCCCTTCTGGCTGGGGTAATGGCTAGTAGGAAGGCTGTCTTCCAGAGGACTTTTATATCAACAGAAGCTGCTGGTTTGAATGGTGGAAGGGTGACTCTCTCCAGAATGAAACTGAAGTCCCATGGGGGGAACAAGAGGTTTTATGGGAGGCCTAATGTGGACAACCCCTCTCAGGAACTGTTTCATGAGGTGGTGTGAAAAGAGAGGAGGCTGAGAAGGCAAATAGGCAAAAATAGCTGAAGGATGAATTTGTAGAGAGGTGTAGGAGAGATCTTTAAAAAAAATGCTAGTTAATTGTGACAGTATCAAAAAGGATCTAAGCTTGACCAGGGTTTTTTGCCTGTTTTGCCTGCACCAAATAATGAACCTTTTCCATTTGGTAGAGTAAAACTTCCTAGGGCTAGGTCTCCTGGCTTCTTTTAGATTGTCCAGGACCTGCTTCTCGAGCAGCAACCCCTTCCATGGATTCAACGTATCATCAAAACCGTCAATTTGAGTGGGTGCAATTTGGTGTGTATGACCGTCTCCCTGTTGTGCTAACAGGTCCACTTTCTGTGGCAGCAGATGTGGCTTCCTGCTCATTAGACTGAGCAACAGAAGGTACCAGTACAGCCTCAGCCAATCTGGAGCTATCAGAATTACCCTTGGCCCCTCTTCCCTTATTTTCAGCAAGACCCTGGATAGCAGTGGCACTGGGGTGAAAGCACAAAGGAATATACCTGCCCAAGAAAAGAAAAAGGCCATCTTCCAGGTTGACTTCATTTTGTTCCTGGAGCAAAACATTTCCAAGCTGGCATTTTCTTTGGTGGTAAAAATGTTTACCTGTGGCATGCATCATTTTTCAGCTATGCTGAGAAAAACTTCCTATTGCAGTTGCCACTCATGGGAGTCTGAAAAGCTCCTGCTGAGGTGATCAGCTAGTTGACTGGTTTCTACTGGTAGGTACTGTGCCATGAGGTGCAGCCCTAGGGAGTTGGCTGTTTCCCAAAGGTCCATGGCTAGGCATCAAAGGGGGAATTGCGTGGGTCACCCCTACTTGTTTTTGTACCACATAAATGTGGTATTGTCTGTTTTCCATTTCTTTTTGAAAGCAATAAGGCCTTTTTAGATTGTCAACAGTTCTTCTGGGTTAATGTGCTTA
Source organism: Protopterus annectens (assembly GCF_019279795.1). Taxonomy (NCBI): domain Eukaryota; kingdom Metazoa; phylum Chordata; order Ceratodontiformes; family Protopteridae; genus Protopterus; species Protopterus annectens. The sequence continues at coordinate 980,344,113 of NC_056732.1, read as the reverse complement.
ATTTTGAACTTGGAATCCTATCTGCCTTGAGTCTGGAAGTTGCTGTAGTGGACTCCCCAGTCTATTTCTGATTAATCTGTTGTCAGTTTGGCCCTGAGGGATGAACATGAAGGGAAGGCCCAGAATGAGGGCGCATACTTGGGACTCCCAAGGAAGAAGTTTTATTCTGAAAGTGAGAGACCAATAATGCTGGCACTGCAGATTGAGCTACCACTGCAATTTTTTCATATGTAGTCTGGCCAGCGGGATCATAAGGATGCAAGAGGCCATGTAAACCAGGGCCCTCAGATACACTCTGGCTTTGAGGTATTTCCTGACCAAGAACTTTTTGAAGTACAAAATTAGAACGGTAACCTTTTATAGAGGGAAGAAAGCCTTCTGAACAGCCAAATACAGTAAAGCTCCCAGAAACACAATCCTGTTTATCATGCTTGGGTACTGATGGTGAACTCCACTAAGGTTAGTTAGTATGTTTTGGGCATAAAGCAGATCTGTTTTGAGTTTTTCTAGGTTTGCTGACCTGAATGAGGCAATCGTCTAAGTAAGGGTAAATCTGAATTCCCTCAGTCCTGCAGAAGGCTATCAGCTGCGCTAGGCATTTTGTGAAAACCCTGGGTGCAGTACACAAGTTGAAGGGCAAAGCACAGAACTGCTAATGCCTCATACTTGCTCTGAACAGTAAGGACCTCCTGTGTGATTCCTCCATGGGGATGTGGAGGTATGTGTCTTTTAGATCTAAGGTTATCATGAAGGTGCTGGGGAAATCATAGGCAGTAGTTTTTGCAGTGTTAGCATTTTAAGTTTTGAGACCTGTTAAGCATTGGTTGAGCTCTTGACAGGTCTAGAACTGGCCTCCAGATACCTTTTTTTCTAGGTACAAGGAAAAGGCTGGAGTAAAACCCTCTTCCTTGTCAAGATGTTAGTACAGGTTCCACAGAGCCCTGAGTGCACATAATCTATATTTGGGTTAAGGTCTCTCCCTTTTGGTTTGGAGGAATATCTGAGATGACTAAGTGAATCAAGAGTTGTTTGAACTTGAGTTTGTACCCTCTTTGAATGGTGTTTAGAACCCACAAATCTCTGGTAATGAGGGTCCAATTTTTGTGGAATAGGGATAGTCTCCCCACCAGCCTGGGGGGACAGTGAAGAAAAGGAGAAGGGGAAGGGAATGTCACGTAAGAGACATGATCTCTCCCTGCTAGGTCTCTAGGGGAAAAAAATCCCATTGGCCCACTGGGGTCTGTTTGCCACTGTCTTGGCCACTGCTGCTGTCTTTGGCTCCTTTCTCCAATGTCTCCTTTGTTTCGGCTTAAACTGGGGGGCTGGAAAGGAACAATGTTTGGTAGGGTAATTCCAGCTGAAATGAGGAGGTTGGACATGAAGTAAGTTCTTGACAATCTGCATGGATTTCATCTTATTCAGCCTCAGCCTTAGGACCAAAAAAAGTCTTTGCCCAAGGTGGCATTCAGGAAACTGGATTTGAAATGTTCAAGAAGGGACTGCTCCCTTATCCAGGCATGTCTTCTAGCGACATATCCTGTGGCTGCTGTTCTGCTGGAGACTTCCAATGTATCACAGCCGCAGTGGAGAGAATGCATAGCCACCTGACAGCACGAGATGCATAAGTCCATTAATTCCTTTGAGAAGGCTTTATTTTCAATTTGGTCAAAAATGGTTTCCTGGTACTTCACCATATGAAACTGGCAGATCAAAGCCCTCATGGCAAGGGTAACAGCGACGTATCTTTCCAAACATGTACAAGGCTCCGTTTTCCTTGTCTGTTGGTAAAAGACTTTTGGAAGAGCTAGTTTTTATGCCCTTAGGGCCCTGAGTCACCACCTTCGGGACCTGTCACAGGATTCTTAAAAAGGAGTTTGTGGGAATCTCGAACTTATCTATCAGGTTTTCGAGGGACAAGGGGAAGAGAGTCTGGTTATAAAGAGGAATTCAGGAAGACACCATTTACCACCTCAAAGACTGGAGGAAGAGCAAGGGATCTATGCTCAGGGAGATTTAGGAATTCCCTAACCTTTTTCTTGGATGGGGAGTAGTCCTAAGCTTCCTATATGAACTGCTCCCTCAGAATATGGAATGTTTAACCAAGGGAAATATCCTTGGGGGAGCCTGAGGCAAGGCTCTCCTCATAGTCAGAATCCCCACAGGAAACCATAGATACACCCTCCTCGAAGGTAGATTCATCAGGATCAAAATCATCCTTTGAATCAGAAGTGTCAGAAAATTCCTGGTGTGGGGTTTACCTCTTTCTTTTAACAGGGGGACACTTCTGGAGGAGGGAGCCGTCTGGATCTGACCGAGGAAATCAAATCCTAAGCTAACCTCACTAGGTCTTGTTGGTAGTCCTGAGAGTGACAGCCAGCAGGTCTAGGCTGAATAAAGGTGGGTGTAGCTTTTTTGTGACAGGCCTTAGGTTATGGCCTAAGGCCAACCTCTGCACTAGGACCTGAATGAACAACAGACTCCTGTGAGCAGTAGCCAAGGTGATCTCCTGACAATGCAATGAGCCATTGTTGGTTTTAGAGCAGTCATCGAAAGCTGAAGCCTGTGAAGCTGCCCCAGACCCAACTGGTGAGCTAAGTTCTTTGGCTTGTAAGGAAGCAGAGGGACCTGGAGGCATATCAGACTCCAAATGGGTCATGATAGAAATCTGTGCCACCGTCGCCAAAGGAGGCTGCAAAGACGCCTCACCACCTTTGATAATCACAAGTCTAGGAGGACTGGCCAATGCTGAAAGGGTGTCGTCTAATGCCCTAAATCTGAAGCACTTTTCCTTACTCCGCCTAGGAAGATCTACTTCAGCTCAGCTGGCAGACAACATGGTATGCGAAGGCCCAGACAACTCACTGAAATGTTTAGCAAGAAACTCAGCCCTACTCTCGATAGTTCTGCTTTTAAAGTGAGAACAAAACTTATTGTTAGGAACATCATCAAAAAAGAATTTAAGTCCTGGTGTGGCATCTGTTTACACAGCGAAGACATTTAACTTTGTCTGACATTAGTCAAAAAGCACATGAAAAGTTCCCCAATGAGTACTTAGCTTTAGATGGTGTTATTTCCCTTGTGCAGGCTGATCAATGCACTGACTAGCAGTCTGCATCAGGCTCTGATGAAACAAAAGAACTGTGATCATGGCACCTGATGAAACCCTTTATACCCAAAAGTAGTGACATTAGACAGGATCCACTGCCTTCAAGAGGGGGGGGGGATATTCTCTGGTAGTAGGGCCCGTCAAGGGCTTTCATGGCAGGAAATCCCACAAGTCAGGACTGCAACACTGAAAAACGAACATCACTGTATCCTGTGCTTTATACTGGACTCTCAGAATCATAGGGTGAATACATAACCAATTAGAACTACTTGCACAACAATTCTAAAATACATTTTAGCACTCCATATGCTTTCACACAAACCAGAACCTTGCTGCATACTTTCATGACAACTTACCTAAAGACTTAGGAAGCAGGTATTTGATGAATTCTGCATGGTCCCCAACATGTAGTATGCTGTATACGCAGGTGTTCATCAACTCTTCTTGGTTGTATTTCAGGTACTGGGTCACATTTTCAGACACAAACACAATATTACCTTCCCGATTCACAACAAAGAAGAAGCCATCTAATGCCTACAAATAAAAAAAAAACATGTTAATTACCAATCAAAGACAACAAATTTATGCAATTACCAAGAACTGGAAAAAAGACTTCACAACTCTAATATTGATACAACCCCCCCCCCCCATTTTGTACATGGATTGAGGTGTCATAACAGTGACCATCACCTACAGCCAATGTTCACACCAAAGAGTTTATAAATATAACCACTGCTGTGTGTCAGAGAGAAATGAACACAATGAAACTGATACTGGAGGAAATTGTCTCTATTATCATAAAAATATCAAAATAATTTTCTGTGATAAATACTATGAGATGCTAGCTCTTACTTTGCTTTAACAATATTAAGTTTTAGGCAGGTAAGATGTACATTACCTGTATTTTTTATGTTTTGTATGATACAAATTAATAAATGCTTTTTTATGTAAATAGTTACAATGTTGACTATTTAGAGTTTTGCTTGATACTATACGATTTATATATTTTTTGCTTCATTATGAATATTATTCACCTACGCTGTTTAAAATTTTAATAAAAGGTTTTGGAGAACAAAAACAAATTCAGAGAAAACAAAATAGTAGAAATGTGCAATTGTGCATACATTTTCAATACTATTTCTTCTTACTAAGGGCTGTAAGGTCATGGAGCTTTTCCTACCAAACAAAAGGTTCAAGGAAGGAACCAGATCCAGATGTGATGTTATCTATTGCATGGTGTGCTACTATTCTTACGATTAAGGTAAATGTTATCACTTTATGTCAGCCTGAGAAGTGCATCACTGAAAAGTATCGACAGAATGCAGACCCTGTTGTTAGAACACCAAACAAGCAGAGTGGGGATGACTGCCACAGAGAAGCCAAAAAAAGACCTTACAGTAAAAGTACACAGTCAAAGCAGCAGCTGGATCTTTTAGTTGTTACTCATTCAAAGTTGTAGATACTACTACTGGCAAGTCTTCCATCACCATCTTTCCCCCAGTCCTTGCTCACTAAAATTAAGGTAACATGACTTCGTAAGAAAGATTCTTCTCATCTAATGGGAGTTCACAAAGAAAAGAAAACCGCATGCAGTCTACAAAGCAGTATTAACAAAAGATGAAGAAAAAAATGCACGTGTGTGGTGGCTTAGACCTGTAGACATGTATTCCATAAGCATGCCTCTCAACTGTCCAGATTTTGCCTCATATTTTTGGTCTGCTGAGTATAAAAACTATGGTTTTCTGGCAAATCCCTCAGGATTGAGTTCATTAAATAATGATATACATTTCAGTTTCACACTTCATATCCTTCGGAAAATGCATGCTAATACAAATCCTGTAATTCTAAAAACGTTCTAATTTTATAAGAATATCAAATCTGACCCTATTTTTGGACCTTTGTCCCCCCATTATTTTTGGCTTTGTCCAGATTTCTTGTGCTAGGAAGTTGTCAGGTATTCTCATAAGGACCTAAAACGGAAGAGCTAAGTTCCAGATATGTACAGATTCAAAATGGCTCTCATTTTTTTTAACAGCTTATATCTGGGTGGGAGGGATAGCACAGAGTAAATAAATCAGAGGAAATATCATAACCACAAAATTGCAAATATAAATTAAACTAAACCAAACATGTACTTTACAAGACGTCTATACCAAAGAAATTACAGTTGTGTACACTTACCATAAATGTAGATGTTCGAGTGTATTCACTGTTGCAGTCATTACATTAGGGTAATCTGCTGGCAGGCTGCCCTCAGTCGGCCTGAATATCAAAGTCTTGTTTCCTGTGTCAGTTGCTGTCTCCTCTTCCATGGCATCAGGTCGTCAGGGGTATAAAACATGCAGCCGACACCATTTTATTCAGTTTTTCTTGCCTCAGATGTCAGGTGCCCCCAAATGGGGACCAAAATATATATATATATATATATATATATATATATATATATAAAACAGCAATATATATGTAAATGCACCTTTAGCAACATAAACTTTACCTTCATCTAAAAGCAAATACACCACAAAGGCTTTAGAATACAGTGAAGGAAAGAGAAGTTGTAGAAAAAAGGAGGATGGCGGGTGGGTAACCCGGACTGCAACAGTGAATACACTCGACCATCTACATTTATGGTAAGTGTACACAACTGTACTATGTTCTTAGTGTTTCACTGTTGCAGTCATTACATTTGGGTAGAATCCCAAAACTACGGATGGGAGGATGGAACTAAATAGCATTAGGAGTGGCTATAAGGCCTTGTAGAACTGCAGTGGCAAAGTCTGCCCTGGACTTAGGGAAGAAAGGCAGATGACAATGCTTTGTAAAAGTATGAACAGAGCTCCAAGTAGCAGCTTTTAGAATGTCTTTGGTTGGAACTCCTCTGAGAAAGGCTGCTGAGGTAGAGGCAGCCCTGGTGGAATGTGACCCGATTCCCTTGGGCACTGGTTTACCATGATGCAAGTAGCAGAAACGAATGCAGTGGCTTATCCACTTAGAAATAGTCTGCTTTGATATAGCCTTCCCCTCTGATCCTGCAGCAAATGCCATCAGTAGTTGCTCAGACTTTCTTAGAGATTTGGTCCTGTTTAAATAGAATCTTATTTGTCTGTGTATGTCCAATGAATGCAGAATCCGCTCCCCCTTGTTCTGTGGATTAGGGTAAAATGTTGGCAGGTGAATAGTTTGGTTAAGAGCCACACTGGATACCACCTTAGGCATAAAAGAAGGATTGGTCCTGAGGAACACCCTGTCCGGGTAAAATGTAATAAAAGGCTCCACAGCCATGAGGGCCTGTAGTTCTGAAACCCTTCTTGCTGAAGTGATTGCCAAAAGGAAAGCTGTTTTCCAAGATAAAAACTTTATATCCGCAGTAGCTGCTGGTTCAAAAGGAAGTAGGGTGAGTTTTTCCAGCACAAAATTGAGGTCCCATGCAGGAGTTGGTGATCTTCTGGGAGGCCTTAACTTTTTGGCCCCTCTAAGACACTGTTTTAGCAGAGGATGAGAAAAGATGGGAGGCTCTGTGTTGTAATGAGCTAAGATGGCAGAGGCATGGATTTTTATTGAAGAAAAAGATAAGCCCTTCTCAAGCATCTCAGTCAAGTATTGTAAAATCTGAGAAATATCTGGTTTTGCTGTGTCCATTCCTTGTGCTTGGTTCCAAGCACAGAATCTCTTCCATTTATCAGCAGCATAAGATTTTCTAGTACTAGGCCTTCTGGCTTCCAAAATGACATCCATCACAGATTTACTGAGAGGTGTTGTTTGAATATTTACATAATCAGCCATGCTGTCAGGTTCAGAGTTTTCAGCTGAGTGTGCAGAATTTGACTGTTCTGCTGAGACAGTAGATGAGGTATCTGTGGCAAGTACCAAGGAGGGAGTTGAGACATATTCCTTAGAATTGGGTACCAGTGCTGGAGAGGCCAGTCTGGGGCAATTAGGATCATTTTTGTTTTTTCCTGTCTGACCTTTAGTAAGACCTTGGGGAGAAGAGGCAGAGGAGGAAAGGCGTAGACGGATAGGTTTTCCAACTGAAGGATAGGGCATCCACTTTCCATGCTTGTCTGTGATAAGTCCTTGTGCAGAATTTGTCCAGTTGATAATTTTGGGGAGAGGCAAATAGATCTACGTCTGGGATCCCCCACTTCTGTGTTACCATGTTGAAGACTTGTGGATCTAGTTTCCACTTGGTGAGGGTCCATGAGATTTCTGCTTAGGTCGTCTGCCAGAGTATTTTGTTTTCCTGGCAGGAATTGGGCTTGGAGATGTACTTGGTAAGTCAAGGCTGTGTCCCACAATGCCATGGCTAGTCTGCAAATGGGGTAGGAATGTGTACCCCCCCCTGCTTGTTTATGTACCACATATACCCCCCCTGCTTGTTTATGTACCACATAACCGTGGTGTTGTCCGTCTTTATCAGTAGTTGTCCTGGATGAAGTAAGTCCTTGAAGGCTGTCAGGGCATTCTGAACAGCTAACATCTCTTTCTGGTTGATATGCAGATGTATTTGTTTTGGGTTCCATATGCCCTGAATGCATCTCCCTGCCAGGTGGCCCCCCCCCCCCCAAGCATAGTCTGATACGTCTGTAGTTAGGGTTTGGGTGGCAGGGGGTAGAGTGAAAGACCGTCCCTTGTTTTGGTGACATGTCTCTGCCCATCAAAGAAACTCCTGTTGTAGGCAGGGAATGAGAGGAATCATTGTTTCCAAACTGTGACAATGTTGACTCCATAAACTTTTTAGGTACCATTGAAGTTTCCTCATATGCAGTCTTGCATATGGAATTAGTAGAATGCAGGATGCCATGAACCCCAAAGCCTGCAGAATTTGTCTTGCAGATAACTGGGTTTTTGTTGCCATCTGTTTGAAGTATATAGTCAGTTGCTTTTGTTTGTCTGGCATAAGGTAAGCCATCTGGGCAGTTGTATTAAAGTTTGCACCCAGGAATGTAATTTTTTGAGAGGGTACCAGTTGTGATTTCTTTCCGCTTATTGTGTACCCTAGGCATGTTAGAAGCCTTTTTACAAATGCCAGATGTTGAAGAAGAATGTCCTTGTTTTCTGCTTGAATGAGACAGTCGTCCAAGTAAGGATAGATCTGTATGCTTCTTTGTCTGCAAAATGCAATTACTGGTGCTAGGCACTTTGTAGAGACCCCAGGCGGAGTAGATAAGCCAAAGGGCAGTGCAGAGAATTGGTAATGCATAAAACCTGCCTTGAAGCGGCGGTATCTTCTGCACTATTCCCTTATTGGGATATGCAGGTATGCCTCAAGTCTAGAGTCACTAACCAAGCGTTCTTGCCCAGCATGGGCAGTAGCTGTTGTAAAGTCAGCATTTTGAATTTTGGAATGTCCAAGAACGTGTTCAAAGTCGATAAGTCCAGTATTTGATTCCAGGCATTGTCTTTTCTGGGTACCAGGAACAGTCTTGAATAAAAACCTTGCCCTTTTTCCTGTTCTGGTACTGGTTGAATAGCCCCCATATACATGAGGGATGTAACATGTTTCTGAGCCTCTGCCCATTGATTTTGTGGCAGATCTGGCCAACCGTTTGGAATTGGCAAAGTATGGAAATGAAACCTGATCAAGGTAATTAAATCCTCAGCCATTTTGATCATTTGTTTTTTAGGCATAGGGGCCTGAGCACGTGGCTCATGCGTCAGTTTTTTAGACTTAGAAGTTGTTTTTGAAGCTGGCGTCTGTTTTTATATAGAAATGTTGAGGTCTGAAAACACCCTCAGAAGCCGGTGCCTGCTCAGCGGCTCCAGACCCATCCGAAGGAGAGACACCCGCGGGTTCAATACTCTGAGAATCTCGCGGCATACCGGACTCCGCATGGGTCTCGGTAGAGGCCTGCGACTCAAATGTAGCGGGTATCAGGGGCTGCAAAAGCACCTCACTGAGTACCGGTGAACCGGCGACTGGCTTAGGAGAAGCTTAGTCATCTGTTTTGGACCTCGATGGTCTGTCTCTATTTTTCTTTGCATTTTTTGTGAACTCCGGTAGTCGTATTGCTATCCGACGACATTTCAGGGTAATTAAATCTGGATCCAAAATATTTTGAAGCAAAAATATACCGACGCTTAATAGTGCTTTGGTTAAATCTAGCACAAAACCAACAAGGCATGTTATGATCTGGGCCTAGGCAAGGAATACAGTACAAATGAAAATCCTTATGAGGTATTTGCTTCCCACAAGTAATGCAATGTAAGGAGCAAGAAAAAGTTTCCCCAACAGAGTACTTAGCTTTAATTGAAGACTTCGGTTCTGAAACTCGAATGTGAAAATTTCAGTTGTCGGCCGACCGGCACTTCCGAACTGCTTCTGCTTCGGGCACTGCGCAGCAAGAAAGACTGAATAGAATGGCGTTGGCTGCATGTTTTATACCTGACTACCTGACGTCATGGAGGAGAAGACAGCAACCGACGCAGGACCCAAGACTTTGATAATCAGGCTGACTGAGGGCAACCTGCCAGCAGATTACCCTAATGTAATGACTGCAACAGTGAAACATGAAGAACATCTTCGTAAATGCAGAAGTGTGGCTCAACATGACAACACAAAAATCTGAGGTTCCATCCATACCTGAAACACCAGTCAATCATATCTATATAAATATATGTGGTATACATAAGCGTTGGGAGTACGATGCGTGAAATATTTGATACTGCAAGATTAGGGAATGAGGCAAGTGGCTTGTCACTTATCAAGAAAACTATTCTCTAAATTTACACTATCGGACATTTCATGTGTCGAAATAGCTAGACTCTAACATACTCATACTTCATTTTTTTATTTAAATTTACTTCTGTAACAGCATAATTTGTGTAAGTTCTGCACTGAATACAACTTTAACAGCTTCTATAGGTTTTTACAGTGTATCTATGGGTGGTTTTCTACTCCAATTCTGAGGAGATATCTTTTTCTTTAACTTTAATAGTGGGGTACATTATGGGTGGTGGTATGTGAGGCTTATGTTAGAACAAGTTAGTTTTGTTTATCTTAGTTCATTTTTAATATCGGGTATATTTTGATGTAATGACATTTTCCTATTGACATACTTTTTTAATAAGGCTGGATTTACAATGTCAAGGGTAACTTGGGTTGGACAGTCGTGAAATGAGGTATGGTATTTATTTATTTTTTTAGTGTATCCAGTGTTTGCATACTTTTTTTTAACTCTGCTTAACAGGGTGCTACAGTGGCATTTCTGATTTCACAGGGAGTAGATGACAATTCTCAGGATGGTTAACTGCAAAATTCTTAGTTATCCTAATAGCAAGGATCAGGCAAAGTGTGATTAAAAACACGTATATTGTGCATCATGTAGCCAATTTTATTTACAATGTTGGTTCATGGTGAAAACATTACCTGCATTTCTGGTATATCCCCAAGAATGCATATGTATTCTTGGCATGACAGCAGTATGTTTACCTACTGCCTTGGCATGATATTAACACTACTAAAAACATCTTATACCAACTATTCTTATTGCTACTTACTAAATCTAAAGTAAGACCATCACTCAATGCAGAAACAAAGTAAAACAAAACACAGACCTTCCAAATGTTATAGACAACCTAAAACAACCCCAAACAAAATATATACAGATTACAGAGAAACAAGAAATGTGGACTGCATCTTCCTGTCACTTCAATGGGGGGTGGGAGCCTTTATACATAAACCACTCACACAATGCCTTCCAAAATAAGCCATATCTAAATCAACCAAAGGAAACAAATTTTAAAAGCCAAAATTTAAAAAAATTACTGCAGCTAGCCAATCAGAAAACAGCATCACTAACAAAACAGACCTAATTCTAGCTCTATATTAAGACTAAATTTATAAATAATAAACTAAAAAAAAGAACAGCACAGCATAATTCTTACTATACTTATTCAAATGCATAAAACATTACCTGACACCATTTAATATTAAAAAATATTTCAGCACTACTGTAGAAAATCAGTTATGGTATACTTGGTGATTTTCCAATGCAAGTAAATGCATCACTGCACTCTGATTAGTTAAGTGTCACAAAACATTTTTTCCACCCATCTGTATTTATTTGGGAGTTTAAAAAAAAATCAATGCAAACAATTTATTAAACCATGATCAAAATAAAAATTTAGTATTTTCTACCATGACATTACTACTGGGATAACAAGTGTTGCATCCGTGCACTTTAGTGGGGCATCTTTGTGCATGTTCAGTGATTTGCCCATTGAAGTCTAAGGATGCAAAGCATGTTTTTTTACTACATTGATGCCACTAAAATTCTATTGATCTTCTCAGAGAAGTCAGTGTATGGAAAACAGACTTTTTAGAAGTCTTTCTCTGTAAAGTAAGGTAAAAAAGTTCACTAATGGTCAGAGGCATTGCTTGCCAGTTTTTGCACAATGTGCTGTTGTACAAAGGTAGGCTTAAAAATCTTTAGAAAATCACTTTCAAAAATGAAATCTACAAAACCTACCTAAAGCTCTTATTCAACAACATATAATTAACACAGTCCAAATTACATTAATTGAAAACCATTCAAACCTAAAATAAATAAATGAATGAGCGAATGGATGGAATATGTGGGGTCTGGTTTGTGTAATAATCAAAACATCTTGCACTGTAGGCAAAGGAACTCTGAACTAACTACTAACTTTACTTCTTGCACCAAAATATATACCCTGTACCTACAGTACAAGTTATTTCATTAAATATGCATCAGATCCATGTATTTCACATATACAAATGTGCCCTCTTTCAATTTCAATTAATTCATTAGATACAACAGTCATGAAATGTACATCTTTGACACACTTAAGTGTATGAAACTTCATCCTTCAACATTAAAGCATGTTTACTAGCATCATAACGGTCGTACAACTACGTTCTTCTCATTCTTTACTTCCTCTAATACTCCCAAGCACAAGGTTTACACCGAATCAGCCAACAATTTTACAAATATTTATTTCTGCTGTATGTTTTTTCAACAGACAGACATGCCCTTGCTTCCCTTACCAAACCTTACTAACAGCTTAGCATGACACAGGGAACCCAGGCCCTAAAGTCTCTAGCCAAAATCAGTTTTGACCCTGAGGATAACACCCTCACCCACTATTTTACATGATCTTGGCATGCTTCTTGAGAAGGACAACCACCTAGTTGCAGTTTTAAATGTTATGTGACATAGTTCTGCCTTTCTGCAAAACCAAAACTCTTCAACTCTGTAATGCTGTTTGTTATCCTTCTTAGACTCTCAGGTATATTGCACCATCTTTAAATTACGTTTTGTTTCAGGGACTTTATCTTTGGCCATCCCCTTTAATTACTGATGTACAAGTCCCCTAAGGCCCCTCAAAATGCTAAGAACCCCTCATCCATGGGACCTGATAATATACCAGGATGCCTGATTATCAGGCCTATCAGAACCTTTACTTTAGCTCTAATCTAAGCCTCTCACCTGATTACATTCCTAAAGACTGGAAAACAGTCACTGCAATGCCATTACACAAAGATGTCCCCCCATTAATCTCACTAGCCTCATATGTAACACTATTAAATGCAATATCTCAGACCTCATTAATTTGGAAATTTAAAATTATTAAACGTGGACCATCAACAGTTTGGATTGTCAAAGGAAGGTCCTGTGGGTCCTGCCTCTAACCTCCTTAGTTTCTCTTAAGTCACTGAAACAGTGAAAAATAGTTATGCCACAGCTTTTGATGCTATTCCCCATTCAAGCATTACTGACTGACTTCTAAATCTGAATATAATCCCTTATGTTGTACAATGAATAGCTTTAAGTGGTTGTCTGACAGAACATGTGGTTACAGTTGCAGGTACCAGCTTGGAAAGAAAAGCTACTAGTATATATCGCAGTAAATAGTGCTTTCCCATTTCCTATTTAGCTTTCTGTACGTCTTCAACCCAAGACTCTTGGCCTATGGTTAACTAAGTCTGCAGATGACTACAAATTAGATGTCATTTCATCTTCTGCTCACTCACAACTGTTGCAACATGGCTTAAGACTGCCAACCAGAAAAGACGTGAAAACCAAGTATTATTTGGAACATTTTCTGATAAAGTCATTTTGATGAAAGCGTAAATAAAACTTTGTGCGTACGCTAAAGAGAGTTGTGGTTTTTCACCAGCCTTCATTGACCTTCGGAATTCCTGTCTTAAGATTATGCTAACAATTGGTGTAAGAAAAATGGTTTCAAATTAAATGTGAAAAAATGTAGCTTAATTCCTTTTGGTAAGCAAAAAGTAGAGTTGTGTACACTTAAATGTAGATGTTTGAGTGTATTCACTGTTGCAGTCATCACATTTGGGTTATCTGCTTGCAGTAGCCCTCAGTCGGCCTGATTAACAAAGTCTTGGGTCCTGCGTCGGTTGCTGTCTCTTCTTCCGTGACGTTAGGTAGTCAGGGGTATAAAACATGCAGCCAACGCCATTACATCAGTTTTTCTTGCCCTAAATGTCAGGTGCCCCCATAATGGGAACAATAAAATAAATATAAATATATACAAGGATATATCTCCAATAAAAAAGCAAATACCATAAAAAGCTTTTAGACATAGTAACAGAGAGTAGAGGTATAGCCAAAAAAAGTCAGGGGGCTGGAGGGAGGGTAACCAGGACTGCAACAGTGAATACACGTGAACAACTACATTTATGGTAAGTGTACACAACTGTACTATGTTCCTCATGTTTCATTGTTGCAGTCATCACATTTGGGTAGATTCCCAAAGCTAAGGATGGGAGGAGGAATTTAGATATCATTAGGACCAGCTATAAGGCCCTGCAAGACTGCAGTGGCAAAGCCAGCTCTGGATTTAGAGAAAATTGGCAAATGGTAATGCTTGGTGAAAGTATGTAGAGAACTCCAGGTAGCAGCTTCTAGGATGTCCCTAGTAGGGACACCTCTGAGAAAGGCTGTAGAGGTAGATGCAGCCTTGGTTGAATGGGGGTCTGATCCCCTGTGGGATAGGTTTTCCATGGTGCTTATAGCAGAAATAAATGCAATGGCCTATCCATTTAGAAATGGTTTGCTTTGAAATAGCCTTCCCCCCTCTGCCACTGCAGCAAAAGCCACCAGCAGTTGTTCAGATTTCCTTTGAGATTTAGTCCTGTCCAAGTAAAATCTAAGTTGTCTCTGCGCACATCTAAGGAGTGCAGTATCCATTCCCCCTTGTTCTGTGGATTAGGAAAGAAAGTTGGCAAATGGATGGACTAATTAAGAGCCACACTGGATACCACCTTGGGCATGAAGGAGAGATTGGTCCTGAGGGACAACCTGTCCACATGAAAGATGATGAAAGGCTCCACTGCCATAAGGGCCTGTAATTCAGGTAGCCTCCTTGCTGAAGTGATTGCTAAAATAAAGGCTGTTTTCCAAGAAAGGAATTTTAAATCTGCACTAGCAGCTGGCTCGAAAGGAGAAAGAGTGAGTTTCTCCAATACAAAGTTGAGGTTTCAGGCAGAGGTTGGAGCTCTCCCTGGGTGGCCCCTCTGAGGAACTGCTTGAGCAGTGGATGAGGGAAGAGTGGAGGTTCTGTGTTATAATGAGCTGAAACGGCTGAGGCATAAATTTTGATGGAGGAAAAAGAAAGGCCCTTGTTAAACATCTCAGTTAAGTATTGTAAAATCTGAGCTAAGTTGGGTGCTGCTGTACTCATCCCTAGAGATTGGTTCCAGGCACAGAATCTTTTCCATTTTTCAGCATAAGATTTTCTAGTAGTAAACCTCCTAACCTTTATCTTCTGCACGATTCCCTTATTGGGATATGCAGGTATGCCTCTTAAGTCTAATGTCACCAGCCAAGCGTTCTTTCCCAGCATGGGCAGAAGCTGCTGCAAAGTTAGCATTTTTAATTTTGGAATGTCCAGGTATGTGTTCAAAATTGATAAATCCAGTATTGGGCGCCAGGTCTGGTCTTTTCTGGGTACCAAGAACAGTCTTGAATAAAACCCTTGCCCTTTTTCCTGTTCTGGTACTGGCTGAATAGCCCCCATATCCATGAGGGAAGTAACTTAATTCTGTGCCTCTGCCCATTGATTTTTTGGCTGATCAGGCCATCTGTTTGCAATTGGCAGTGTGTGGAAGTGGAATCTGTATCCCTGTGATACGATGTTTAGTACCCACTTGTTCTGGGTTATTAACTGCCAATTTTGAGAAAAAGTGCTAATTTTCCCCCTATGGGTGCTGCCAAAAGAAACGTGCTTGATGTAGGCAGAGGGAAGTCATTGGGATTGCTTTCTGTAGGTTTGTGCTTTATCTCCTCCAGATTTGGAGGTGGAAGCACCCCATTGCTTAGACCTGTATGAATCTTGCTCCTGGTATCTGGAACTCTTAGGGCGTCTGGATTTGTCCCTTTGAGCTCTCTGACACAGGAAAGGACCAATTTTTTGTAGGCCAGTGTCTACTGAATCTTGGTGGCTGCACTTGTAAGAAGTCTTTAACAGTTTGCATAGACTTAGCTTTGTCTTCCATTTTCTTTAAAACCTCTTCTGCTGTAATACCAAACAGAGAATCATGCTGTACAGGTGCATCTGGCAAATCAGCTTTAACATTATCAGGCAAATTTTGTTCCTTTAACCAGGCATGCCTCCTAATCACAGATCCAGTAACTGCGGCCCTGCAGGAGACCTCTAAGGAATCCAAACCACACTGCAAAGTATGCTTTCCAACTTGTTCAGCTGCATGCAATAATTCCTGAAATTCTTTATTTTCTGCACATTCTGAAATCAACATCATTTTTTGTTTCAGCAATCCCAAAACATTTTGTTGACACTTAAGCATATGAAATTGACAGTTTAAGGCCCTGATGGCGAAGGTTACAGATGTATAAACCTTTTTTCCCCATCTGTCCAGTGCCCTTGAATATCTGTCAGAGGGGGTAGGATTTTTTTTGCTGTTGAGGCCTTAACTCCCTTTGGACCCTGTGAAATAGTTTCAGGATCAGCAGCAGGGTTTCTAAATAAAAATGTATGAGAGTCAGGGACCCTGTAATATCTGTCAGGTTTACTGGGAGCCGGAGGTAAGGAGTCAGGGGTCAAGCTTGACTCCGAAAACACATCATCCACCATGCTTAAAACAGGGGGAATGGCTAAAGGCCTGTGCTGAGGGAGAAGGAGGAAATCCCTGAGCCTATTTTTTGATTCTGAGAAGTCTTGACTCGCCCAGTGAAAATGCTCCCTCAAAGTATGCAAGATTTCTCCAAATGAATAATCCTCAGGAAGAGATGCAGATGGAACAGAATCCTCAGCATCAGAATCCTCACAGAGAGGTATAGATAATTCCTGATCAGAAGAGGAATCAGAAGAAATAGAAACCTGATCTGAAGATTCATAATCAGTGTCTTGCCTAGGCCTCTTATCGGGAGGGGGATGGGTGCCCCTGATCAAGGTAATAAGGTCTTCAGCAATTTTGGTCATCTGTTTTTTAGGCATAGAGGCCTATGCACGTGACTCATGTGTTGGCTTTTTAGTTTTAGAAGTTGCTTTTGTCTTTGGTTTTGCAGCTGTTGTCAGTTTGATATACAAATGTTGAGGTCTGAATACACCATCAGAAGCCGGTGCCTGCTCAGTGGCTCTAGACTCATCCGAGGGTGATACATCCGTAGGTCCAATACCTTGAGTATCTTGCGGCATGCCTGAGTCCACATGGGTGTTGGTAGAGGCCTGCGACTCAAAGGTAGCGGGTATCAGGGGCTGCGATAGTGCCTCACTGAGTACTGGCGAACCGGCGACTGGCTTAGAAGGTTTGTCGTCGGTTTTGGATCTCGACTGCCTCTCTCTGTCCTTTTCTTTGCATTTTTTTTTGTATGTACTCCGGTAGTCAGATTGCTGCCCGATGACATTTCTGGGTAGTTAAATCTGTTTTCAAAATACTTTCATGCAAAAATATACAGACACTTAACAGTGCGTTGGTTAAATCTAGCACAAAACCGACAGCCAGGCACATTGTGATCAGGGCCTAGGCAAGGAATACAGTATAAATGGAAATCCTTATGAGGTATTTGCTTCCCACAAGTAATGCAATTATTAACTTTTACTGACATCGGTATGGAGCAAGAAAAAGGTTTACCCAACGGGGTACTTAACTTTAGTGAAGACTTCGGTTCTGAAACTCGAATTCGAAAATGTCAGGAGTTGGCCGACCGACACTTGTGAACCGTTTCTGCTTCAGGCACCGCGTGGCAAGAAAGACTAAAGAAAATGGCATCGGCTGCCTGTTTTATACCCCTGACGACCTGATGTCAAGGAAGAGGAGACAGCAACCGACACAGGACCAAAGTCTTTGGAATTCAGGTCAACTGAGGGCAACCTGCCAGCAGATTTCCCAAATGTAATGACTGCAACAGTGAAACACGAAGAACATCTTCTTCTGCCTTGTTGCCAAACAGGCAGTCCTGATTTAAGGGAGCATCCAGTAATTTAGCTTTAACATGATCTGGCAAGGATTGCTCCTTAAGCCAAGCATGCCTTCCAAGTACAGACCCAGTGACAGCAGCCCTGCAAGATGCCTCTAGTGAATCAAAACCACATTGCAAAGTATGTTTCCCAACTTGTTCAGCAGAATGCATTAAATCCTGTAAATCCTTATTTTCAGCACAATCAGGAATCAACATAACTTTCTGTTTAAGCAATCCAGTGTTATGCTACTGATACTTTAACATATGAAACTGGCAGTTTAAGGCCCTAATGGCCAAGGTTGCAGATGTGTATACCTTTTTTACCCCATCTATCCAGCGCCCTAGAGTCTCTATCAGAGGGGGGTAGGATTTTTGGCAGTAGTAACTTTAATGCCCTTGGGTCCCTGTGAAATGGTCTCAGGATCCGCAGTAGGATTTATGAAAAGAAACTTGTGAGAGTCAGGAACTAACTCTAATATCTATCAGGTTTTCTGGGAGCAGGAGAAAAAGTATCAGGGGCCAAGCTAGATTCCGAAAAGGCATCATCAACAATGTCTAAGACGGGAGGAATAGCTAAAGGCCTGTGCTGGGGCAGGAGTAAGAAATCCCTAAGCCTCATTTTAGAATCAGAGAAATCCTGACTTTCCCAACGAAAATACTCCCTAAGAGTATGCAAGGTTTCACCAAAAGAGAAGTCCTCTTGGGGGGAAGCAGAGGAAATAGAGTCCTCAGCATCAGAATCCTCATAGGTAGATAAGGGTAAATCCTGGTCATCAGAGGAAACCGAAATTTCAGAATCCTGGTCAGAAGTATCATAAGCAAACACAGTCCTAGGGTCTCATAAAGGGGGAAGATTGGCTTCCTCTGATTAAAGTAATAAGGTCTTCAGCCATTCTTATCATCTGTTTTTTAGGCATAGAGGCCTGACCATGCGGTTTGGGCTTCGACTTTCTAGGCTTGGTTCAAGTTTTAGGCCTTGAAGAAGAAGATGCCATCAGTTTAATATGCAAGTCAGTAGGCCTGACTACACCCTCAGAGGCCGGTGCCTGCACAGCAGCTCTCGACCCATCCAAGGTAGAGACATCCGCAGGTTTTACAGTTGAAGCATCTCGTGGCATAACGGACTCCGAATGGGTCTCAGTAGAGGCCTGCGAATTGAGGTAGCAGGTATTAGGGGCTGCAAAAGCGCCTCACTGAGTACCAGCAAATTGACAACTGGCTTAGGAGAAGCGTCGTCGGCAGCTTTGGACCTAGGTGGCCTGTCTCTGTCTTTATCTTTGCATTTTTTCGGAATATCGGCAGTTGGATGGCTTACCGAAGACATATCTGGATAATTGAACTGAGCACCAAAATAGTTAGAAGCGAAAATATACTGACGACGGATAGTTCGTTGTTTAAATAAGGCACAAAACCGACAGCGAGGTACGTCGTGTTCAGGGTCTAGGCAAGGAATACAGTACGAATGAAAATCTTTATGAGGTATTTGCTTTCCACAAGAAATGCAATTATTTACTTTTACTGACATCGATTTAGAACAAGAATCATTTTCCCCAACAGGGTACTTCACTTTAAGTTGAAGACTTCGGTTCTGAAACTCGAAAACGAAAATTTTAGGAGTCGGCCAACCGGCACTTGCGAACTGCTTCTGCTTCGGGCACCGCACAGCAAGAAAGACTGATGTAATGGCATCGGCTGCATGTTTTATACCCCTGACTACCTGACGTCATGGAAGAAGAGACAGCAACCGACGCAGGACCCAAGACCTTGTTAATCAAGCTGACTGAGGGCTAATGCAAGCAGATAACCCAAATGTGATGGCTGCAACAGTGAAACACGAAGAACATCATTAATAAATATACATGTATAACTTAATTGCATTACATAACACATATTAGTAATACATACCATACTGACCATGGGATGGCTAAGGTCAATCTGTACATTTTGAGTACAAAAACGGAAATTGGGTAGGCTTATAATGGTTTTCAAGTGCAGCTATGAAACTATAAACCACCCAAAATGCTCATTGAAGAATAAAAACATACTGGAAGAAAGCAATGGTGGCTATAGTACCTAAAGAGGGCAAAGAAAGTGCACTTGTGTAAGCGAACAGTACATGTTCAAATGATCATGGTTATATAGGTCGAACCCTGCTAAGGATTCAACTGCAAGACAGCTTTCCAAAGTCTTCAGGGGCACCTAACACACTCCCAAATCATTAGTTAGCTTGAGTTGAGCTGAATGAAAGGTTTGGGAGCAAAGCCCTTCTTCAGAGCTTTCAAGCTAACTGACAGGGAAGTTAAGCTCTGACAGGACAACGCTAGGAATATAACAATAAAAATTCCGCAGACAGTTGTCACTCAAACATCTACTGTTACGGTAAGTCGACTTACACAACTGTTCTTTATTTTGTCACTGATGAAGCAGCAATAAACTGACTGGAGGAAAAAAGAATGAGGGTCCAGTAGCCCCTGAAGAATGGTCCTAACAAAGCCTGTCATACAGCTGTAGAAGGAGTCTAGTTTATACTGCTTTGTAAAAGTGTGCATAG
Organism: Protopterus annectens; assembly: GCF_019279795.1. Lineage (NCBI taxonomy): Eukaryota > Metazoa > Chordata > Ceratodontiformes > Protopteridae > Protopterus > Protopterus annectens. The sequence goes on along the minus strand of NC_056732.1, from coordinate 980,324,054 downwards.
AGGACCAAGTTGCTGCTTCTGTAAAACTTCTAAACATCCCACCCTTTACAAAATGCCACTGACAAAGCCAAGGCCCTGGTAGAGTGACAGCCTTAACCTTGCTTGGAATAGTTTTATTGTGGCTTAAAGTAAGCCTTGTTACCACTTTAGGTATAAATGAAGGATTAGTTCTTCAAGAAACCGTATCTTTGTGGAAAAGGTGATAAGGCTGATGCATAATGGAAGCTTGCAACTCAAATGCTCTTTTTACAGAGGTCAGAGCAATTAGTAAGAATGTCTTCCATGTAAAGAACCTCAAGTCAGCCTGATGAGCTGGTTCAATTAGATCCCAAGGAGGAACCACCCACTTCCTAAGAGGTTTCTAATGCAAAACTCCTTTCAAAAACATTTTCACATGAGGTTGCACTGAATGAGGAGGATCCATGGGCATACATGCTGAAATTGTCAATAAGTGAACCATGACTAAACAGTAAGACAGGCTATAGGACAGTAACTGGCACATACACCGAAGGGAAAAAAAAACACTAGTCCTGAATGGGTTTCTATTTCTTTTGTTGGCACTAGCAAAAAAACTTTTTCATTTACCAATAGATTTTCTTTTGTTGGCACCAACTATGAATCCATTTCCATTTACCAATAGATTTTCTAGTAGCAGGATTTGTTGACTTTATTCATACCTACTGCATATACTCATAGAAAAGGTGACTAAAAATGTTTAGATCTAGGCAGTCAGGTATAGTTATAAATCAAACTCCCCTGGTCTTGCGTGAGTACAACTAGTCTGCGAAAACTGCAGCAATTGCCCCTGGCCATTCCAAAGAAGAGACAACCACTACTGCCTGGGCTAGAAGAGCCACCAAACTGACCTTTGGAGACTCCCTGTGAATCTGCAGAATGACCCTGAATATTAACAGAAAGGGTGGATATGCAGAAGAATTCTTCTCAAAGGAAAAGAAAAGGCAGCTGTCTTCCAGGCCTTCAAGAATGGGGACCTAGAGCAGAAATTTACCAACAAACAGCTAAGACTGTAGGCAAAAGATACGGCTAAGGTCCTTCCCACAAATAGCTCAAATCTTGGAAGACCTCCCCAATAGAATTTTCATTCATGAAGGTGTGTCCAGGTCCTGCTTAGTTTGTCTGCCACACAATTTGCTCTGACAGTATGTAAGATGCTTGTAGAGAGAAAAGTACAGTTTTGTACACTTACCATAAATGTAGATGTTAAGAGTGTATTCACTGTTGCAGTCATTACACTTGGATTATCCTGCTGGCAGGCTACCCTCAGTCGGCCTGAATTCCAAAGTCTAGGCCCGGCGTCGGTTGCTGTCGCCTCTTCCCTGACGTCAGTGCGCCAGGGGTATAAAAGATGCAGCCAACGCCATTTTCTTCAGTTTTTCTTGCCCCAGATGTCAGGTGCCCCCAAAAGGGTAGGCTAAAAATATGCCAATAAAACATGCATGCACCAAAATATATAATACCTTCATCTGCAAGCAAATGCACCACATAGGTTGTATAGATTACAGAAGTGCAGATAACTTGCAGCAAAGAAATGGGGAATGGTGGGTGGGTAACCTGGACTGCAACAGTGAGTAGACTCGAACATCTACATTTAAAGTGTACACAACTGTACTATGTTCTTCGTGTTTCACTGTTGCAGTCATTACACTTGGGATGAATCAGAAAGCTATGGTTGCGAGGCTGGAGCTAAATAGCATTAGGAACGGCTATGAGGCCCTGCAGAATTGCAGTGGCAAAGCCTGCCCTGGATTTAGAGTAGAGTGGTAAATGATAGTGCTTTGTAAAGGTGTGCACTGAACTCCAGGTAGCAGCCTCTAAAATGTCTTTGGTTGGTACTCCCATGAGGAAGGCTGCTGAAGTGGCTGCTGCTCTGGTTGAATGTGGCCTAATGCCCTTAGGCACTGGCTTGCCATGTTGTGAATAGAAGAAACAAATGCAGTGGCCTATCCACTTTGAAATAGTCTGCTTTGAGATAGCCTTTCCTTGTGATCCTGCAGCATATGCCACTAGTAGTTACTCTGTCTTTCTGAAAGCTTTGGTTCTGTTCAAGTAGAAGCGTAGCGTGTCTGTGTATGTCCAAATAATGCAGAATTCTCTCCCCCTTATTCTGTGGGTTTGGATAAAAAGTAGGCAGATGAATAGTTTGGTTAAGGGCCACACTGGACACTACCTTAGGCATAAATGTCGGGTTTGTCCTCAGAGAAACCATGTCTGGATAAAAAATTATAAAAGGTTCCACAGCCATGAGTGCCTGTAGCTCTGAGACTCGTCTTGCAGAGGTTATTGCTAGGAGCAGAGCTGTTTTCCAAGATAAAAACTTTATATCAGCTGTAGCGGCTGGCTCAAAAGGAGGCAGGGTGAGTTTTTCCAAAACATAATTGAGGTCCCATGCAGGTATTGGTGATCTCCTTGGAGGCCTTATGTTTTTGGCTCCTCTGAGGTACTGCCTATAATAAGGGATGAGAAAAGATTGGTGGCTCTGTATTGTAATGAGCTGAAACAGCATAGGCATGAATTTTAATTGATGAAAAGGATAGGCCTTTGTCCAGCATCTCAATTAAGTATTGCAAAATCTGAGGAATATTTGGTACAGCTGTGTCAATTCCTTGTGCCTGGTTCCAGGCACAGAATCTCTTCCATTTTCCAGCGTAAGATTTTCTGGTACTAGGCCTTCTGGCCTCCAAAATGACATCCATTACAGCTTTAGTGAGAGGCGCATTTTGTATCACTACATTATCCGCCATGCTGCCAGATTTAAGGTCTTTAGTTGGCTGTGCAGGATCTGATTGTTTTGCTGGGATAGTAGATGAGGTATTTGAGGCAAGGTCCAAGTCGGGCATTGAGACAAGTTCCTTAGGATTGGATGCCAGTGCTGGCGGGGCCAGTCTGGGGCAATCAGTATCATCTTTGGCTTCTCTTGTCTGACCTTTAGGAGTACCTTGGGGAGGAGAGGCAGTGGAGGAAAGGCATATACTGCTAAGCTTTTCCAGCTGAAAGATAGGGCATCTACTTTCCATGCTTGTCTGTGATAAGCCCTTGTGCAGAATCTTTTTAGTTGGTAGTTGTGAGGAGAGGCAAATAGATCTATATCCGGGCATCCCCATTTCCTTGTTTTCATGCTGAAGACTTGTGGATCCAATCTCCACTCGTGGTGATCCATGAGGTTTCTGCTTAGTTCGTCTGCCAGAGTATTTGTCTTTCCTGGCAGGAATTGTGCCTGCAGATGTACTTGGTAAGTCAATGCTGTGTCCCACAAAGCCATGGCTAGTCTGCAAAGGAGGTAAGAATGAGTGCCTCCCACATGACCGTGGTGTTGTCTGTCTTTATCAGTAGTTGTCCCGGATGACGTAGGTCCTTGAAGGCTGTCAGGGCATTCTGAACAGTTAGCATCTCTTTTTGATTGATATGCAGATGCATTTGGTTTGCGGACCATATGCCTTGAATACATCTTCCTGCCATGTGGGCCCCCCATGCATAATCTGATGCATCCGTTGTTAATGTCTGCCTGGCTGGGGGTAAAGTGAATGGCTGTCCCTTGTTCTGGTGACAAGCCTTCTCCCACCAACGAAACTCCTGTTGCAGGCAGGGAATGAGAGTAATTATTGTTTCCAGGCTGTGGCAATGTTGAGTCCAAACACTTTTTAGGTACCATTGAAGTTTCCTCATATGCAGTCTCGCATATGGAATTAGTAGAATGCAGGATGCCATGAAGCCCAAAGCCTGCAGAATTTTTCTTGCAGATAACTGGGCCTTTGTTGCCAACAGGTTGAAATAGAAAGTCAGTTGCCTTTGTTTGTCTGGTGTGAGATAAGCCATCTGGGCAGTTGTATTTAAGCTTGCACCCAGGAATATTATCTCTTGAGAGGGTACTAGTTTTGATTTCTTTTCGATGACTGTGCACCCTAGGCCTGTTAGAAATCCCTTTACAAACGTCAGATGCTGTAGTAGAATGTCCTTGTTCTCTGCTGGAATGAGGCAGTCGTCCAAGTAAGGCTATATTTGTATTCCTCTTTGTCTGCAGAATGCAATTACTGGTGCCAGGTACTTTGTGAAGACCCTGGGCGCAGTAGATAAGCCAAAAGGCAGTGCAGAGAATTGGTAATGCATTGAGCCAGCTTTGAATCTGAGGTATCTTCTGCAGGTTTGTCTGATTGGGACATGCAGGTATGCCTCTTTTAGGTCTAAAGTCACAAGCCAAGCCTTCTTGCCCAGCATGGGCAGAAGTTGCTGTAGAGTTAACATTTTGAATTTTGGTATATCCAGAAAAGTGTTTAGAATAGAAAGGTCCAGTATTGGTCTCCAGGTCTTTTCTTTTCTTGGTACCAAGAACAGTCTTGAATAAAATCCTTGTCCCTGCTCTTGCTCTGGTACTTGCTGAATGGCCCTCATGTCCATGAGGGATAAGACTTGCTTTTGTGCCTCTGCCCATTGATGTTTTGGCAGGTCTGGCCAACCGTTTGTCCTTGGCAGGGTATGGAAGTGAAACTTGTAGCCTTGTGACACTATGTCTAGGACCCATTTGTCCTGGGTTATTATGTGCCAGTTTTGAGAAAAAAGTGCTAGTTTTCCCCCTAAAGGTGCTGCCAGAAGATAAGTGCTTGGTGCAGGCAGGGGGAAGTCATTGGGACTGTTTCCTGTATGGCTGTGATTTGTCTTCTCCACTTTTGGAGGTAGAAGCACCCCATTGTTTAGACCTGTATGAACCTTGGGGCTGGGATCTGCCTCTTGGGCGTCTGTATCTGCCCCTTTGTGGTCTGTCTGACACTGGAAAGGACCAATTCTTTGTAGGCCAGTGTCTGCTAAATCTTGGAGGCTGAACCTGTAAGAAATCCTTAACCATTTGCATAGACTTAGCTTTGTCCTCCATTTTCTTTAACACCTCTTCTGCTTTAACACCAAACAAAGTATCATGCTGTAATGCGGCATCCAATAATTTTGCTTTGACATGATCAGGCAAACTTTGTTCCTTTAACCAAGCATGCCTCCTGATGACAGAACCCGTAACAGCGGCTCTGCAGGAGGCCTCCAAAGAATCAAAACCACATTGCAAAGTATGCCTTCTGACTTGTTCAGCTGCATGCAATAAATCCTGCATTTCTTTGTTTTCTGCACATTCAGAATTTGTCAACATTTTCTGTTTAAGCAGTGACATAATATATTGCTGATATTTGAGCATATGAAACTGACAATTTAAAAGCCCTTATAGCCAACGTAGCGGAAGTATAAATCTTTTTTCCCCATCTGACCAATGCCCTAGAATCCCTGTCAGAGGGGGTAGGGTTTTTTGCTGCGGAAGCCTTGACCCCTTTGGGACCCTGAAAAATAGTTTCAGGGTCAGCAGCAGGGTTTTTGAAAAGGAATTTATGAGAGTCAGGAACCCTGTAGTACCTGTCCGGCTTAACAGGAGCTGGAGCTAAGGAGTCATGGGTCAGACTGGACTCTGAAAATACATCATCAACAATGTCCAACACAGGTGGAACAGCTAAGGGTCTGTGCTGTGGTAGTAAAAGGAAGTCTCTGAGCCTTTTCTTAGATTCTGAAAAATCTTGGCTCTCCCAGTGGAGATGCTCCCTCATGGTATGCAAGGTTTCCCCAAAAGAGTAATCCTCAGGAGGAGAGGCTGAAGGGATAGATTCTTCAGCATCTGAATCCTCATATAGAGGAAGAGAGTATTCCTGATCAGAAGAGGAATAGGATGAAATGGAAACCTGATCTGAAGATTCATATTCTGTCTCTTGCCTAGGCCTTTTATCAGGTGGGGGATGGGAACTCCTGATCAAAGTAATTAAATCTTCGGCCATTTTGAGCATCTGTTTTTTGGACATGAAGGCCTGTCCCTGAGATATCCTTTGTCTTTAATGGTGCTTTAGTCTTTGCCTTTGAAGCTGAAGTCCTTTTAATGTATAATTGAGTTGGTCTGAAAACACCCTCAGAAGCAGATGCCTGCTCAGCAGCTCCGGACCCATCTGAGGGAATAGTCTCTGAAGGTCCAATACCTTGAGCTTCCAGCAGCCTAGGCGACTCCACGTGGAAGTCGGTAGCAGCCTGCGGGTCTAAAGTAGTGGGCGTCAGGGGCTGCGAAGGCACCTCACTGAGAACCGGCGAACCGGCGACTGGCTTAGAAGAAGCCTCATCGTCGGTTTTGGATGTCGGATGCCTGTTCTTTTCTTTTTCTTTGCGTTTCTTGTGAATTCCGGTAGTCGGTTGGCTATCCGACATCGTATAATTAAATCTTCTGCCAAAATAGGGTAATGCAAAATCGTACAGATGCTTAACAGTGCGTTGGTAAAATCTAGCACAAAACCGACAGCTAGCAACGTCGTGGTCAGGGCCTAGGCAAGGAATACAGTAAGAATGAAAGTCCTTATGAGGTATTTGCTTCCCACAAGAAATACAATTATTAACTTTTTCTAACATCGGTCTGGAGCAAGAAAAAAGTTTCCCCAACGGGGTACTTAGCTTTTAATGAAGACTTCGGATCTGAAATTCGAACACGAAAATCTCAGGAGTCGGCCGACCAGCACTTCCGAACTGCTTATGCTTTGGGCACCGTGCGGCAAGAAAAACTGAAGAAAATGGCATCGGCTGCATCTTTTATACCCCTGGCGCACTGACGTCAGGGAAGAGGTGACAGCAATCGACACCGGACCTATACTTTGGAATTCAGGCCAACTGAGGGTAACCTGCCAGCAGGATAACCCAAGTGTAATGACTGCAACAGTGAAACACGAAGAACATCTGTGCTGAAAAACTATATCCCAGGCTACCATGGCTAGTATGCATAAGAACTGGTTACCTCCTGCTTGTTTATATAACATATCACTGTGATATTGTCTGCAAACATTTGCAAGGGTCCCAGGGACCAAGAAAGATAGGTGAGAACATTTACAATTACAGTACCTCTATTTGCGTGTTTTTTTGATCTGTCTTGTCTGTAACAAAGACCTTGCACTTTTATCACCATAGTCACTGCTCTCCAAGCAAAGTCAGAGACGTATGTATTGACCAATTGTGCTGGAGCCAGGAAGGAGAATGGGAAAACTGGATTTTGAAAAATATAGTCTCTGCAGCAAAATATTTCTCTAGTCACAAACCAAGAAACTGAAAACCAAATCCTCAGCAGATGAAGCTGGTGAAACCATACAAATGACAGATACCAAAGGATTTTAGTAGTGTGGAGTCGTGCAACTGGTACCATGATATTCAGATGCAATGAGACCCAGAATCCTGAGGAATTCCCTTGCCGAGACAGTCTACATAAAAATGTTGATCTACGAAAGTGAAGAAATGCATAATTTGAAAAACTAAGACGGTCAGAAAACTCAAAAGGATCTTAAGGGATAACATTTATAACTTGGTATAAAAAGCAAAACTGAATAAAACCCTTCTCCTGAAAGAGCAGTAAGGAACATTTCTAACACCTCCTGAGAGGGCATATGCTCCATGACAGGAGGGAAAAGAATTAAATCTACTGAGCGAGGGGGACTACCTCAAAAAGTAGAAAAATACTACCTGTTCAAAAAGTAACCTTAATGGATTTAGGGTTTGCCTGGGGTGGGGTAAGGTGGTGCCTTATAAATAATCATAGAGCTTTAGTTCTGAGGCAGTCCACTACTTTTTGGAAACTCCCTGCTACAGCTTTTTAAACACTTACTTATCAGCATCTTGATGGGACTGATAATTTAGTCTTAAAAAAGATAGCAGGCAAAGCATTAAATCCCTTCACCAACTTGGAGAAGGGAGGCAGAAAAACTGTTGAGAACCCATGAATCAACATACCTCTCCCAACATACCTTATAAGGACCTCTGAAACAACTCTCTATCCAAGGCAGAATTGAAAACTTCATTCCTATCATCGTCTGGTTTTGAGAATACAACCAAGCATACCTGCTCAAAACAGCTCCAGAAGTAACAGTCATGAAAGCAGCATCAGCAAAAACATAAATAAATTTCACACCATGGATACCACTTTGAGACACGGAAATAAACAATTACACAAAACAGAATACTCCCAAAAAGAAGAAACAAGTGCCAAGAACATTCCTCATATTCTCAAAAGAGGCAAGTATAAACAAAAATATGTGCTTGACAGCTGAGAATTCTAAAAACAAATGATGCAGAAAAAGACAATACATTTTCTTCCCCAGGAAGGAGAGGGAAAAGTAATAACTAAACGTTTAAGCAGCTGCTGAATTCAGAAAAACAATAGCTGCTGGATCTGATTTGGAATGACGGCATAGATACTTAAGACTAAGGAACCTTTACAGTCTATCCACTTTCTAGGGGGCAGCAGAGACTGGCTTTCAGGCAAGTTACAGGTTGCGACAAAAAAATCCTCCAAAGCAAAAAAGAGGAACAGAAATACATTCTTGAAATTTCAGTTGTACCAAATCATAATTCCTGAACGACTGAGACATCACTTTCTCCCACTGTCTGTAGTGACTAAACACAGTTTTGTCCCCTCACAATGTTTTCCAATCTCTTGATTTTTTTTTTTTTTTTTTAAGAAAATAAACAATGCTTTTATATTTTTTAATTTATTTTTAAGCAGAAATATACATACAAGAACTGTCAAACCTGCATTAAACCCTGAATTAAGAAAAATAAATTACTCCTGTCCAAAACCTAAGACAAACATACCTTTAAGTTTGTGCTTCTTTTGACAGAAATTTCTAAAAACTGAGAACCAGTATTGCCAGCAAAAATTTCACTGGGGATGGACACAACTTTCTGACTAGACAATGTAGCATTTTTGGTAACCACATGAAATGTTGGGACAGCAAGTCCTGAAATACAGAGACTGAATGGCTGAAACAGCGGGCTTGTATATACCAAGTCCAAAATGTCATATATATCGGAATATCCTCCTTTTCTCCTAGGAAAGGCAACCTCAGAGCTGGTATATACAATCTCGTTGGGTGTGAGGTGAGGGGGGATTGCCCCTCACAAGGGAGTACCACTGCGTGTGCAGTGGGTGCCTGCCTCCCCCCCCCTGCAAAAAGGAGTTTAAAATTTAAAGGAGAAGAGTTGTTTTTTTTAGATTCGCTCTTCCCTATGTTTTTGGTCTTTTTTTGGCTTGCTGGCATTTGGTATCTCGAGTGCAGACATTTCAGCAGGGAGCCAGCATGTTCTGCCCTTTCTCTCAGGCTCAACAAAGTACAGTTGTGTACACTTACCATAAATGTAGATGTTCGAGTGTATTCACTGTTGCAGTCATTACATTTGGGTAATCTGCTGGCAGGTTGCCCTCAGTCGGCCTGAATTCCAAAGTCTTGGGTCCTGCGTCAATTGCTATCTTCTCTTCCATGACATCAGGTCCTCAGGGTTATAAAACATGCAGCCGACGCCTTTTTCTTTAGTTTTTCTTGCCCCCGATGTCAGGTGCCCTCAAAAAGGTAGCAAAAATATGTATATCTATATATGCATGCATCAATATAAACTTTACCTTCATCTACAAGCAAACACACCACATAGGTTGTAGAATATAGGGAAGGAAAGATAAACTCCAGAATGACAGGGGGATGGCGGGAGGGTAACCTGGACTGCAACAATGAATACACTCGAACATCTACATTTATGGTAAGTGTACACAACTGTACTATGTTCTTCGTGTTTCACTGTTGCAGTCATTACATTTGGGTAGAATCCCAAAGCTAAGGTTGGGAGGCTGGAGCTAAACAGCATTAGGTGCGGCTATAAGGCACTGCAGCACTGCAGTGGCAAAGCCTGCCCTGGATGTAGAGTAGAGAGGCAAATGATAATGCTTTGTAAAGGTGTGAACAGAACTCCAAGTAGCAGCCTCTAGAATGTCTTTGGTTGGTACTCCACTGAGAAAGGCTGCTGAAGTAGCTGCAGCTCTGGTGGAATGAGACCTAATGCCCTTGGGCACTGGTTTACCATGGTGTAAGTAGCAGAAACGGATGCAGTGGCTTATCCACTTTGAAATTGTCTGCTTTGAAACAGCCTTTCCTTCTCATCCTGCAGCATATGAGACTAGTAATTGCTCAGTTTTTCTTAGAGATTTAGTCCTGCTCAAATAGAATCTTAGCTGTCTGTGTCCGTCCAAGGAATGCAGAATTCCCTCCCACTTGTTCTGCGGATTTGGATAAAAAGTTGGCAGGTGAATTATTTGGTTAAGAGCCACACTGGAAATCACCTTAGGCATAAAAGTAGGATTTGTTCTCAGAGACACCCTTGTCTGGGTAGAAAATGATAAAAGGCTCTACAGCCGTGAGGGCCTGTAGCTCTGAAACTCTTCTTGCTGAAGTAATTGTGAGTAGCAGAGCTGTTTTCCATGACAAGAACTTTATATCAGCAGTAGCAGCTGGTTCAAATGGTGGCAGGGTGAGCTTTTCCAACACATAATTGAGGTCCCATGCAGGTAATGGTGATCTTCTAGGAGGCCTTAAATTTTTGGCTCCTCTAAGATACTTCCTTAGTAAAAGATGAGAAAAGATTGGTGGCTTTGTATTGTAATGAACCAAAATGGCAGAGGCATGGATTTTGATTGATGAGAAGGATAGGCCTTTGTCAAGCATCTCAGTTAAGTATTGCAATACCCGAGGAATATTTGGTTCTGCTGTATCCGTTCCTTGTGCTTGATTCCAAGCACAGAATCTTTTCCATTTGTCAGCATATGATTTTCTAGTACTAGGCCTTCTGGCTTCCAAAATGACATCCATCACAGCTTTACTGAGAGGTGTTGTTTGTATAACTACAGGATCAGCCATGCTGCCGAGTTCAATGTCTGTAGTTGATTGTGTAAGATCTGATTGTTTTGCTGGGACAGTAGTAGAGGTCTTTGAGATACGGTCCAAGCTGGATATTGAGACAAGTTCCTTAGGATTGGGTACCAGTACTGGCAGGGCCAGTCCGGGGCAATTAGTATCATCCTTGGTTTCTCTTGTCTGACTTTTAGGAGGAAATTGGGGAAAAGAGGCAGAGGAGGAAAGGCGTAAACTGATAGGTTTTTCCAACTGAAGGACAGGGCGTCCAATTTCCATGCCTGTCTGTGATAAATCCTTGTGCAGAATCTTTTCAATTGATAATTTTGAGGAGAGGCAAATAGATCTATGCCTGGGCTCCCCCATTTCTCTGTTATCATGCTGAAGACTTGTGGATTTAGTTTCCATACGTGAGGATCCATAAGGTTTCTGCTTAAATCGTCTGCCAGTGTATTTTGTTTTCCTGGCCGGAATTGAGCTTGAAGATTTATTTGGTAGGTCAAAGCTGTGCCCCACAGTGCCATGGCTAATCTGCAAAGGGGGTATGAGTGTGTGCCCCCTTGTTTGTTTATATACCACATGACTGTGGTGTTGTCCGTCTTTATCAGTAGTTGTCCTGGATGAAGTAAGTCCTTGAAAGCTGTTGGGGCATTTTGAACAGCTAGCATCTCTTTCTGGTTAATATTATGCATTTATTTTGGGGTCCATATGCCTTGATGCATATTCCTGCCATGTGGGCCCCCCAGGCATAATTTGATGCGTCTGTTAAGGTTTGGCTGGCAGGGGGGAGAATGAAGGCCCGTCCCATGTTTTGGTGACATGCCTTTGCCCACCATAGAAACTCCTGTTGTAGGCAGGGTATGAGAGGAATCATTGCTTCCAGACTGTGAGAATGTTGACTCCATAAACTTTTCAGGTACCACTGAAGTTTCCTCATATGCAGTCTTGCATATGGAATCAGTAGAATGCAGGATGCCATGAAGCCCAGAGCCTGCAGAGTTTGTCTTGCAGATAACTGGGTTTTTGGTGCCACCAGTTTGAAGTAAGTAGTCAGTTGCCTTTGCTTGTCTGGTGTGAGGTAAGCCATCTGGGCAGTTGTATTCAAGCTTGCACCCAGGAATGTTATCTTTTGAGAGGGTACCAGTTGTGATTTCTTTTTGTTTATTGTGTACCCTAGGCATGTTAGGAGCCTTTTCACAAACGCCAGGCGTTAAAGAAGAATGTCCTTGTTCTCTACTTGAATAAGGCAATCGTCCAAGTAAGGATATATTTGAATTCCTCTTTGTCTGCAAAATGCAATTACTGGTGCAAGGCATTTTGTGAAGACCCTGGGCGCAGTAGATAAGCCATAGGGCAGTGCAGAGAATTGGTAATGCATTAAGCCAGCCTTGAATCTGAGGTATCTTCTGCACGATTGTCTTATTGGGACATGCAGGTATGCCTCTTTTAGGTCTAATGTCACCAGCCAAGCATTCTTGCCCAGCATGGGCAGAAGCTGCTGCAAAGTCAGCAATTTTAATTTTGGAATGTCCAGGTATGTGTTCAAAATCGATAAATCCAGTATTGGCTGCCAGGCCTTGTCCTTTCTGGGTACCAAGAACAGTCGAGTAAAAACCTTGTCCTTTTTCCTGTTCTGGTACTGGCTGAATGGCCCCCGTATCCATGAGGGGATGTAACCTGTTTCTGTGCCTCTGCCCATTGATTTTTTGGCAGATCTGGCCAACCATTTGCCATTGGCAGAGTGTGGAAATGGAATCTGTATCCCTGTGATACTGTGTTTAGTACCCACTTGTCCTGGGTTATTAACTGCCAATTTTGAGCAAAAAGTGCTAATTTTCCCCCTATGGGTGCTGCCAAAAAGATAAGTGCTTGGAGTAGGCAGAGGGAAGTCATTGGGATTTTCTGTAGGTTTGCGCTTTATCTCCTTCAGATTTGGAGGTAGAAGCGCCCCATTGCTTTGACCTGTATGAATCTTGCACCTGGTATCTGGAACCCTTAGGGCATCTGGATTTGCCCTTTTGAGCTCTGTCTGACACGGGAAGACCAATTTTTTTATAGGCCAGTGTCTACTGAATCTAGGTGGCTGCACTTCTAAGAAGTCTTTAACAGTTTGCACAGACTTAGCTTTGTCTTCCATTTTCTTTAAAACCTCTTCTGCCTTAATACCAAACAGAGAATCATGATGTAAAGGTGCATCTAGCAATTTAGCTTTAACATGATCAGGCAAATTCTGTTCCTTTAACCAGGCATGCCTCCTAATCACAGATCCAGTAACTGTGGCCCTACAGGAGGCTTCTACGGAGTCAAAACCACATTGCAAAGTATGCTTTCCAACCTGTTCAGCTGCATGAAATAATTCCTGCAATTCTTTAATTTTTGCACATTCTGAAATCAACATAATTTTCTGTTTCATCAATCCCGTAACATGTTGTTGGTACTTAAGCATATGAAATTGACAGTTTAAGGTCCTGATTGCAAAGGTTGCAGATGTATAAACCTTTTTTCCCCATCTGTCCAGGGCCCTTGAATCTCTGTCAGAGGGGGTAGGAATTTTTGCTGTTGAGGCCTCAACTCCCTTTGGACCCTGTGAAATAGTTTCAAGATCAGCAGCAGGGTTTCTAAATAAAAATTTATGTGAGTCAGGGACCCTGTAATATCTGTCAGGCTTACTGGGAGCCGGAGGTAAGGAGTCAAGCTTGACTCCTAAAACACATCATCCACAATGTCTAAAAAGGGGGAATGGCTAAAGGCCTGTGCTGAGCGAGAGGAAGGAAATCCCTGAGCCTCTTTTTTGATTCTGAGAAGTCTTGACTCTCCCAGTGAAAATGCTCCCTCAAAGTATGCAAGGTTTCTCCAAATGAATAATCCTCAGGAGGAGACGCAGATGCTATAGACTCCTCTGCATCAGAATCCTCATAGGGAGAAACAGATAATTCCTGATTAGAAGAGGAATCAGAAGAAATAGAAACTTGATCTGAAGATTCATAATCAGTGTCTTGCCTAGGCCTCTTATCTGGAGGGGGATGGGTGCCCCTGATCAAGGTAATGAGATCTTCAGCCATTTTGATCATCTGTTTTTTAGGCATAGAGGCCTGTGCACGTGGCTCATGCGTCAGTTTTTTAGTTTTAAAAGTTGCTTTTGTCTTTGGTTTTGCAGCTGTCGTCGGTTTGATATACAAATGCTGAGGTCTGAATAGACCCTCAGAAGCCGGTGCCTGCTCAGCGGCTCCGGACCCATCTGAGGGAGATATATCCGTCGGTCCAATACCTTGAGCATCTTGTGTCATGCCGGACTCCACATGGGTGTCGGTAGAGTCCTGCGACTCGAAGGTAGCGGGTATCAGGGGCTGCGAAAGTGCCTCATTGAGTACCGGCGACTGGCTTGGTGAAGCTTCGTCGTCGGTTTTGGATCTCAACTGCCTGTCTCGGTCCTTTTCTTTGCATTTTTTATGTACTACAGTAGTCGGATTGCTATCCGATGACATTTTTGGGTAGTTAAATATGTTTCCAAAATACTTTGATGCAAAAATATACTGACGCTTAATAGTGCATTGGTTGAATCTAGCACAAAACCGACAGCCAGGCACGTTATGATCAGGGCCTAGGCAAGGAATACAGTATAAATGGAAATCCTTATGAGGTATTTGCTTCCCACAAGTAATACAATTATTAACTTTTTCTGACATCGGTAAGGAGCAAGAAAAAAGTTTCCCCAATGGGGTACTTAGCTTTAGTGAAGACTTCGGTTCTAAAACTCAAACTCGAATATTTCAGTAGTCTGCCGACTGGCACTTGCAAACTGCTTCTGCTTCAGGCACCGCACGGCAAGAAAGACAAATGGCGTCGGCTGCATGTTTTATACTCCTGACAACCTGACGTCAAAGACGGCAACCAATGCAGGATTCAAGACTTTGGAATTCAGGCCGTCTGAGGGCAACCTGTAGGCAGATTACCCAAATGTATTGACTGCAACAGTGAAACACGAAGAACATCAGTGGATGTCATTTGCCTTCCAAAGGCACTCCAACAGCCACAGAGGATGTGCCTAGAAACCCGGTCCATGGAAGCTGTAGGGACTACATCAGCAGGACCCAAGGAAAAGATGAGTGGGCCCCAGGAATCAACTTTGGCCACAGCAGAATCACCCATCTGTGGCTGAGGCACTTCAACAGTCTGCAAGAGTGACAAAGGCTGAATAATAATTCACTTCTTTTTTTGTGGCGAGAAGGAAGACTTGAGGAACTGGTAGGCTGTTCCATGTCTAAGCTGAAAAAAATGTCCTATTCCCAGAGCATCCTAAGTAACTTCCCCCATTACAACATGTAAAAAAGCGCTTTAAACTTTAATGCAGCCCCTAAAAGTAAAATAAAGCAACTTTCCCTGAAGAATAAATAGTTCTTCAGGAAAACAACTTTTTACCACAAAACTAAAAAACTGACATTCCCATTTTAAAAGCAATTAAAAGCCATGTAATGGTTATTAAAAACACTTTTCCCAGCTTTAAATTTCTTATTTTACATAAAAACTATAATTTCTGTCATAAAAACAAAAATCTTTTTCCATAAAGGAAACTTACCTGCCCAGTAATGGAACAGCATCAGTTGTCGATCCTTGAAAGCCCGAAGAGGAGCGCTGTCTTTGGCGTCAGAAAAGCTCCAAAAGGCTCTGTGCTCAAACCTGACTTTTTGTCAGCTCAGCTCGAGCTAACAGCTTGAAAGAGTGTAAGGGGCCCTAAAAGCTTTAGAAGCTGGCCGGCAGTGGAATCTTCAGCAGGATTCAACCCAAGTAGCTAAGGTTACTGCAGCAGTGATTAAATGAAGAACATCTTTCAGCTCCAACTTCACATAGACCCATACTGATTTAAAACTATGACCATATCAGCAAATAGAATAGCAAAAATTTTGTCAAAATTGATGGATACGGGCAATCTCATTTTCTGGAGGGGAGGAAAACATCTGCAGCACTAAAAGAACAATGAATAATCTACAGGGAAGTGGAGTGCAAGAAATAACACATTTGATGAGACAGCTGGAATTTTATGACTATGGCAATGGAAGCCATCTGTGCCACCAGAGGGAAAACAGGGTTATTTTGGAAAATACATGAAAGATTGGAGGGATCTTCACGGACAAGCTGTGTTTGGATAGAGGAATCAGGCAGAGATGACCACTTCCCCCTCTGCAATATGCTTTATATTTAGGGCCATTAAAGGGAATAAGGAATTCACAAATTCAAGAAAACAACTGGCACGGTAATTAAAAAGTTATCTTTACTTAAAGATGATAATATTTTATACATGATAAATTCAGAAAGGGACATTTCGGTGTTCTAGAACATTTTCGATGCTTTGCCAGAGATGGCCTGCACCTGTCGCCCTTGGGATTCCAGATACTGGCTAAGGCTCTTGTCACCCCTATAGTGCCTTTTTTAGGCAAGGTTCAAATGACAAATTCACCACCATAACATGTACAAGCAAAATCTGAGAGTAATGCTACTTAATGCTATAAGTGTAAACCTCAAAATGCATTCACTTGAGGTACTCCTTAAAATGGAGAACATTGACAGCTGTGCAGTGACAGAGACCAGGTTCAAGGCTCCAGACAGCACCCCAGAATTACCAGGCTATAATTCATACCACACCTTTCAGCAACCTAACCTGGACCAAAACACTAAAGGTGAATGCGTGTCCATATTCATTAAAGATATCCACACCTCCAGGCTAGGAAGCATGGGAAGAAGGAACTGATTCTATCATTCTCTGGGAGAGCATGTTATGGATAAGTAGATACAAAACAGTCTGGCCTGGAGGATGAGGAATCACCTCCTGGAAAGGAGGAATTTCCTTCCACTGCCATCTGCAATACTGAGAAGTGCTCTTTCGATCACATTAGTTGGAAACTATTTGTTGCTGAAGAGAAAAGTGAAGATTCAGACTTTCAGAAAGGAAAAAATATGGGCCATCAAGATGAGATGGAGAAACAAAGTCTCTTCAGTAGTCATTCTGACTTACTGGACTAAAGTTGCTTTTGGGAGCATCCAGAATTCTTCTTGGAACCCCCCTTTCCATTTCTTCTTAAACATCTGTTTACTTGCATTTTGTTAAGACTGTTTGTTCTGTTTCTTTCCAAAACTGGATGAGAAGTTAAGAGAATTCCTGGGAAATTTTGGAAAAGGACAGCTGAAAAAAATCTTAAGATATTCCTTGCCATCAACTTACCCTTTCATCACACTATTTAATCACCTCTGCAGCAGACAGGCCAAAAACTAAGTCTCTATCCAAGGAGAGAGAGTTTAATAATTTCATTTTAACATCACCTGGAAGGTTGAGAACACAGCCATGCAATCTTCCTCAAAACAGTACCAGTGGCCATAGTCTTTGAAGAAGTATCAAGACTTATACACACACTTTATACACAATGAGTAAGGACTTGAAAGACAAAAAAAAATTAAATTATTTAATGCAGGTTTTTCCTCATAAGAAGAACCTGCAGACAAAGCGCAACTCATACATACATTCACATTTAGTCATGACAGACCTTAACA
The DNA here is from genome assembly GCF_019279795.1 of Protopterus annectens. Classification (NCBI taxonomy): domain Eukaryota; kingdom Metazoa; phylum Chordata; order Ceratodontiformes; family Protopteridae; genus Protopterus; species Protopterus annectens. The sequence continues at coordinate 980,306,769 of NC_056732.1, read as the reverse complement.
TATGAGCCTGACAAACATTCTAAAAATCAAAGTTGCATAAGCATCGACTTTCCCCCATACTTATCAATAAACCTCCCATCCATATCAAAAATAGTAGGATTAGAATCAAGTGTTCAGCACCAGAAGGATTAACTAAAGCTACAGCTGCTGGATCAGGTTTTGGAAGTGTTTAAAAACTTGAAAAACTGAGGAACTTTACACATCCTATCTGTCTTTTTAATGGCATCTGCATGACTGCCAGGAAAACTGCAAGCAGTAACACACACAATCTCTAAAACTGATTGTACATTACGGAAAGTCCTTCTGTAACAGCTCATAGTTTTTTTCTTAGGAACTGAGAAACCTCAGTGTTCTCCCACTAAAAACACTGGTACATTCTAGAAATCGGTTTACTATTGAATTGTCGAACATCACTCGGTCGACTGTTGTATTGTCGAATGCATTAGGTCGGAAACGGAATTGTCGAAGACATTATAATCAATCGAGGAACGGTTTTACCATGGGTCGAGGTAGGTGTACAGTATTTTTCCCTACTACAACCAACTTCCCTACCTCGACCCATGGTAAAACCATTCCTCGAATGATTATAATGTCTTCGACAATTCCGTTTCCGACCTAATGCATTCGACAATACAACAGTCGACCGAGTGATGTTCGACAATTCAATAGTAAACCCTAGAAATCATCTCAGAGAAAAAGAAGCCCCCACAGGGAGAATCAGAAACTGAGCTCCCCACTGAGTCTGAATCAGAAATCTGAAAAGAAAACCCTACATCTGTCTATTCATCCTTCTATCAAGATTCAGAATCTTCAATCTCTACAGGAAAGCAGGTACCCTCTTTCTTGTACCAAAAACTACTTTACAAGCAGGATCAATAGCCTGAATTAAACCCTAGCTATCCCCAGTAAACTACTCCTGTCTAAGGCAATTCGAGGCAGATTAGAAACATTTCTTTATCTTTTTTTTTTTTCTGAGAGGGAAAATGGGACAGTGTTATTAATGGCAACAGCTTAGCCAGGGCTGAGCATGACATTCTGACAAAACATGGAAGCCTTCCCTCTTCCGTCTCCCAGGACTGACAAAAGTGGCTTACCTTTAACCATTGAACGGGACCCTAACAGCCACAGAGGATGCGGCTAACCTCCAGTCCATAGTGGCTGAAAGTGCTACACCAGAGAGATCTGAGCTAAAAGATGAGTGGTCTGAGTACAGCTAATGGCCACATCAGAATCACCCCACCTGTGTCCAAAGCAAATTAACAGCCCACTGTGATGGCAAAGGCTGTTTGCTTAACTTTTCCTTTTTGTGGCCAGAAGCAGCAGTGACGATGGGATAAACAGATTGTTCCACAATCAAATCAAAAATGGTGCCTCTTTCCTGAGAAAACAAGAAGCAAATGCCAGTAAAAATGTCTTTAAAAGTCACTTTTTTCACAGGCAAGCTCAGTAAAAAGTACTTTGCTAGCCCCACAAAGTAAAATGTACACAATTTCTCCACAGAAAAACAGCTTTCAGTTATTTTAAAATAGAAGTTATGTGCTTACCATAACTTGGCATCCGTATTGTCCATTTTCATTCTTCCTCACTGTTTGGTCTCAGATCACATATTGGCTCAGATTCTGCCACATTTCTTAGACTTTTGGATCTGAGTATCGAGCTCCTACCTCTTCCCATAATGCATTACACCTTCCTTAACTCCTCAGATCAAGTTTGCTGCCCTATAATCCAGAGAATAAAGGAACAGGACAGAATAAGAAAAAGAGGTTTGGGGCCCAAACCGAAAGCACTGAGTTCCAATAAATTCTAGGTGACTTCTCAAAGAATCAAGGCTGGGGGGTGGTTGGGAGGGATGTGAGGAAGAATGAAAACGGACAACACAGATGCCAAGTTATGGTAAGTACATAACTTCTATATCCGATGTTGTCTTTTCATTCTTCCTCACTGTTGGATCAGAGTCCCCAGCTATGCAACTTCTGGGTGGCCCTCAAGGAAGGATATGCCAGAGCACTGTCGAGCCAAAAGAAGCTCTGCTTCTGGATATAATGTCCAATTTGTAGTGCAATGCAAAAGTACAAGTCTTTGATCAAGTGGCTGCAGCAAGACTTCATCAATTGAGGCCCTAGAATAAAAAGCCGATGATGTATCCATAGATCTGGTAGAGTGGGCCATTGGAGTTTGCGGCAATTCAATACTTTTTTTTTGGGGAATAAAGGTAAGAAATACAATCAGTAATCCATTTGGCCAAAGTAACTTTGGAAACGGCTTGCCCCAAATGATTTGAGAAAAAGGAAAAAAACAGCTGATCAGGTTTTCTGCTCTTCTTTGTTCTATGAAGACAGAAATGTAACTGGCTATGAACAACTCTGCAACAACAGTGATTCTCTATGCTACCTCAGTGGAACAGAATGTGGTTCTTTTAATTCTATACATGTATATTACAGAAAAACTACATCACGAAATCTTCATTCTCTCTCTGCAGTTTCCAGAATGGTCATCCTTCATGAGGTAATCGTCAATGATAGACAAGTTACTCGGGTGAGAAAAAAGAAGTGAAATTCTTTGGCTGCCAGTGCAGCCAAGAAGGTCTTACTCCTGCCACTTAGCATAAATCATGAAACTGTGCAAAGAATTCACAAAGCACTGTGGAAAATGAAATCAGACAAGTGATTCAAAATTCACCACAAGGGGAAGATGCCACTTTATAACCATTTTGCCTGCTGAAAGGATTCAAGGTAGACAACTGGAGTAATGGAAGAGCATGGAAAATTCTCATTAATTTGGTGGCAGTTAACAATCCAGAGACATCAGTGTTGCATTTTTCAGCAGGTAGAACTGATGCCATGCTTTTGTGGCACCGCTTTTAGTATTCTGTTTATGGTGATACTTATGTAAACATGCTTCATTTATCGTCCACTGGCAAATGCTTATTAAATCTACTAAATTTATATCACAGAAGAGAGTGTATCTAGAAATTAGCAACATTAAAAGGCTAATTCAAGATAAGAAGATAAAAACAATTTCTTCCGAATCCTGGTAAACATATATATTAAAATTAGAAGTTATGTACTCACCATAACGTTCCATCTGAGCAGGTAGTTCATTTGTCTGCAACCTGTGGGTTACGGATCCAATATCGGATCCGAGCCGGCAACTTGTTTCAAGCTAATGGATCCGAGCTCCTAGCTCCTCCCTTCACCCATAATCCCCTGCTAACCCTCCATGACCTCAGATCGAGTTTGCCCCTCAATATATACTCAACAAAGGATATCTAACTACTTGTAGATCCGAAGAAGGTCAGGGGGAAGGGGGGGGGGTGATTGCAGACAAATGAACTACCTACTCAGATGGAACGTTATGGTGAGTACATAACTTCTAAATCTGAAGTAGGATGTTCATTTGTCAGCAACCTGCGGGACAGAGTCCCCAGCTACCTGCACCTTGGATGGCCATCATGGAAGGATATTACGAAGCACCGCAGAGCCAAAGGATGCTCTCCCTCTAGAAAGCACGTCTAGTTTGTAGTGGTTAATAAAGGTATGAGATGAAGCCCAAGTGGCTGCAGAACAAATATTATCCAATGGAACTCTAGACTTGAAGGCCACAGAGGTAGAAATGGAGCAGGTGGAATGAGCATGAACTCCTTCTGGTGCGGGTCTACCCGAGGCTTGATACGCCAGTAGGATACATTGGGAAATCCAGCGAGATAAAGATACTTTAGAGATAGCTTTCCCCAAGTTAAATTTGGCAAAGGAAACGAACAGCTGGTCGGATTGTCTATGGCCAGCTGTCCTATGAGTATAAAAGCGAACCTGCCTATGAACATCTAATGAGTGCAGCTTGTACTCTCCCTTATTCTGATATTTAGGGAAGAAAACTGGTAAAATTATGGATTGATTTATGTTGGTTTCTGATGCTATCTTGGGAAGAAAGGAGGGACTGATCCTGAGGTACACTCTACCTGGGTGAAAGATCAGGTAAGGAGGCTTCACAGAGAGAGCCTGAAGCTCCGACACTCTTTTCGCTGAAGTGATGGCTACAAAGAATGCTGTTTTCCATGACAAGAATTTGAGATCTACTGAAGCAGCGGGTTCAAAGGGTGGAGCAGTCAAGGCTTGAAGAACTAATGCAAGATCCCAGGGAGGCACGGCTTCCTTTACAGGGGGTCTAAGTAAAAAGGTGCCCTTGAGAAAGGTTTTACACAACTTGGCCGACATCAAGGGCCCTGTACCATGTCCCACATGGTAATGTGATATGGCTGCCAATTGCACTTTGACAGTTGAACAACTAGCGCCTTCCTGAAAGAGTTCAGTTAGGAAGTCTAATATGGATGGAAGAGGAGCCGTAAAGGGATCTAGATCGTGATGCTCCGCCCAGATGGAAAAACGTTTCCATTTACTGTGGTACACTTTCCTGGTGGAGGGCTTATGAGCTGCCACGAGGATGGCTTTGACTGGTGAAGAGATACCGGGAGTCCTAACTAGGAGTGGAACTGGAGCAACCAAGCTGTCAGTTTCATATTGTCCAGGTTTGGAGTTGTTAAGTTCGACGGATGGGAGATGAGATCCGGAGTGGGATCTAGAATCCAAGGGTGATTCACAAGGTGAGACCACAGGTAAGGGAACCAAATTTGCCAAGGCCAGAATTGGGCAATGAGAATCATCTTGCTCCCCAACCGCGAGGCTTTCTGTAAGAGTTGTATCATTAGTGGTAGAGGAGGATAGGCATAGAGTAGACCGGGTGGCCAAGCATGCACCAGAGCGTCTCTTGGAGTTTCCCCTGGAGGGGGGATTAGAGCGAAGAAATTGTCACATTTGTTGTTTGATGGAGATGCAAAAAGATCGCAGCAGGGTTGCCCCCATGTTGCGAATATCTGCTTCGCTACTAGTGGATTGAGAGACCACTCGTACGGGGTAAGAAGGGTGCGGCTGAGCTTGTCCGCTAGGATGTTGGTCCTCCCCGGAATGTGCGTTGCGATCAGAAAGCGGTTGGTGGAGATCGCCCATTCCCACACTCTCATGGCTTCGCGGCATAGAGGGTAAGATCTGGTTCCCCCCTGTTTGTTGATATACCAGACCACCGACATGTTGTCCAACTGAATTGCAATCGTTCCTGTGGGGTGGAAGCCCTGAAGTGCTTGCAACGCCAACAGCACCGCTCTAATCTCCAGAACGTTGATATGCAGGGAGGTCTCTGTATCGTTCCACGTGCCTTGGACTGTCCTGCCTGAATAATGCCCCCCCACCCGAGGCAGGAAGCGTCCGTGGTCACCGTGGCGAGAGGGGAGAGGTGTAGAAGGGACGGCCCATATGGAAGTTCGAGGCTTGGAGCCACCATAGTAGCGCCCTCCTGCAAACCTTGCTGATAGCAATGGGATGGTGGAGAGGAAGGGATAGAAAGGACCATTGCACTAGCAGAGTCCATTGCAGTACCCGCATGTTCAAACGGGCACATGGAAGGAGCGTAATCGCTGTCGCCATGGAGCCTAGTGCCCTCAGGACCAATTCCGCTGGTGAAGCCTCTGAATGGAGGATAGCCCGCACATGAAGTTGTAAGTTCCGGATTCTCTCGGAAGTTAGGAAGGCTCGCAAATCTCTGGTGTCTATTCTGGCACTTATGAATTCTATGACCTGCGTTGGAGCCAGTAGAGATTTGCCGACGTTGATAGTAATGCCTAACTGTGGGGCTAGATGGAGAAAGAAGTCTCTGGCTGAGCAAAGTAGATGCCTTGTTGGTGCCTTGTTGTTGCGGTCAGGAGCCAGTCGTCCAGGTACGAAAAGACATGTATTCCCTGGAGTCTCAGGTGGGCCGCAATCACTGCTAATACCTTGGTGAACACCCTGGGGGCTGTGGTGAGGCCAAAGGGAAGGACCCTGAACTGGTAGTGACTGGCCCCCAGCCGGAAGCGAAGGAACCTCCTGGATCATTTGTCCATTAAAATGTGGTAGTACGCTTCCTTGAGGTCTATAGAGCACATCCAATCGTTCTCCCTCAAAAGGGGGAGAATAGATTGAAGAGTGACCATCCGGAATTTCCCTTGGTTACTGACGGGTTCAAGCAGGAAAAGTCTAGGATCGGTCTCAAGTCCCCAGTCTTTTTTGGCACCAAAAAGAACCTGGAGTAGAACCCTAATCCGAGCTGGTCTTGGGGGACGGGCTGGATGGCTCTTTTTCTTAGCAGCTGCTGAATTTCTGCAGCTGCGGCCTCCCCCTCTGATCGGGTGGTACATTGGGGAGGTTCTTGGATTTGGGGACATGGAGTATTGGTATTTTGTACCCTCTGGATATGATGCGAAGCACCCAGCGGTCTGTTGTGATGGACTCCCATGCCACTAGGTGTTTCGAGAAGCGCACCCCGACTGCCTCCAGAGTGGAGCAGCCGGGCAACCCCTCAGGGCTGCTGCGCGGGCCGCTCAATGAAAGGTTCTCTGGACCCAAAGTTTCTTGGAGCCCCTCTGCCCCTGGGGCGGCGTCCTCCCTGCCACGGTAGGACAGGTTGTCCGGAGCTGGTTGGGAATGTTGTGATTTTCGGAACCACATCTTCTTCTGACCCTTTTGGTTCCTCGAAAAGGACCGCTGGGGAGCAGAGAAGCGGACTCCGACGGCAGACAACGTCTTCCCGTCCTTTTAGCTCTGGACAAGAGTCTCGCGAACTGTTTTGACAAATAGGGCAGAACCATCGAAAGGGGCGTTCACGAAGGACGCTTTAAAGGGCTCCGCAAAATCGCAATGACGGAGCCAGGCCTGACGTCTCATGACTAGGCCTGCTCTGCTAGCCCTAGCGGCTCCCTCTGTGGCGTGGGACAATAGCCGCATAGAAGAGTATGAAATCGATCTCAGAGTGGCCATTCGGGTGGAGTACAATTGTTTGTCATCCTCCGACATGGACTCAGGGGGGGGATGCAGCGTATTCTTTGATAAGATCCCGCTGCATCCTGATGACATGTGCCATATAGTTCAGAGACCTTACTGAGAAGGGTGTCGAGCTCCCCCCCCCGGGGGGGGGGGCAAGAGCACTCCCATCTGCAGCTGGGCCTGGATGAATCTTCGCATCATCCGGTCCAAGTCTGCATCGGATAAACTGAAAGTAGATCTCGAAGAGGCCACCGAGGCAGGCCTAGAATGCCGCCTCGATGACCTCGACGGAGATCGGGTCTCCTCTTTCTTCTCGGGCCCTGGGGAGAAACAAGGGGATCGGAGCCGAGGAGGAGGAGACCTAGAAGCAGTGGAGGGAGAAGCCCGCTTAGCTGGCGGGGCCGAAACGGAGGTCTCGGCCCGCCGCTTGTGGTGCTTCTCCCTCCGTTTCTCCCTCCTGGCCTCCCTGGCCTCCAACACTTTAGCAGGAGTTTGAGTCCCGGACGGAGGCAGGGGGGCAGGAGTGGCAGCGACCACAGGCTGTGGTGGAGCCACGGGAGCAGCAGAGGTAGCGGAGGCCGAAGCAGAGTCCGGGGGTAAAAGCCCCGCCAGGACCAGCTTCGACCTCTGCTCTTTCAGTACCCTGGGGTTGAACGCTGCACAGATGGTACAGCCTGAGGTAAGGTGTTCAACCCCAAGGCACCGAACGCACCGAGTGTGGCCATCAGCCGGGGAGAGCTTATGGCCACACTCGGTACATTTGGAAAATATGGCTTTTGGGGCCTCAGCCATTTTTAACAACTACACACACACACAGGCCCCAAAAGAAACGCAACACACACTCACACACTAATGACCAGCGAAGGGAGGGGTAACTAATTAAAGAACAAAAAATAAGGAGCCTAATACTTACACACTTTTACTTGATTCATTTTAACTAAAAAAGAAAAAAATTCTGACAGGAAAGTACAGATACAAGTAGTAAAATTTTCACTTAGCTGACGAGCTCAAAGGATCCAGCCATCTACAAGCGCGGCAAACTAGATCTGGGGTCATGGAGGGTTAGCAGGGGATTATGGGTGAAGGGAGGAGCTAGGAGCTCGGATCCATTAGGTTGAAACAAGTTGCCGGCTCGGATCCGATATCGGATCCGTAACCCACAGGTTGCTGACAAATGAACACCCTACTTCAGATGAATGGTTAACAAAAAAAGGGAGCTTCACCCCCAATGCTGAAAGCTTTATAATTTAAAAAATGGCATTACATAAAAATAAAGACGTGTTACTTTAAAGCAGATATTTTAACTGTACATGTTTGTGCATCTAGCTGTTAACATGCTTTATTTATTAGTTAATACCATTCTGGAGTGGAAGGGGTGGGGAATGCATGGGGAAGGACAGGGGATGCTTGCTGCTGACTATTTGCATTTGCAGGCTGGAGCACATGGATAAGGTGTTAAAAGTTAAATGCTTACCATAATGGTGAATCTTCATTATTCCTAGTCAGTCCACTTAGGCTGATGGGAATACTGCCATCAGAAAGATCTGAGTTGGTAATCAAAAGTTTCTGAAGAGCTTGCATTCCTTCCCTACTCCTATGATTTCACCTTTCTTCCATGAATCTTCAAATCGAGTTTGCTGCCCATAACCAAGTGAATAGACTGACATAAAGGAAGGGGTAGTGAAAAGCAGAGAGACAGGCTTTAACAGGACTGCTTAAGTCTGTGCAGCACTAGAAGATTAATTATAATTTTTTTGGAGGGGGGCTAATAAAATGGACAGAATGGAGACAACGAAGATCCAGCATTATGTTATCTACATAACTTTCATATCTTACACTTCCCTGTCTGATCACTGAGTGGCAGGACATGGTCCTCGTCTACCAAAGCCCTAGGTGAAATCATGACAAGATGCTCCTGAGAAAAGCAACCTCCAAAGGAGGATCCTGACCTGGAGATCACAACTAATTTATAATCCTTGAAGGTATGCAACATAATAAACCAAGCTGCTGCTGTGCAAACATCAAAAGAAGATTTCTTAAAGTCGGCTGTAGAGTTGCAATGGATCTTATGGAATGACCTCTGTGTTTGTTCATCATGGCTTTATCATCAAGACTGGTACATTAAGGTTATACATTCAGACAGTAATACGTACAATGTGATTTAGAGACGTTTCATCCCAACTTGAAAGGTGTATAAGAAATTAACAGTTGACTGTCTTGTCTAATGATCTCAGTTTGATGCAAGTTTAAATGCAGCTGTTTGCGAAGATATGACTATAACAAGTAGTCCTCTCTACTGAAGTACTGGGGAAAAAGACTGAAAGACAAATGGTTTGATTGGTTGTCAATTTCAAGGCAACCTTTGGCATGACGGAAGGATTAGTCCTGAGGAAATCTATACTTGTGGAAGACTAAAGACCAATGTTTGGTGGAGACAACATACAACTCAGACACCCTTCTGGCTGGTGTAACAGCCATTAGAAGTAGAGCCTTCCAGAACAGCTACTTCAAGTCAGATGGGGAGGCGGGTTCAAAGGGAGGACAAATAAATGCCTCCTATATGAAATTGCAATCCCATGGATGTATGGGTCCTTAACTGGAGGTCTGAAGAGAAAAGGACCTTTTAAAAAGGCCTTGCAAACTCTCTGCACTGCAAGAGATGAGGACGTGAAACCTTCATTAAAACTGGAGACTGTAGTCAAAGTGAACTTTAGTAGTGTAGTAGCTGGAACCAGAGTACAATGGTGAAGACAAAAAGTGCAATACCAAAGTAACTGGAGTGGAGACTGAAGCCAGCCCAGAATAATTTTTTTTTCCATTAACCCTTACAGAACTTGAAAGCTGAAGTCTTCTGTGTATTAGTTAGAATCTGGATCACCATGGAAGGGATAAACAGGGCTCCTGGCCATCAGTGAAATTGGAGAAACAAAGTACAACTCAAGGGAGGGAATGTGCAGGTCTAGCTCGTAAGACAGATTTGACAGGAGAGATCACATATGGGATCTAAAAGTCAAGGCTGCTCCTTCAGATGAGGCCACATCATAGGGAACCAAATCTACCATGGCCAAAATAGGTCTATGAAGATAAGTGAAGCTTTGCACAGGGATATTTTCTACAGGAATTTTGTCATTAGTGGGAATAGGGGAAAAGAAATACATAATGTCTGCTTGGAGGCTACTAAGATCACAACATCCCCTGGTGTCTGGCCCTGTGGACAGATGAGGATGACGTAGTTGCTGCATTTGGTGTTGGATGGGAATTCAAAAAGGCCACAGCAAGGCTGGCTCCAACAGTGGAATATCATTTGAGCTGCTGAAAGACTGAGGGACCACCCATGAGACATCAGGGTTAATCTCCTGAGCCTATCTCCTACATAGGTGGTTTGTCCTGGAAGGTGTGTTGCTACCAGAAAGCTCCATAAAGACATTGCCCATTGCTGCATCTTCATGGCTCCCCAGCATAGGGGGTAGGTTCGGGTTCCTCCTTGCTTGCAGATAGGTTCATAGGTTGGTACTAGGCTATTGGCCCTAGGGCCTATACAAGGCTAACCATAACAATTCCCTGGCTATTTCTTCCCAGAATATTTAACTTCCCTGGTCCCCTGTCTAGCAGAGTGACTGACATGATCTCCGGGGTGAATTTCCTATCTCCCATCCAATCGTCAAGGTTCCTTTTGAAGAGGGCCAAAGAGGCGCTCAGCTTGACATGTATGGGCACAGTCTATTCCAGAGTATGGGGAGTCTCTGGGTCAGGAACCTATCCCTCCAGTATGTTTTGTTCATTGTGATGGCAAGGTTTAGATCCCTGGAGCATGTGGCTCTGAGGGATTCGGACTTCTTTAAGTGTAGCATGTCCAACAGCACTGGGTTTGACATGACCTTGTATGTTAAGCAAAGATCGCCTCGGAGTAGGCAATATGCGAGAGTACAGCTTGAGTTTTTAGACGGTCAGCATAGGGTATCTGCTTTAGGCCTGTGAATCTTTTAGTGAGGTATTTCTGTGACCTTTCCAGTTGTTACAGATGTCTTGTGAGGTACATACCAAATGGGGCGTTATACTCTATAATGGGTCTAATGAGGGATGAGTACAGTGGGACAATGACCTCCTTTTTTCTGGATGAAAAGCCCTTAGTGATGAGGTGTGCCACACAGAAGGATTTCCTGACTGTTGTGGCTATCGAAGGAGAGACCACTGTCCACCTGTGTCCCTAAGTCCCTTATCACACTTTCGGTGTTTAGTGTACTGCCACTTATGTGGTAATTCATGGGTACATGGTTTTTCCCAAAGGGAATAACTACACATTTCTTGGCATTGAGCTTGAGCCCATGGCTCTGGCACCAAGCATCTGTTTCTGTAAGGTCCTTTTGTAGAATGTCCATATCATTTGGGGATTCAATAATGGCTCCCAGTTTGCAGTCTTCTGCGAACTTTGTTAGCCAGAGTCCCTTAGTGGTGGTCTGTACTTCAGAGAAGTACATACCAAACAAGAGCGGTCCCAGGACTGAACCCTGAGGTACTCCGCTTGTCACTTGTCTGGAGCTGGATTTTGAGTCAGCTACTTTTATAGTGTGGGTTTTGTCAGTAAGCCAGTTGGCAACCCATCGAGTGATGTAGGGATTAATGACCAGCTTAGTAAGTTTATCTATGATTCCAGAGTGGGGGATGGTGTCGAAGGCCTTGGCAAGGTCCAGATAGGCTGTGTGGACCGCCTTACCCTCATCCACGGCTCTGGAGACTGATTCGAAGAAGTCAATCAGGTTGAGGAGACAAGATCGGCCCTTTACGAAACCAAACCACAACCATTAATATATTGTCTGTGTGTACAGAGAACACACTTATGGGTAGTCTCTCCTAAAAGGCCTACAGTGTTAGGAGGATTTCCCTCATCGCCAGCATGCTGAGAAACACAGGCCTCTTGTTGGGTCAACATACCCTGGACTGTTCTCTCTCCAAAATGTCAACACAGGGAGGAAGGATCTGTAGTCACTGTGATTGTTGGAGGGGAAGCATGAACAGTCTTCCTGTTGAAAAGATTTTCACAAAGATACCCAGTGACAGATACAAGCAAAGCAAATACGTCTCTGATACAATGTTTTTCTTTGTTTAGGCAGCCAGGAGGCAAGCACTCTGATAACAGAAGATACAAATTCCTTAAACCTCAGGTAGGCTGCAATAGCAGACATGCATTTAGGTTAACACACGGAGGGGGAGCAGTGGTGGGACCTAAGGGCAGTGCTTGAAACTGACAGTAACTGGCTCCTAGTCAGAAGTCTTGGTACCTTATGAACTCTTTGGGTATCTTTATGTCGGTTAAGGTATTTACCTTACAAACATAAGGTGCAGGGTTTGATTCTCACATGTGGTAATTGGCTAGGCTGAAAATGGCCTACAACGGCAGTTAGCCTAGTACTAATCTATGAACCTATGTTAAGGCAAGTGTACTGAAGGTTGACAGAACACATCAAGTTGCCTTCCTTTAAACATGGAAGAATACCTTGCACACGGACTATCCAGAACAGTCTCTGCTAAATATTTGTTTAGGCTGCTTCAGTCTAGGATGGAAATGAATCCATTTGATTTCTTGGGATCTAAGAAGAATGTAGAAAAGACTTCGGACCTTCTCTAGTCTGGTCTGACTTCTTTTTTGGGGAGAAGCTTGGTGATTCTTCTTTGTCATTAACCTCTTTTGGTGGGGGTGCAACATCTAGGAGGGGGAGGGATTATGTTTTAGGAGGGTTTGAGAGAGGGTTTACAAAGTCCCTAGATACTACGCTCCTCGCCCTGTAGTCTCATGTGATAACCATCCACAAATCCAGGAAAAGAGACAAATCAGCTTTCAACTGCCTCCTTGGTGGAGCAGTCAAGAGACCTTCAGTAATGCCAAGGTTGCTTCCTAGAAGGAACTTGGAATGCCACATTCTGCAGACTCCCTCTGCCTCTGGGGAGGTGTCAATTAAAAGGGGTTCCCTTTGCAGTGGTGTCTTCTGTCTGAAAAAGAGTTAAAGGGAAAATGCTTTGGTTTTCCTTTTAAACCAGAGGGCGTTGGGCCCCTTCGGCTTCTTGAAAACTTAACCTTTGAGGAGTTTCAAAGTGCTCTCCTAAGACAGAAAACCAGTTTCCCTCTTACTCACTCTGCTGAAGCTTCTCTTTGAAGGAGAACTGCAAAAACTAAAAAACATTTTTTCAGTAAATCTTGAACTTTTCTGCACTACTAATGTACCTGTATCAAAATGGTTATTTTCTAATTTACTATACCTCAAAATGCCCTGAAAGGGGGCTGCAATGGGTAGCATGAATTTGTTTTACAGTCAATGCCTTTGCCTTCCTAATGTCAGTTTTGATGGACAGAGAAATCCATGTGGTGAGAGGATCATTTACTCTGTTTTTCTCTCTCATCAGCTTACAAAAGTAATGTGACTGTCTACTAGGGTTGCCACCTTTCATTGAGGCAAAAACCAGACTTAGGCCATGCCCCTTCCACATCATGTAACCCCACCCATATCCCACACAGTTTTGCCCCATTCTGTGACATTGCCATCATGTCATCTGAGGGGAACGCCCTCTTTCCATTCATAACGCTGTTTTTCTGTGGATTTACTATGACTTTTTGTAAAAAAAAAAAAAAGGTATAGTACATTCAGAGATTTAAACTTCAATATTCTTTTTTTTCTTTTTTTCCTCTGAAACAGAATACCGGAGTTTGTACAGTGCTTTCCAGACTACCAGACAATCAGTTTGATTTCCAGATAGTTTGGGGGGGGGGGATGGATAGGTGGCAATGCTACTGTCAGCATCAATCTGCTCAAGCTGCATTTTTATTACTTTGCTTCCTTTGAGTTTCATTAGTGGCCAACCCTGATACAATACTTTAAGGAATGTTTGAATGACAGGTTTGAAAATGTAGCTGAGTTAACTGTTCTTTTTCAAAGTAACAACTGTAATTCAATGAACAAGTGTGAAAAACCTGACCCCTGTTATTAATAGGTGATACTTGGGCTGAGATGGTTTGTGTTGCATTCACAGTTTTTAATATTGTAGCTAGAATAAGAAGTTATGTACTCACCATAAGGTTCCATCTGAGTAGGTGACTTCATTTGTCTGCAACCTTTGGGTCTTGGATCCGACTTCGGATGCGAGCAAGCAACTTATTTTACAGCTTATGGATCTGAGCTCCTAGCTCCTCCCCTTACCCGTAATCCCCTGCCAACCCTGATTGACCTCAGATCAAGTTTGCCCTTATACCAAATTTCAGACCAAAGTGTCCCAAAAGGGACCAAGAAAGGACATACAAGAATTGACTTCTGAAGGCCAGGGGGAAGGAGGGGGGGATGGTTGCAGACAAATGAAGTCACCTACTCAGATGGAACGTTATGGTGAGTACATAACTTCTTAATCTGAAGTAGGGACTTCATTTGTCAGTAACCTTTGGGACAGAGTCCCCAGCTACCTGAATCTTGGGCAACCATCATGGAAGGATGTTCCGGAGCACTGCGGAGCCAAAGGATGCTCTCCCTCTGGAAATAACGTCCAGCTTATAATGATTGATAAAGGTATGAGATGAGGCCCAAGTGGCTGCAGAGCAAATATCATCCAAAGATACTCTAGATCTAAAGGCAGCAGAAGTAGATATGGAGCGAGTAGAATGCGCCCGTACTGCCTGAGGTGCGGGCCTCCCCGAAGTTTCATAGGCCAGAAAAATACACTGTGAAATCCATCGTGATAAGGTGACCTTAGAAATAGCTTTACCCAGATTGAATTTGGCAAAAGAAATGAACAACTGATCTGATTGTCTGTGACCAGCAGTCCTATGAATGTAGAAGCGCAGTTGTCTGTGCACGTCTAAGGAATGCAGCTTGTATTCTCCTTTATTCTGGTACTTAGGGAAGAAAACTGGCAGGTTAATGGACTGATTGATATTGGTTTCTGAGGCCACCTTAGGAAGAAAGTAGGGATTGGTCTTGAGGTACACTCTATCCTGATGAAAAATCAAGTAGGGAGGTTTCGCACAAAGGGCCTGAAGTTCGGAAACTCTTTTCGCTGAAGTGATGGCGACAAGGAACACAGTTTTCCAGGAAAGATATTTAAGTTTGGCCGAGGCAGCTGGTTCAAAGGGAGGAGCAGTCAAGGCTTGAAGGACTATTGATAGATCCCAAGGGGGTACCGCTTCCTTGACAGGAGGCCTGAGCAGGAAGGTACCCTTGAGGAAGGTTTTACATAATTTCGCAGTCATCAAGGGACCTGATTCTTGTCCCACATGGTAATGAGAGATGGCTGCTAATTGAACCTTGACCATAGAACAGCTAGCTCCCCGTTGAAAAAGTCCGGTGAGGAAATCCAGGACGGACGGCAACGAAGCCATGAAGGGATCTATGTTATGGTGTTCCGCCCAGATGGAGAAACGCTTCCATTTACTGCGATAGACTTTTCTAGTGGAAGGCTTATGTGCTGCCACCAAGATGGCTTTAACTGGTGAGGAGATGCCGGGAGTCCTGACTAAGAGTGGAACTGGAGCAGCCAAGCTGTCAGCTTCAGGTTGTCCAGATTCAGGGTCGGTAGGCCTGAGGGATGGGATATTAGATCCGGAATGGGATCCAGAATCCAGGAAGGATTCACCAGATGAGACCACAGGTAAGGGAACCAAGTTTGACGAGGCCAGAATGGGGCAATGAGGATCATTCTGCTCCCCAACCGAGAGGCTTTCTGTATTAGTTTCAGCATCAGGGGTAGAGGAGGATAGGCATAAAGTAGACCGGGAGGCCAAGCATGCACTAGAGCATCTCTCGGGGCTTCCCCGAGGGGAAGAATCAGAGCGAAGAAGCTGGAGCATTTCGTGTTTGAGGGAGTGGCAAAAAGATCGCAGCAGGGTTGCCCCCATTCGGAAAAATCTGCTTCGCTACCTGGGAATTGAGAGACCACTCGTAAGGGGAAAGAATAGTGCGGCTGAGCTTGTCCGCCAGAATGTTGGACCGTCCCAGAATGTGCATTGCGATAAGGAAGCGGTTGGTGGAGATCGCCCATTCCCACACCCTCATGGCCTCTCGACAGAGAGGGTAGGACCTGGTTCCCCCCTGTTTGCTGATGTACCAGACAACTGACATGTTGTCCATCTGTATCGCAATAGTTCCTATGGGGAGAAGGTTCTGAAGTGCTTGCAATGCCAACAGCACCACCCTCATCTCCAGAACGTTGATATGCAAGGAGGTCTCTGTGTCGTTCCATGTGCCTTGGACCGTTCTGCCTGAGCAATGCCCCCCCACCCGAGGCGAGAGGCATCCGTGGTCACCGTGGCGAGGGGAGGCGGCATGCAGAAGGGTCGTCCCGTATGAAGGTCCGGGGACTGGAGCCACCATAAGAGGGCCCTCCTGCAAGCCCTGCTGAGTGAGATAGGATGGCTGAGGGGGAGAAACTGAAAAGACCATTGGACTAGAAGGGTCCACTGTAGCACCCTCATATTCAGACGAACGTATGGAAGAAGAGCTATTGCTGCTGCCATGGAGCCTAGAGCCCTCAAGACCAATTCTGCCAGTGGGGCTTTTAATTGGAGGATGGCCCGCACATGAAGTCTCAGGTTTTGAAGTCGTTCCGAAGTGAGGAACGCTCGCAGACTTCTCGTATCTATTTTGGCTCCTATGAAATCTATCACTTGTGTTGGAGCAAGGGAGGATTTGTCCAGGTTGATCTTAATGCCTAGATGGGGAGCTAGCCGGAGAAGGTGATTTCTGGCTGCGCAGAGTAGATGCCTTGTTGGGGCGGACAGGAGCCAGTCGTCCAGGTACGGGAAGACCTGCATTCCCTGGAGTCTCAGGTGGGCCGCTATCACTGCTAACACTTTGGTAAACACCCTGGGGGCTGTGGTGAGACCAAAGGGAAGGACCCTGAACTGATAGTGACTGGCTCCCAGCCGGAAGCGAAGAAACCTCCTGGATCGTCTGTCCATTAAAATGTGGTAGTACGCATCCTTGAGGTCTATTGAGCACATCCAGTCGTTCTCCCGCAAGAGGGGGAGAATGGATTGAAGGGTGACCATCCAGAATTTTTCTTTGGTTACTGACAGGTTCAAGAGTGAAAGGTCGAGAATCGGTCTCAAGTCCCCAGTCTTTTTTGGCACCAGAAAGAACCTGGAGTAAAACCCTAATCCGAGTTGATCTGGGGGGACGGGCTGGATGGCTCTTTTTTCTAGCAGCTGCTGGATTTCTGCAGCTGCCACCTCCCTCTGATCGGGTGGTACATTGGGGAGGTTTTTGAGTCTGGGGACATGGTGCAGTGGAATTTTGTAACCTCTGGATATGATACGAAGTACCCAGCGATCTGATGTAATGGACTCCCAAGCAGCCAGGTGCTTCGAGAAGCGCCCCCCGACTGCCTCCAAAGTGGAGCAGTCGGGCAACCCCTCAGGGCTGCTGCGTGGGCCGATCAGAGAAGGTTTCTCTGGACCCAAAATTTCTCGGGGCCCCTCTGCCTCTAGGGCGGCGTCTTCCCTGTCCTCCTCTGCCACGGAAGGACTGGTTGTCCGGAGCAGGATGGGAATGTTGCGATTTACGGAACCACATCTTCTTCTGTCCCTTTTGGTTCTTGGAGAAGGACCTCTGGGGAGCAGAGAAGCAGACTCCGATGGCAGACAATGTCTTCCCGTCCTTTTCGCTCTGGACAAGTGTCTCGCGAATGGTTTTGCCAAACAAGGCAGAACCATCAAAGGCGGCATTCGCAAAGGACGCCTTGAAGGGCTCCGCGAAGTCACAATGTCGGAGCCAGGTCTGACGTCTCATGACTAGACCCACTCTGCTGGCTCTAGCGGCTCCCTCTGTGGCGTGGGACAAAAGCCGCATAGAGGTATTTGAAACAGATCTTAGAGTGGCCATACGAGTAGAGTACAACTGCTTGTCCTCCGCCGACATGGACACTGGGGGGGGGGAGCAGCATATTCTTTGATAAGATCTCGCTGCATCCTGATGACATGTGCCATATAGTTCAGGGACCTTACTGAGAAGGTCGCTGAACTAAATACCCACTTCCCGAGGCGATCCATCGAGCGGGACTCCTTGCTCGGTGGATGGACCGAGGGGCTCTCCTGAGCTAGTTCCCTCTTTGTGGCTGCCGCCATCAACATGGCATCTACGGGGGGACCCTTGCTCCAATGGGACCGGTCTGCAGGGGGACTCAAAATTCTATCCGGGCATTTGGGGACCGGCTCTACAGTGTCCGGCTCCTTCCACGCCCTGGTGGTGATAAGGTCCACCAGGGGGTCGGCCGGAGGGGACACTCAAGAGGTAGATGAGCCTGCTTCGAATGCCTCCAGGAACACGGACTCGTCGGAGGAAGCCTTGGGGGCAGACCACCCCCCCCCCCGATCCGGAGCATTTCCATGATGTTTCCAAAGGAGACATCCTCAGGGGGTGACCTTGGGGAGCCTTCCCCTTCATCCCAGTCCGTGTCCTCTGTTAAGGACTCAGGGGAGTCCACGTGTCTCCTCTTACACTTATGCTTGCGAGGCACTTCCTCGGGGGGACTGTCCGAGCAGGTCTCACTAGCAATATTCTGTTCCAGTGGAACAACCTGGGACATCGAAGCAGGCTGTCCCTGTGGCCGGGTGATGGAAGCCTGGCCCAGCAGAGAGGGAGTGCAGGGTGGAGCCGATGCAAGGACCGGGGGTCCGGATGCTCTCAACAGAGCCCTCTCCACTACATCGAAGGCCGAGGGGGAGCCTCTCTCCCTGGAATCCGAAAGCAGGCTCCCACTCGGATCCGATGAAGGGATCGGAACCGGCGCCGAGGCCACTGGATCCGAAGGACCCGTGTGCTCCGACCTGGACGGAGCCGAAGGCACACTGAATCCCTCGGATCCGAAGCTCGGCCCACGGCTCCGAGAGGTCGGATCTGACGAAGGACCAGACAGACTCGAGGGCAGGATCGGATCTGAAGTACCCAGTACTGTCGGTGCCGACCCACCACCGGCTCCAACGCTGCCCGGCTCCGAGCGCTCCGAACCCGGGAAGCAGGTCGGAGAAGGGAACTATCGGGGCAAAAAAAGGTGTCAAGCTCCCCCCCCGAAGGGGTGGGGGGGAGGCAAGAGCACTCCCATATGCAGCTGGGCCTGGATGAACCTTCTCATCATCCGGTCCAAGTCTGCATCAGAAAGACTACAAGTAGATCTCGACTAAATTTTTCAAAGAAAAAATAACTACACAAACACACTAGGCCCCAAAAACACAAGCAACTCACACATACACACACACTCTACAAACCAGCGAGGGGAGGAAATACACTAAAAATGAATAAAATTAACAAAAGGGAATCCTAAACACACACTCTATTTAAAAACTCAAAGATTATCTGTCTTAACAAGTTTTCTCTCAAAACTTATCTGAAAGTCGCCAGGAGCTCTGAAATCCAGCTGTCTCTTCTAAGAGTGGCAAACTAGATCGGAGGTCAATCGGGGTTGGCAGGGGATTATGGGCAAGGGGAGGAGCTAGGAGCTTGGATCCATAAGCTGTAAAATAAGTTGTCGGATCCAAGACCCAAAGGTTGCTGACAAATGAAGTCCCTACTTCAGATCTGGAGTTTTTGATGTTAATTTTCCTTCCCCAACTCACTGACTTCTCTCAACAAAATATTGTACTGCAATGCAAAAATGCTGTAATACACCAGAAAGAACATACACCTTTACATAAAACACAGCATAAAAAATCAATATAAAATGATGACAGTTAAGAATACTAAGATGAAAATATTTTATTTCTTTGTGGCATTCAACAGTTTGATTTAGGGGAAATAATTTGTAATAAGGAAAAAAATAAACCAAATGCGAATAGTGTTTTCTTGTTCATTTTGCATTTGAAAACTAAGAGTGAAAGCTTTGCTTTTGCTCAGATTCTAAGCTACACTATTTATCCAAGGTGTGATGCTGGCAATCTGTGACTGATAAGGCACATTAAAATGTCATTGTTTAAAAGTCACTGTTTTCTTAATGGCTCTGTAGTTGGAACTATCCTAATCTAATTACTCTGCAACTCTTGGTAGCCTTCATGACTCAACAGATGATGAGACGTATGTAAAGAAAGGCAAACAGAAATTATTTCAGACATAAAACAGATAGAATAATTATTAAGGATGGAATAATTATTAAAGAATGCTTTTTCTGTACAGGATATGTTTAGTGTTGGATTACAGGGAAAGAGAATCATTGTGGGAAAAAAATGACATTTGGGTGGAGTTCTAAGTGGTCAAAGAATTTTGTCTAACTTTCTAGAATACTTTCCTCTATGTTAGGCCCTTTCCATGCCCTCTCCACCACCAGGTTTATCAAGCAATTGATGGAAGGAATTACCCAGAAGTAGAGAACAGATCTGAACACCTCAAAAATAACTTATTAATCTACGGAAGGGGAGTCAGTAGGCCAAGAATCCATCTGCCTCATTAGCTCGAAGATCTTAATAAATCTGGAGTTTGTGGGGGGGGGGGTCTGAGACAGTTAGGCTCTGTGAAGGAGAGCCTATGTGCTTTCTTTTGCATGTGTGCTTTTGTTGGGGCTCGTCCGAAGCACCAAAAGACTCATGGTGTCCCTGATGATGGGAAACTGTGAGGGACTCAGAAATGCTCTGTCCCTGTGTTCAATGACAGCTGAAGGCTGCAGACTGAATGATTCTGAGGGATGACATTGGTGCTGGTGGAAAACCTGCTTGCCGGCATCAAAGGATGGGCAATGATCCTCAAAGAAGTCAAAAGTGAAGTCCACTGGTATCAAAAACATCTACCTCTGTAGTATGTCAGTCCCAACAGATGAGGAAATTAATAACTGTGAGCATGGAGCCACAGGCACTAACAGTCCAGACAGCACCAGCATCGAGACTGGAGCAATCCTCCTGAACACAGAGGACCCATATACCGAAAAGGGCACTGAACCCATCTCTGCTAAAGATGAGACCCAGGAGTTGACATTGAGGGGTCAACTCTGAGATTCAGTCAACCTAGACAGGATCAGTAGCAAGCACTTCATTTGCTGGGGGAGTGGCAACAAAAGATCCAGATCCAACCAATGCCAAAGGAGAATGCATTGGAAAGGACTTTTGCTCCAATCCCTCCAGAACAAAAACATGTGCAAGGGAAGGAACTTTTGTGGGAGTACAAGGGACAACCTAATCCACCCTGAAAACACACAGGGATGGGATGACACTCTTTTCAGCTTGAATCTTGATAAAGATTCTCATCATCAAATCACAACCACTGTCTGCAGAACTCTGGACAGACACAGAAATTCTAAAGGACTACATGGAAAGGGTGCAAAATCAAAGGAATTTGGACCATTCACATTCTGAAGAGTGGCTAGATGTCTTCTTGGGTAAGTGATCTGGAATTATAATTGTCTTGGCACACAAAGGTGCTGGTATTGAAGAGGAATAGGATTCCAAAACTGTTAAAAGCCTCAGCCTCCTTTGTAGGCTCAGATAAAACTTTAGCAGTAGGAGAAGACAGAGGTGAGGTAATCGCACAATCTCATCCTTTTTCTTCTCTCGCTCTTTTTTACGTCACTCCTCTTTCATCTTTATCCTGGGTAGGGGAGGGCAAAAGCATCTTCAAAATTAATTTATTTTTGGACTCCTGAATGGAGAGCAAGTCAAACCCCTAACATGATTCTGAGGACACAGATAAATGTTCTAGCCCCAGGCATACCATATACAAGTCACTGGTATTCTGTTGCAGAATTTTGTGGTGACAGTGGGAACACTTCTTGAAACCCTTATCCATAGTATTGAAAAAAAAACAAAAATCAATCACCAGCTACTAAAATACTATTAGTACCAACACTAGGACCCAAATGACAGCAGCAGTAACAGTTCACAAGGAAACAGCAATTCCTGCACAATAATAAACAGCCAAAAATATTAAACTTGGCCCCAGGTTTCTAGTCATGACAGTGGGAAGGAGAGAAGAAAAACACATTTGTAACTATTGTCTGTAGAAAGTGAAGAAAATAAAAAATAAACACCAGGAAAAAGATTCTAGAAGTAATCTACAACAAAATAAAGGACTTATCCAAGCACTGATGGACAACATGTCTGATTGCTATGGTGCAAAACAAATCTGAGGATTCAGAGAGGGCACGTGCATCATGGAAGAAAGAAAAATGTTTCGGTGCTTTGGAAAAGCTTCTAATTGCTGGGTCACATCTTCTGGATGGCAGCATTTTCATCAGCTGAAATGGACAGAAGGGGATAATGTGCTTCTCTCATGAAAAGGGTTTTGGTATTGTATGCTACTTATTGTGTGTGTCATATGTACAAAATGCCTGCTGCAAACTGCCGTTTATAAAGAAATGAAAGATATGCAAATTTCTTCTAAAGAAATTCAAGCAGTTTAACCCAGTTGCTCACGAATGCACAATAAATCTCAGTTCTTTTACAATGCATTTGTGCAATAAGCCAACTGTAGAAATCCAGTACCCTTGCTTTGGATCTTTACTATAGCATAAGGTGAAAAATCTACCTATGCTCCAAAATGATCTGCATATAAAAAAGCCTGATGGCCACCATCCTCAGGGATGGGCATTAAATTAGGGTTCAAACTAAAGGACAAAAACTGTCCCATAGTAGATGCATGTAGGTCACACACAACTCTGACAGAACAGGGAAATGTCTGGACAAAGGCATTTGTGAACCTTCCTTTATATCAAGACATCATGGCAGATAATGCTGTTCTGTGAAGGCATGTGACAGACACTACTGCATACTGCGGAGAACTACATTAATGCATGCTGGCTGGATTTGGACTTAGTGCTTTTCCTCACCCAAAATCTCTGCAATCATACCGTTATGCCAGCAGAAAAAAAAAATCAGTTCTTTGTAGATCATCAATATTACTTAATCCAAAAACATATACAACTCAATTAGTTTGGGAGTTGACATTTTGAATTCTTTAGCAGTCTTGCCATTTCATCTACAGAACTAATGACAGCTATCTAGGTCAAACTTACCTCAAGCATCATTGGTCCAAGAGCATCCTTGTCAATGACACTTTGGCCTGTAGATGATATATCAGACTGCTGTACTTCATCTTCACTGGAAGCGGTTGCTTTTTCTGCAATGGGAACATTCATAAAACAATCATGATGCTACACATGCAATGACAGCATTAACACCACTGACCAAAACAAACTGCAGAGAGAGAAAGGCATCCACAAACATCAATGCACACTTCACTGTTTCTTGGTGGCTCCCAATTCCTATGTTACCATTTAATTCATGCTTTCATTTGCCTATAAATGCCTTATTTTTTATTTTAATGCCTTACTTCAGTGGTACATTAATGCATATTAATGCACACTGTCCTCAAGCGGCATTCATATTTGCTTTTTCTGCATCTCATTCTTCTATTGCTGCTCTACTTCTTGAGTAAGTACTATGGACTTGTGCATTACTACAGAAACAAGCCTGACATGTCACAAGTGTCCTTGTCCCACCTAGCTATCAAAGTAACAAATGTCTCCCTGACAGAGCCTGGTCTGTAGCTCCATGCTCCTTAAGGGTTTGCCTCCAGCTTCTAACTTACTCATGTGGTACCAACATAGGTGAACTGACCCAAGGGACCCTTTTCAGCCATGACCTATGCCAGAGGAAAAGGTGACAGAATAAATAACTATAAAAGATAAAGCAAGCAAACATTAAATATTCTGAAATACGAAAAGTACAGAAAAAGTTGAAATACTCTAAAATAAAATAGTACAAAAAAGGATAAATCAGATACAAAACAAAGAAAAAAATACAAAACTGTCTTGAAAGCTTCATGAATTACTCAACTACATAACTACATACGGTCTTATTAACTAAACTACACACTTTATACTCATAAGCAGTTTCTCAGTCCTCATAGCACAGTAACTGGACAAATCTACTCTACTACACAGTGAACTGTTGTCATGTCATTAAACTCCACAGTACTTTTTCATGTTCAACATGTACAGAACATTCAAGCATACATTATGAACAAGCTGAAAATGGCCTAACAAGCTTTGTATGTACCTGCCACTTCTTCATAACACTTCCACTTTGTCCCATGTGTACTTAAATTCCTCTGTTTAACTGCAAGCCATAATTTCTTACAAGTTATTCAAAGGTTCCACCATCCTACGTGACTGATCAGATTCCTCTCTGAACACTATGAACACAGTCTGCCAATGTGACAGCATTTTTGCAGCATCTTATATTAAGCACTTAAGATGTGACCTTATATGTCACCTGCAATGACAAATGCCTACTCTCCACAATGGACTCCAACATTGCATCAGCTGTTAGTATAACCTGGTTAAACCGAGATGTCTATTCTCTTGATTAAAGAATGCTCATATCATGTTCACTGACTAGCCTGTGATAACTCCCACATCATCTTACTTCCACTAGCCTCTGCTTTACTTTCAGACCTTGCCCAGCAGAGTCTAAATTTGCTTTTATAAGCAACCTGGCTACCTTAACAGCTTTTAGAAAATATCAAAGACCCTCACCCTGACTACAACAAGCAGACATTGCTCTCAATAAAGTAAAGAAAAAGCTAAATAGGACTGGAAGCTTTATCAGCCACTGTAGCACCTAAGAGTTACACACCCTAAGTAAACAATTTTCCTAATCCTACCCATTAAGTGTTAAGTATGTTTACCTATTTCACCCTGTAGGAAGAAAAGAAAAAGTGAAGTTGTGTAAAATCTTATCATAACAGCAGATGTCCTACTCTTCACTGTTGCAGTAATCATACCCTGTAGGATCTCCTGGCAAGGACAGCCTAACGTCTGGCCAGCATACCAAAGCCTTTACCTATTACCAGGGTATTACATCAGATGTATGCTCTCCGTAACAATATAGGGCATGAAGGCAATGTATGGATGCTCCAAACACAGAACTGAAGTGCCTTAGGAGAAATAGAATCATCCCAGTGGAAAACAGAACATGAATATCCAAGGAAAAAGGAGGTTCCTAACAGAAAGTTTAAAACACCTCAGCCAGACAGATGTTCCAAGTAGAAACAAAAGGAAGAAGGGGGGAGGAGGGAGGAATTGAAATACTGCAACCAGAAGGGCATCTACTGTTATGGTAAGATTTTACATAACTGTATTATGTCCCTCCATATAACTGCTGCAGTATTCCTAACCTGTGGGAGAGTACAAGAGCTACTGTAAGGAATGGACGGAAGGCAGCAAAGGAGGACCCTTCACAAAACCATGAAGGACAGCCTTGGCAAATCCCACCTTGGCTCTGGAAACTGAAAAAGTTGAAATCAAACTTGTAATGTTTACTGGATGTGTGCACAGAAGACCAAGTAGCAGCTTCAGGGATGGAACTGGTGTCTAAACCCTTAAAAGCTCCAGATGAAGCCACTGCCCTGGTAGAATGGTCCCAAGCAAAGACAGAAAGCCACTTCCCATGAAGGTAACAGAAGAAGGAAATTACCTTCTAAATACAGGAGGAAATGGTTTGCTTAGAAACTGCCAAACCCAATGTCCTGGTATGAAAAGAATATCCAAGATGTGCAGAACCTTCTCACTAGCAGACTGCAGAGAAGGAAAAAAAAAAAAAAGGACTCTGGATAGGGTTACCACCTGTCCCACTTTGCGAGGGACAGCCCCTCTTTGGGCAGTTGTGCCCTGACAAAAAATTGTAAAAATGGCAAATGTCCTGAGATTTTAGGACAAAATTATTTCCTATATTTTATGTAACAGCTGCATAAAACAGTTATTCTGTATCTAAAATACCTAAATGTTATAAGACACAGAATAAGCAACTAAAATGCTATAAGAATAAGCTTTTATTTAGGCCAAAAAGTTAAGTTCTATCCTTTGTACTGACCGTGGGTATGTGTCGGCCTGTAAAATCTGACATTTGTACATAGACTGATTAAAGGACAACTTTTTGACCACCTTAGGCATAAAAGAAGGATTCATACGAAAACACCCTGTTCCTATAAAAAATCAAAAAAGGGAAAATTGCCATCAAGGCCTGGTCAAAAAAGGGAAAATTGCCATCAAGGCCTGGAGTTCAGAAACTCCTGGCAGAGGTGAGGGCAACTAATAAAAACTGTATTCCAGGTGCAATGTTACAAAGCAGAAGCAGCAGCAGGCTCAAAAGGAGCTTGAGTCAATTTCTCAAAAACAAAATTAAGGTCCCAAGAAGGAGGGATAGGTTTTCTTGGGGGCCCGATGTGGAAGACACCATTCAGGAATTGTTCAACCTCAAACGAAGAAACCAATGGTGGATTCAAAGGCAGATAAAGAGAAACTGCTAACAAGTCAGCTTTAACAGAGAAGCATGCCAAGCCAGCATGGAACAGTTCACAAAGACACCCACTGAAAAAGGATCTTGATGAAGATTGAGACACCAAACTGAAAACCTCTTCCACCTGGAAATATATGACTTTCTGGTACTGGGTTTCCTGTCCTCCTGAAGAACCCAAGCATGTCCACAGAAAACTGGTGTCAAAAGGGGATTAAAACCCTATCACCCAAAGTGTCAAAGTGTTGACAAGTGAGAGTGAAGGAAACACCCCTTGTCTTGTGTGAGAAGATCCATTCGATGTGTTAACTTGTGATGACTGCTCCCTGCTAAATGAAATGGGAAGGGGAGCCAGTGCTGTCTGGGACAAGAGAGTCACCAGCAAGACTCTTGAAGTGTCCTCTTCAATCTTGTGCAGGACCCTTGGAAGAGGAGGAGGAGGAAAAGCACACAGGATTATCCCTTTTCGGAAAAGAGAGATGGTGTCCACCTTCCAAGCCAGAAGACTTCGGGACTCTGGAAAAGAAGGAAGGAAGCTGTCTGTTCAGAGGGGAGGCAAACAGATTCACTTAAGGAATACCCTACCGATGAACTATGTCCAGAAACACTTCTCTGTGAAGCATTAATTTGTGAGGTTGTGCCCTGGACCTGCTCAGAGAGTCTACCACAAAGAATTCAAACCACCTCGAGAGAAATCTGCTGCTGGAGAGAGAAATTCCAAGCCTGAAGGGCTAGTCTACAAAGAAGATAAGACCTTGTGACCCCCCTACCCCGCTGATGTACCACATGACTGTGGTGTTGTCTGTACAGACCTTTAAGGGGCCTGAAGACCAGAGAGTGGAGGGCCTGGCGAGCAAGAATAAGATCTTGCATCATTTTATGTTGATGTGGTCTGGTCGTTGATGGGGGTGGGGGGGTAAGAGACCATGAACCCTCAAGGCTGCTAGAAGCAGCCCCCATCCCTGATCTGAAGCATTTGTAAAGTTCCTGAGACAGAGGGGAGGAGGCTGAAAAGGGAAACATGGGTGAAGGATATGTGCCAAATGAGAGAGAGAGGAAATAAAGACTTGAAGTAGATTGTTAGCGAAAGATCCTTGGGAGTAGGCAGAGAAGCCAGCATTGGAACAGTTTGAATCCAGTAACCCAGAAATATGTGACCCTGGGGAGGGGACAGGACCAATTTCTGGAGTTTAATAGTGAAACCCAGACTGTGCAGAAGGACTCTGATAAAGCACAGATCCTGCAGAAGCATGGATGGAGAAGAAATCTTAAGGTGGTCATCCAAACAAGGAAATATATGTATGCCTTTAAGCCCACAGAAAGCTATAACTGTAGCCAGGCACTTGGTGAATACCCTTGGGGCTGTGGAAAGACCAAAGGGCAAAGCAGAGAACTGAAAATGAGAGGAAGAAACAGACAAACATAACATCTTGAATAGAAGGTGAATGGGAATATGAAGATAGGCATCCTTCGAATGTAGAGAAACCAAAAGGCCGAGGAAGCAAGATGGGAAACGGTGTCTGGAGGGATAGCATCCTGAAGGAGGGTACCTTGTGAAATATATTTAGAAAGGGTGGGTCTAGGACAGACCCCCAAGGCTCCCCTTTTCCTGAGGACCAGAAATATCCAGGAAAACCCTGTACCCCCTTAGGACCTCTGAACGTGCTGAATGAAGCCCTGATCCAGTAGACTCTGCAGCACCTTGAAAACTTAGGAATTTGGTTTGAAAAGGGTTGGAGAGCACCTGAAAAGGTAGGGAGGGATATCCAGAGCATAAAATAGCCTTGACAGATGACTGATAGAACCTAAGAGTCTGTAGTAATCTGTTGCTAAACAGGGAGTGACAGAGAAAATGTCTGACAGATAAGGGAACCAGCCTAAGGGGAAAAAGGGCAGAATGTCAGATGGAGGCAGACTTGTCCTGAAAAGTAGGTTTTTGGGGTCTAAGTATCTGAATAGTTTTGTCAGAAAAAATACACCTAGGAACTTTCTTCCCTTTAGAAGGCTACTGAGGCCATCTTCGAACAAAAGCAGTTTTAGCAGGATAATTTCGCTGTAACTTAAGAACAGGAGAAACAAAAATCTGCTTAAGATCCATCATGACCTTGCCTTGGTCTTGTAATGTCTTAAATAATTCAGCAACTACAGTACCAAAGAAATTTTGATTATCCAAAGAAGCATCAAGAAACTTAGCCTTAATATCAAAAGGCTAAAAGCCTGAAGAAGAAGCCAAGAATGGAATCTCATGTCAGAGTCTAAACCAGCAGCTCTAGAGGATGCATCAAACAGCATTGCAGCTAAACTTGGAGTGACAAGTCACCTGAGAAGTTGAGCCCACTAAGGAAAAAGCAGTGGACTTGGCCTCAAAATCAGGCAGGTCAGACTGACCCCCCCCAGAGTATGAGACAAAAGGGATAAAGTACATCTGGTCATGTGAGTTTGGTAATTTATTCATGAAATGCCAGTAGTACAAGTATGCATTTTCTTCCCTACCCTCTCCATAACTCGTCTATCCTTGTCAGAGGAAAGAAGTCTGGAAGAAGGCAAAAGCCTGGAAGGCTTATCAGCAGAGACACAGACCACAGCTGGGTTAAAACAATACTTGTAAAGGAACCTGAAATCCTAACGCACTTTATAAAACAATCAGGCTTCTAAGAAGCAGGAAGTTGGTAAACAGGAGTCAGGAAGCAGCTGAAAAAGTATAAAGCAGAGCAACCAAAACAACAGCAGAAGGCTTAGGAGTCCATTTGAAACGACTCATAATACCTTTTCTGGATGTCGGAGACCTGGGAGCAGTCCCACTTAAAATGCTTCATCACGTGTACCACTGTATCCTCAAAGGACAAGTCCTCTAAAGGACAGTCTGGGCTTAAGGACTCCTCCTCTTAACAGCCATAATCCAAAATCCAAAGCTAAAAAGTCAGGGTCCTTAGGAGTAAAAGACCAGTAAAATCCTGACACACTTTTTTTTTAATCAATGGAAGTGGGGGAAATGTTTAGTTTTCTGTATCTTCTTAAGGGGAACGTCAGAGTTAACAGACCTTGGTGGCTCTAAACACTGCCTAAACTCAAATCAGGTTACTAGGAACCTCCTCCCTAAATAAGATCTGGGGAATCTCCCCAGATCCATTGGATATAATCAGATGTAGTTTTTGTAACAAATACCTGAAAAATACAGCACTGAATCAGGTTATGAGAAGCGCCTAGACAAAAACACTTGTCATAATGACGTTTATGAGGAATCTTGATTCCCACACTTTCCTTTCCCTTTCTTGGATGACATGAACTCTACAAATACAAGGTAAAGTAAAAGAAAAAGAACCCCAATGGGGCACTTATCTACAACAGGCACAGTAAAACCAACATAGTGAAAAGCATTCAGACTGATGTTAAACTATGCCATTTGGACTGGCGGCGAGGAAGTTTTGAGTTTGGATCATCCATATGTCACCTTTATGCCATAAGCTGACATGGGGAGTATACGTATGATGCTGATAACAGGTAAAGGTTTTGGTATGCTGGTCAAACATTAGGCTATCCTTGGCAGGAGATTCCACAAGTTATGAATACTGCAACAGTGATATGGAAGGACATCTGTTCCATAAATCACCAAGGGAACTTTTGGTGAGTTAGAATTATTCAAACCACATCAGGAGCTTTGCCCCAGACTCATACTGGAGAAAAATCTGTTCTTCTTTTACAGCCATAACTGCACCTCAGTCCAGTTCACTTCTGGGGGGAGCATACTAAACTTGCAAGCTGCAGAATCCATCCACGTGATAATACACATAAGGGCCCGCTGATTATGGTTCAACCAACAAAGACAAATTCTTGCGTACATGGAACTGGAACCTGCCACCACACTGCTAATAACTGGAATAACCTATCCTATAACGACTGGATGTGAGGACATTCCCAAAACTTGGAGGTTGTTGTACGGTTTAGGAAATCATATACAGGGCCACTGTCATGTGGAGACCAATAACCACTGTGGATGAATAGTACACTGCTCTCACAAACATACAGTAGGTATTTTTGTTTCTTATCCTCACGAAGAAAGGTCTCGTATACAGTAGCTGCATATTGTGAGGTGTTCTTTATCCAATGCCGAGAAGCTGGTGGTACATCATCGTGGCTTTAATAATAGATTCTCTGGTTCCCTCTCCTATACATCTACTTAGAAGTGCAGTTACAAGAAAGTGCTTCTCTGACCCAATCATGAAAAGGAGATCTACTGAATGAATATTGCATTTGGAGGCATTTCCAAAATACAGTGGTCTCTATTCTCCATTTTCCTGAAAGGGGGGGTAAAAGTCTCATATCTCCCTAGCTTTAGCTGTCAAATCTGAAAGCCACTGCATTCCTTTACCCTTCAAATGTGGGAAATTAACTGCCTTGCCTGCTATTTTCATATGCCTGTTGCTTTAAGGTGCTCAGTTGCTTTATTACTTGGAATAGTAATGTTTGGAGTTCTTAACCTTTAAGTCTGAAACCATGGCAAAGATTTTAAATGTTTCATCTTTATTTCCAGATCATGGCAAGGATTCCTTATTAAAATTAGACAAATAGCAGAAGCCATACTTCCATAGTCACTACCAAGCCAAATGTCAGACACCATTGCTTTAAGAAAATATGTAAGGGTTCTATGGCCAACAGGAATAATGTTGGGGACAGGGAAATGGGGGCGCATCATTGCCTGGTGCCCATCTGTAGTGACAATGGCTATTGGTAGGCATCATTACTTGACAGGGATACAAACGGTCTGAACTGCTGCAGCCTTTGACAAAACAACTCTGTGATCGTGATACCAACTGGAGTAGCCATGGAGCCAAACTACTACCCAGAATCTTTATATATATTTTTACATCAATATTCAATAGAGATATCGGGATACAACTGGCCACCTCATCTGTTTGCTTCTCTGGTTTAAGGAGAACAGATTTAGGTCCGAGATGATGTACTAATTCTACCTTCTGACTGGAAGATCCAATATACTTCATTTAAACCCAAGTCTAGATGTTTAATTCTTTATAAAGTTCACAACTAAGACCACCTGGTCCTGGTGCTTCCCTTTAAGTATCCTTTTAATGATGGTTAACATCTCTTCCTTATGAACAGAAATGGAAAAGTGCACCCTGACCCTCAGGAGGCAGGTGAGGGATGTCAAGTTTTTGCATGAAGCTCTTAAATGTAGTCAGGTATTCCCCTGTACCCTATGTGCACTACACAGCTGTTCAACATATTTACATTCTCTATTTATAGCATCATCAGATAAAACAATAATTTTATTCTCTTTCAAGTAGATCTCCAGGATATTTGTAAATGTTCTCCATTGTTTAGTTCTATAGGCTAACACTTTTCTAGGGTTCGTTCCCTGTGGCTCAATTACAAAAAGGCCACATGCTCTAAATGTAGGTGTGCTCCATTCCTTTTTTTTAACATACAAACTGTATTGCTTAGTTTTATAAAACTGAATTTCATCTCTCTCTTTCTAAAATAACATTCCTTACAAGCCTGCCATGCTTAACTAACTCCATATTCTAACAGCTTGGAGTACCATAGTCCATTTGTTTAACAAATGGGTTTTAGCCCACTTATGCACTGCTTTCAGTTCTACTTTGACTGATTTCACCATACCAATTGATCATACTGACCGGGGTGGGGGTGGTTAGAGTAGAAATACCTCTGTATACAAGTATTAATGTGTGCCAATAAATAATTTTCTTTGAAAATGAGAGGGTCCAGTCTGCACAACTACTTCTCACTTGAACATGAAGTACTGATGGAGAATATGACTGCCACATAATCCTTTAGTGGGACTGGTGTAATACCAGTGGTATTACAACACTAGCTACATTGTTAGAAATTAGCTCATAGCTTAGCCTGCTTGATGTGCTGCCCTGTATGGATAAATAGGCAATTCCACATCTTGATGGTGGAGAAATCTCCAAATGTCAAACAGGCCCCTATGAACACAAGCTTGGGTTATTATATTTTGAGCCTTAGTATGACGCTGAGTCAGATGGCGAGATCTAATACAGAGTCCATGGTAGGGGTGAAGTCCCCTGCTATAACTTTTTTTAGAATTAGACTATACCGCAACAAACTAATACTACAGAAATACTCTACAAAAATACTCAAGACAATCTACATTCGGGCCTTAGACTATGCTCAATACTTATTTCCAAGGTGGAGTGCTGTACCTCCCCACAGTCACAGGTTTAGAGATTAGTAACAGCCAATTTTCCCGTGTAAGAATCAAACCCAGCACCATCCTTCCCTGTCCCACAGTTTCTCACGTAAAGTCTAACCTAGAGAAGCACTTACTCCAAGTAAGACTCCCCTGTTTAACCCTTACATTGAGGTTTAAAAGCAAATGACCGTTCCAGAAAGATTTCAGAATCCTTGCGTGTTTCATTGCAACTTTATATTCATGACAGAAAATATCAACTTTTTTTTTTAGCTGGGATAACAATGCTCTTTGTTTATAAGGTAAGGTTAAACCAAAAATATTAAAAGTTCAACATGTAAACATATTAGGCAACTGCATGCAACTATATACAATCCATAAAAGTCCACGTTAAAAAAAAATGACTGTTAGTACAGCTGTATTCCAATATAGTTTATGTCCCTTCTCGGTGTGAGATGCTATATTTTCCCCGATAAGTACAAAACACAAATACTGCAAAATTACTGTTCTTAAAATGTTTTGTAATACTTTGGAGCTTTTCTTCCCAGGCCTCTGCTGAAAATGGGCTCCTACCCAGTTGGACTTTCCCAGTAATCAAATGTCAAAAAATAAATCCGCCTCTATGAGATGTGTGCCTCAAAGTAACAATGGCACAAAGAAAAGAAAGCCTGAACCATAACTGGGACTACTTTGGTTTCCAATGTCCTCATTTATTCAACTGTCCCAAAGTGTATATACAGCTATTTGTCTCAGGGACTTCACCTCCAGTACGTCAGAACATGCATACTAAAACAAACCCTATATCTCGAGTACATAAAGGCAGTATTTAAATTCTGTCCCTGATATTGAGACAATTTTTGGCTCTATCCCTGATTTTTGAGTTAAGAGGTTGAGATCTATGTTTGGAATCACCACACTGGGGTAGATGAGAGAGATGGCATACAAGAACAGAAGTGGAAGTAAGTAATATGGATAGATATGCATGGAAAATGGAAGGAAAAATAAAATATTGCTTAAAAGCAATGTCCTGATGTTGGATGTGTCAGTCTGTTTCTAGAATAGTGAAAAAGCTAACAACATGGGTACCATATATTTAATTACTGAGAGTAGCAAACTTTAATGAGCATACAGTTACAACTGCAGTGGTAAAAGACTAACATAAGAGAGAGAAAGAAAACAATGAAACAGGCTGCAGCAAAGTTGTGGGAATTGTCAATATGCCAGCTGTGCTTAGATACAAGGCAAGTAAAGTAGGAAAACAATGAGGAAAAACGCATATATGTTGGGAACAGTACTAATAACCCGAAAATCGAAAATGGAGAGAGAATTTGATTAAAATAAATTAAGATGGGATGCCATTGTCTGAAGGTAATAAGGAGGAACAACAGATACTGGACTTCCTAAGAAAGAGATGACCAATGACCATGCTAGTCACTTCTTTAGACAGTTGGTGAGATCATTATTTAGTGTTAGGCATTTTTGGAAGCCCCATGTCAGCAAAGTCATACAATGAGAATGAAAACTGCTCAGAAGGCAAGCAGTAGAGTTCACAGCATGCACTAGAGGGCTTATATACCAATGGCGGATTTAGGCTTTGGCGCAGGGGCGCACACCCTCCCCCTTTTCTGAGAACCCAATGTACAACCTTGAGTAAAAAAAAAAATAATAAAATAAAAATAAAAGTTATTTTAACTGTCTTGATTGAAATTGGAAAATGTACTACCAAAGCAGTGCACAGTTGAGAGATTAACACTTTCCGCAGTATGTTTTCCCATTTCAACTCACAGATATTTTACTGTATTGTACGCTATGTATTTGTTTGCTGTTTGCGTCACAAGTCCCAGTGGAAGACCCAATTGGAGGAGACAGTCAGACGATCTGACCATCCTAAGATCTTGAGTGGCTCTTCCAACTGCATCTCACATCTTGACTGAGAAAGCACTCAAGAAGAGGAACTTGTCTAAATAAGACGCAGGGTAAAGAAGACAGAGGTATTTAAAGCTATTGGTTTACTGCTGCTACAGTTTGTATACTGTCATCATTTTTAACTATATGTTCATTTCTTGTACAAAAAACCCCACATTACTACACCTTGAAGTCCCACTATTTCATTTGCTATACTTTTAAATGTGATAGCGCTAGCCATTTTTGATTTGCGGTTATTTGCAAAAACTGCGGTCGCACCTAATGCCAAGTGAATTCGCCTATGCATTTATTTAGTTTTTCCATAGCTATTCAGCCGAGCCTTTCACTTCACTTTTCAGCCCAAATGAAACATGCATGAAGACTTAGGAAAGTATTTAATTTTATGATGGAGTGAAGCATGCACACGCTACGTTTGCATTTCTTTATTTTACTCAGAAAAAGCTGTTCGGGAATTTCTTGTATTTTTTTTCAAGCAGTTCTAAAAGTGCAATAAGTCAGGAAACAGAGGAACTCTGCAGCTAGTGGGAAGTTTTGTGGATTTAATTTTTCAGGTACAAGAAATCATCTAGTTAGCCAATTAATAAAGTGTAAGTGCCTTTATTGAATTATTTCAGATTTTGCCTGGTAACCACATATTAAATGTAAACAGCATACACAACTTAAAAGGGCATTCAAGGTGAGTGCTTTCATTCTAAAATTGTGTTTATGTTATCTACAAAAAACTAGTCAGAAATCGTGCAGGCATTGTATTCTCCTTGACTGGCACAATAACTAGGTGCTGATTTGTAACATTTTATAGAATAAAAATATGCATTATTCTCGGTTTTATTTCATACTTGTGACAGTGCATTTCAGGCATGGATTGTGCTTGTAAAGTGTGAAACTTATTTTGTGTTCCCTTTGATATACAATATGAATGATTGTTTGTCAGGAATAAGTCGCTGGTCTATTGCTCAACCTTGCCTCTTGAATTTTTAAATTCAGTAAGTCAACTTTTCTGATGCTAACTGTTGTCTCTGTTGTAGACTTGTTAGGTAAACAGTATCTGCTGTTTTTTTTTTTCACCCAAGAGGCTTGATTTGTATTCAGCCAGGATGGAATTCCTCTACATCTAAATCTTTTCAGTCTTTCTAATTTCTTGTGGGTAAATCTAGCAAAGGAAATTAATTTCCTGTAACATGTTATGTGACTAACAGCATAACAGTAGTTAAGTTACTTAGGTGTATAATGGAATGCTATTTTTGAGTCAATTTACTTTTGCCAAGTATATTTTGAGCATTCTGATTTGCTGCTTTTACAATATATGGTGTATGCAGTTTGTATTAGTTTTATAATATATAATATATAACATAGGGATGTGTTTCTGATTTGCCATGCACTAATATTATTTTGATTTAAAATTGTATTTTTTATACACATGTTAACCAGACAAGCCACCAAACACAATTATCCTTATTCTGGGATGACCCAGGAGAATGGCTTGGGTAAGTGATTTGCTCATAGTCAAATGGCAGGGGAACTGTAGGTAGAAGGAATGATTTCTTGTACCTCTGGTTACAGGAAGTAGTACATTAACAGTTCAGACTCTATCCTTTGTGCTGACAGATTTTACTCCCTTTACATGGTATTATATAATATACAGCTTTGTTTTCTTTTCACACCACCAACTTTACATGTAATATTAACTTCCCCAGATTTTGCAGACTTGGCTTGATTTTGTATCATATCATTTGCCTTGTTTCTTGTAAAGTTCGCTTTTCTGGTAAATCACTGAGGATTACAGCCAGTCAATAATGCCAGATGTTAGAGCTTCATACTTCTTACTGTTTACAAAATGCACGTTGATGCAAAACCTGCTGTTCTTGTAATTGTTTTATGTGAATTAGAGTAATATTTGAAAATTGACCCTAATGTTTTGCCTTTGTCCCCCCATTATTTTTGTTTTTGTCCAGGCATTATGAGGAAAGAAGTTAAATATGAAGGTCTTGTGACTATATCCAGCTTAAGACTCTTTCCCTGGTCTTAACTGCTTGTTGGGTAATTTGCAAATTTATCATATAAAATAATTTCCTTTAACTTAATGTGTAATAGCATAACTTATACAAATATATGAAAATGCTAGATGAGGTCTGTTTTCAGGTAGTCATGTTTTTTTCTAAGTGTATTTTAGGTATTCAGATTTGCTGCTTCTGTAGTGCTCTCTGTATGCAGTTATTTTATTATGCATAACTTATTTGAGGGTTTGTTTCTGCTTTCCATTTCATTAATTTTACTGACACTTCAACTGATTTTAATTTATATCCTATATCATTTTCTAAACACCTTCCTACTTGAAAAAAAAAAGCAAAAATGAAGACCAATTGATGGGAAATTGGAAATTCAATCCTGGTCTGGCCCCCATGTCTTTGATAGGCAGAGGCAGGCAGGGATATGCAAACTAACATACCCCACCACATAGCTTTTAGAAACTTCCTAACATACCCCCTCTTAATAAATGCACATGATACATGAGAACACAAATGGATTGGAGTGGATAGGATTGGATTGCGTGGCTAGGCTTATAAGGGCCCTAGTCATTAGCCTAGTATATACCTGCGACTGTATTTACAGATGCTGTTTGCTTGATATTACTTATGTCAAGTCATTTGCACAGCAGAGGCTCCTCATTTAATATAAATACATTTCTGGACATCATATAGTGAAGACTTGTTTAAATGATTTAGTAATTGTTAAGTAATTACAATGTAAGATCACTGATGACATATGCTAAAGACCGCCTCCATGAACTTTAGGAAAGTAACCGAAGCAACTGAAACACAGTGCAAAAAAAGTAATGTTTGTGTGTGGTACAGCTGTAATTATTATTGCAAATTTCCGGGACATAATACATGGAATTAAATATGGGAGTGCTGCCAGATACTTGTGTGAATGTTATGCTACAGTGAATGTACCACATGCATTTGACAGACTTGTTTGTTATATTGAGGTGTTCATCTTGATCTGCCAAACAATTGTGCAGATGGCATACTGTATTGTTCATAGCACATGCATACATTTAACAGCCCTGCATATCACATCAGGATGATCTTGTATTTTACATATATGCAGCATCTTAATTGCTTGGCATGAAGGGAGACATCATAATCCATCCAGCATGTGTTTGCAGCACCTAAAGATGCAGTGTGAAAAGCTGCAGATGAGTGGAATAAAGATACAAAATGCTCCATCAGCCATCCAGATCTCTATACCTCTACAGTATTTCATTCTTTCTTTTCAATAAAACAGTTTGCATAATCCAGGCAGCTAAATCCAGGACATTACGACTTTCACACTTGTGTGCATGTGTGTGTGTGGGGGTGGGGGGTGGGCTTGCAGACCGATGGAGCAGCAGTAGAGTATATACAGTGTTACCTGCAGTGGTACTGTTCCAGGTTCAATTAACTCTCTGGACACCAGCAGTCAGGAAGAGAAAAAAATGAACAGCAGTTGCTGGTTTATATACTTGGAAGGAGTATGCTTTTTACTATAATTCTGCCATATGCAACTCGCCAAAAAGCCCATAATCTAGGTAGACAGTAAAGGGTGAAAAGCTAGAGTGCGCCCCTGCTCATTGTGGGAACAGAATGGCATCACTGCCACTAGTATGAAAAGAGGATGACAACACTGTCTCCAGAGTGACCTACAGATGGCAGGATGCCACAAACTGTGATGCCAAAATGTCTGGAGTCAATGTGGTTTGAATCTCAATACTGCCAACCAGCGGTGAAGTAATAGCAAGAAAGTGCACACAAGTCTAGCTCAAAGCAACCTTGCTGAAACAGCAAAAAATACATAGATGTCCTTTTCATACATGCTGTCAGAGCATTTCAAAGTGGCCTTTTAACAGTCCACTAAATCCCAGTGTTTTACTTACCAGCCCTTTCTCACTGGCCTACCTTTCAGACTGCGCCACCCCTTCTGTAAATTCCTGGATCCGCCACTGTATACAAGATGTAGTTAACATGTACGACCCCAGGAAAAAGAAGAGATGATACATGTGTAAACTTTCAAACTTCAAGGAAAGCAACAAAGTCCGGGACATAACTTTTGTGTAAAGAAGACTAAGAAACAAGAGAACAATGTCTGAAAATGGGACTTGAGGTCATGCTTCAGTTTCAGTGGACTGTTTTCATAAAATGATACTGACTAAAAATATAGGGAGATTTGTAGTAATAAATCGCTTCTTTTGCATTGAAGTATTTTTATGCAGTACTGTAGTGGTGATTCTCTCAGTTTCCTGCAAGTACGGTTGTGTAAGATCTTACCATAACAGTAGACGTCCTACTTCTCACAGATGCAGTATTCGTTATATCCTGCCAAAGACAGCCTAATGCCCAGCCAGCATAATAAAGCCTTTATACATTCCTGACTTTGTATGTCAGAAACGTGTACTATGTGCAAGATGCAAGACACATACGTGACGTACGGATGCCCAATCCTGAGAACAGAAGTGCTCCAGGAGAACCAGAGCAACCCAAATGAAACACATGCTCATCCAGGAAGGGAAACAGGACAGAAGGATTAAGAGAAAATCCCTCAACTAGAAATAAGGCAAAAGAAAAATGGAAGGGGGCAGGAGGGAGGGACTGAATACTGCACCGATGAGAAGTAGGACATCTACCGTTATGGTAAGAGCTTATACAACTACACTATGCCCTTCCTCATCACTGTTGCAGTATTATTTATACTTGGGAGACGATAAAAGCTACTATAAAGTATGAAAGGAGGAAGGCAGAGAAGAGCATTCCACAAAATCATGAAGGACAGCCCTTGTCAAATCCTCTCCTGGCCCTGGAAATGACATCCAACTTATAATGTTTGGTAAAAGTGTGATCAGAAGACCAAGTGGCAGATTCCAAGATGGATCTAGTATACAGTCTCTTGAAAAAAGCACCAGAAGAGGCTACTGCCTGGCTGGCTGGGCACACACCAAACAGGAAAGCTGCTTGCCATCAAAAGACCAACAAAAGGAAATGGCCTTAGATCCAGGAGGATATGGTCTGTTTCATAATTTATTAATGTTGTTTCTGTTTGTTTTGAAAATTTATCACCAAGAAGAACAAAAGCAGCATTAATGAATTTTCAAAACAAACAGAAACAACATTAATAAATTCCTTCTATGTTATGGGGGAAGTTATATCACCTAACATTTATATCACTATATATCATTTATCTATGAATTCCTCTATTTTTCAAAATCAGC
The DNA here is from genome assembly GCF_019279795.1 of Protopterus annectens. Lineage (NCBI taxonomy): Eukaryota > Metazoa > Chordata > Ceratodontiformes > Protopteridae > Protopterus > Protopterus annectens. The sequence goes on along the minus strand of NC_056732.1, from coordinate 980,267,311 downwards.
TTTAGTGGAACTCTGGCACTGAGTCCAGTGCCTCTATCAACCTGCAACCAGAAAATCCATCTTGCTTCAGATGTCTCAGTTTTATTACCGATATCCCCCCCCCCCCTTTCATTTTCCTTAACTATTTCTATCACCATGAATTTAAAGGAATGGATTTCTCCTAGTTCCATAGTGTGTTTTGCTAGTGCATTGGTATTTACTTTATTCCTAATATTCAAAAGATGCTCTCTTATGCGATTTCTGAATTCTCTGTTGGTCTTACCTACGTAATGACTCGAGCAATGGGTGCAAATTGCTAGATATACAATATTCTTTGTATGGCAGTTAGCTTTAACCTTAAACTTATATTCCTTTCCTGTGGCAGGATGTGTAAACTTATTGGTGGTCTCTATGTATCCACATTGGTTACACTTTCCACAGGGTAAGGTACCATATTCTTCCCCCTGTTGTTTTCCTATTCTATGTCCATAGCACAACATTCTTTTCAAGTTTTTCTTGTTTCGATATATAAAACTGGGTCCACCCCTACTCTCTCTCTAATTTGTGGTTCTGATGTTAGTACTGGCCAATATTTCTTTAATACATCCCTCAGGATGTTCATATTACTACAATATTTCTTTAATACATCCCTCAGGATGTTCATATTACTACAATATTTCTTTAATACATCCCTCAGGATGTTCACATTACTAGCATAAGCAGCGGATATCCTCAGTTTATCCTTAATGGGCTCGTGTATAATCACCTGCTCATCTCCTTTACCTGAGAGATAGGGTTTTCCTTTTGTATGTCTCAGTTCTTGAATTTTTTGTACAGTATTTTTAAAATCTTGCTCCTTATAACCTTCTCTTCCTGAACTTCGTATATAAACCACCTATTTCATTTTGAAATGTTTCATTCTCTGCCGTGAGTATGGATACTCTAAGTGCCTGCCCCTTCACTACATTTTTAAAGATGTGGCTAGGGTGCATACTTTCCCTATGTATAAATGTATTTTTGTAACAACTTTTTCTATATAATCTAGTCAACCATGTCCCATTGTAGTCTCTAGCTATCCTTACATCAAGGAAGTCAATGGTGTTTGATGAAAATTTAAGTTCAAATTTTAGGTAGGACGTACTATTATCTAATTCATTGTGGAAAGTTAATAAATCCTTTTCTGTTCTCTTCCATAATAGGAAGAGATCATCCACAAATCTCTTATAAAAAAACTATTTGTTGCCATATTTCAGTAACTATATATTGTTGCTCCCAATTTGCCATGATTATGTTCACGTAACTATTCGCGTTAGATGCTCCCATGGCCACACCCTCTATCTGACAGTACACTGCATGGTTGAAAAGCATTACATTTTCTTAGCACTTGTTCCATAAGGAGGCAAATAAGTTCTATATGTGTGCCTGTGTATGTTCCTTCCTTTGTCAAATATTCTCTCGATGTCTCAACCCCTATGTCATTTGGTATGGAAGTGAATAATGAATGCATATCCATTGTAACCATCACTACTAATTCCCCTTTATACTCATTACTTTCAATATGTGCATATAAATCTGTTAGAAATTTAGTATCACGTATCACATAAGATCACTTCATTTTTTACTGATTAAAGGTCTTAATTGTGTTTCAATGTATACGGATAGGGGTTCAATCAACCATCGTCTTCCTGAGACTATAGGTCTTAGAGGTGGGTTGGCTGGATCTTTATGAACTTTTGGTGCTCCTTGTATTATAGGTACTATTGGATATGGTGTCAAGAAATATTCATATTGCTCCTTAGATATCCATTTGTCCATAAGGCAATCATATAGTAATTTATTCTGTTTGCATATTATATCATTCACAGTATCCCTTCCTATAACCTTATAAACTTTCCCATCACTTAATAATTTTCCCATTTCACTATCATAATATTCCCTGTCCATAATTACAATAGGACCACCCTTGTCAGCACCCTTAATTTCTATTGTTTCATCACTCTGTAATGACAATAACGCCTCATGTTCCCCTTTTTTCAAATTATTATTTCCATAGTTTTGTTTGTCGACATGCAATTTATCATACAATTCATTCTCACATAATTTAGCAAATGTTTCCAGCACAGGATGATTAGGGGGGACATATGTACTGGGTTTCTTCAAAAATGTTTATCAGTTTCAACATTATAGCCATATAACAGCTTTAATTGAATGTTTCTAACAAACATTCTAATGTCTATTATACTGTCAGTTACCTCCATTTGTTGGCAGGGAATAAACGATAGCCCCCTGTTAAATAGTCCAATCTCATATTTTGTCAAGTGCCTAGAATGATGAAATATTCCATACTAACAAATCTTCGGATGCTATTTGAACCAGTTCCTCTTAACTGACCGATTGTCCGGTGACTCGTGGTTGCCCTTTCTCTTGAAATGGCCTCTGCTCTGGGATCTGCCTCTTATATCTTTGCCTGACTCCGTTGTTAGTCTGATTGGAAACACCGAAAAAAACGGTGCAGTGGTGTTTAAATGTTCTTTTTGCACATTTAGAACTGAATTGTCCTGCTCACTGATTGTTTCTTAGGATCTAGTTGTTTTAGACAGACTCGTCTCTCCTCTCAGCTGTTCGTCTCCCTTTGGCGATATTAATATGGTTGTTTTTGGTATCGCGCCAAGTAACTCATTAGATTTAACCTCCCCTCGCGTCACTGATTGCGTTACTTCCTTTACTTCAGCTGCTTGTGCATTTCTTAAGGTAGTATTATTAGTGTTACATGTATTTTCATACACTCTAGGCCAAACAAAGACTTGGCCCTCAAAGTCTTTTCTATCACGCTCAAGCTTCCAAAGTTTGTCTCAGTAATTTCTTTTCAAATAATGAGACAGAATCCACCATAGATGAAAGTTTATCATGCTCCATATCACTGGGATAATCTTTATAAAGTTCATTCTGCAGACCAACTATATTGCCCATAACAGTCTGTCTAACCTTGCCTTTAACCTATAGTGTTTTAAACAATTCTACAACAACAGCACCAAAAACATTTTGGTTGTCTAAGGGAGTATCTAAAGGTTTGCCTTTAATCCTCCGGTAGAGCTTGCATGCACAACCAGGAATATTTTCTTAGAATACCAAACACAGCTTCCCTAGAGTAGGCATCAAATGCAACAAAGTACAGTTGTGTACACTTACCATAAATGTAGATGTTCAAGTGTATTCACATTTGGGTTATCCCTGCCAGGGTAGCCCTCGGCCAGGCCGAATACCAGAGACTTAGGTTCATAGGTTCATACTAGGCTATCTGCCCAAGGGCATTTATAAGCCTAGCCCATAGTTATGTGGCTTTCGCCACCCCTTTAGTTTGAATAAAAACTATGCCTATCATTTTTCTGTGCCTCTGTCAAGCAGTGACACTGAAGTAATCCCTGGGGTATATCTGCGATCTCCCATCCATTGGTCAAGATTCCTCTTGAACAAGGCCAGCGAGGTGCTCTGCCTCACATGTACCGGGATTTTGTTCCACAGCATAGGGAGTCTCTGGGTGATGAATTTGTCCCTCCAGCACGTTCTATTTATAACCGTGTCAAGGTTTAAGTCTCCCGCCCTTGTGGTTCTGAGGGATCTAGATTTTTGAGGTGAAGCATATTCATCAAATCTGGGTTTGACATGGCCTTATATGTCAGGCACAGGTCACCTCTGAGCAAGCGGTATGAGACTGAATAAAGCTGGAGTTCTTTCAGTCGGGCAGCATAAGACATATTTTGAGACCCTTTATCCTTTTGGTGAGGAACTTTTGGGGCCTTTCAAGCTGCATCAGGTGTCTGGTCAGATACATTCGAACGGGCATTGTACTCAATCATAGGTCTAATGAGTGATGAGTACAGGGGACGATGACCTCCCTTGATCTAGATGTGAATCCCTTCATGATCAGGTGGGCGATATAGAAGGTTTTCCTAACTACTTTAGCAACATGAGTGTCAAGCGAAGACTACTGTCAACTTGGGTCCCCAGATCCCTGATGACTTTTTCTGTGCTCAGTGGATTGTCACCTATATGGTAGCTAGGGGTAACCTTGTTTTTCCCGAAGGGCATGACTATGCATTTTTTGGCGTTTAACTTCAGGCCATGGCTCTGGCACCAGTTATCCGTTTCTGTGAGGCCCATCTGGAGGATATCTGTGTCAGATGTGTTTTCGACTATGGCCCAGTTTGCAGTCATCTGCAAACTTTGTCAGCCATAACCCTCCTGTGTTTGCTTGTACTTCAGAAAAGTAGATGCCGAACAAGAGTGGACCCAGGACTGAGCCCTGTGGGACACCACTTGTGACAGGCTTTGAGTCTGACATGGCTCCAGCAACTCTGACCCTGTGAGTTCTGTCGCTTAGCCAGTTTGCAACCCATCTTGTGATGTATGGGTTTACATTCAAGCTGATGAGTTTTTCGATGATACCTGAGTGGGGTATTGTGTCGAAGGCCTTTGCCAGGTCGAGGTAGGCTGTATGGACTGCCTTTCCCTCATCAATGGCCTTGGTGACTGTCTCGAAAAAGTCAACCAAGTTTAAGAGGCAGGATCTGCCTTTGACAAAGCCAAACTGGGTTGGATCCAAAGTCTGCAAGTTCCCTATGTCTTTATTTATGAGTTCCATTATGATCCTCTCCATGGCTTTGCAGATAAGGCTTGTCAAGCTAATGGGGCGGTAATTTCCAGGGTCTGTGGAGGCACCGCCCTTATGAAGTGGGACCACAGTCGCCGTCGCCACTCCTTGGGTGCGTATCCTGAGGTGAGGCTAAGATTAAACAGCTGTCCTAACTGTGGGTTTAATTCCTCGTTGAGTTCATGAAGCACACAGCCGGGGACACCATCCGGTCCCATGGATGCTGTGTTTTTTGCCTTAGTGAGGGCAGTTCTCACCTGGGCGTTGGAGATGTTTGGGGGCTACAATCCTCTGGAATAGATATCTCTCCTTTTGGGGAGGGAGAAGTTTGCACTGAACCTGTCAGCCAGTATGTTAGCAATGTGTGTAGGTTCAGTAATTTTCACATCATTTTGAACTAATTCTGAGCATATCTGGGAGTTTCCTCCTAGGTTTCTAACATAGCTAAATAAGGCCTTATGATTGTCTTTAGAGTCCTTGGCGATTTTTCTCTCAAAATTTGCCTTGGATGATTTTATGAGAGCTCTTAGTTTTTACTTATAATGATCAAAGGTGTCTTACCTTTCAAGGATTTTGCTCTATCTTGTAGTAGCTTCCTCCTTTTGTTGTAGAGCTTGTTTATGGCTGGGGTCCACCAGACTGGACGCTTGCCTTTGGTACAGAGAGTCTTAGTTTTGTTTGGGATTGCCTGATCCATGCAGTCCTGTAGGTGCTGGTAGAAGGCATTTGTAAGTGATTCAGCGGTTTGAGTAATGTTTACCACTGGCTCAGGGGCCTTAAAGGAGACCACACTAGTTTTTAGAAGTGTGAAATCGGCTTTTGAGAAGTTTTTCACTGTGGTCTTTTTTGTTTCAGGTGGGGGCGGGATGAGGACCTCCAGCGAGATTAGTTTATGATCTGATCTCACCAGTGAGGGTATACTTCGGTGTTGAACATTTTGATCCCATGTTCGTGATGATGAGATCAAGTATGTTTTCACCTCTTGTGGGGATGGTGACTAGTTGTTCCATGGCATTTGAGTTTATGAACTCCAGGAATCTTTGGGTTAGAGTGTTCGGGCTTGAGTATTGTTCCCAGTCTATATTAGGGTAGTTAAAGTCACCTAGTATGATGGTGTTTGGAGATACATTCATCCCCTCCAATGTTTTCAGGAAGGCCATGTGAGGTTCCTGAGTTTGAGAGGGTGGCCTGTAACATGCTACAAATTGCAGAGCAGTCTTGCCTATGGTTAATTGCACCTGGATGGTCTCCGATGCATCGTGCGTTGCCACCAACCTTGAGGTGTGGGTGTCCTTTATGAATATGGACACCCCCCCTCCTTTCTTGGTGTTGTCCGGATTTTGGGGCGGGCATGATATGAGGTGAAACCTGTTAGTGCTGGGGTGCTCTCAGGAGCCTTGAACCAGGTTTCTGTCACAGCACAGACATCGATGTTCTCCATATTGAGAAGGGCCTCGAGTGCGTGCATCTTGAGATTGAGACTTCTGGCATTGAGCAGCATTACCCTTAGTTTTTTCCTTTTGGTGTTCTAGGGTGGTAGGTTTAGAATTTGAGCCTTGCCTAAAAAGGCACTATGGGGTGGCAAGAGCCTTTGCCAATATCCGGAAGCCCAGGGTGACAGGTGCAAGCCGTCCCTTGCGAAGCAGCGTGGCTTGTCCAGCATGTCATCCCAGGCAGACAGACATTGGATCCCCTTTGAATGACACCAGAATTTAAGCCAATTATTAAAGCTGATCATCTTATCACTGTATTGTGGCATCATTCTAGGTGAAGGTAGGATACTGCTCAAGGTCAGGGTCATACCTGCCTGGGCTACATAATCAGAGAGCTCCTCGACGTCCCTTTTCATGTAGTCCAAGGAGGTTCGTCTCAGGTCGTTGACACCAGCGTGGACAATGACTGAGTCGTACTTGTACCTGCTGTTGAGAGACCTGAGTGCTTGCGTTATGTGGCGGATTCTAGCGCCCGACAGGCAGCTTACTGTGACCTTCTCCTTACTCAGTCTGGTGAGCGGGACGTCAGTGTGTCTGACTATGGAATCACCAATGACAAGTGTGTCTGGCATTTTGTTTGGCCTTAAGGGCTGTGACTGTTTGACACTCTGACTGTGTGGTCTATGTGTTGCATGTGTTGGGTCGTGAGGTGGTAGTTGTTTGGGTGTCTGCTTTGGTGGCCTCTGCTGTTTTGGTAAATTTTGATCAGAACCTCCGAGTATGTCTTTGTGTGAGTATGTGTATGATTTGAAGTTGTGATGGTACCATGTGTGACTGGGTATGTATTGTGTGTGGTTGCCTTCTCCTCCTGTCTGGTCTTGCCAGTCCTATGTTGAGAGAGCTCAGCCTCCAGTTTGGCCGTATAGTTGCATCTCTCACATGTATTTGTGTTTTGTGGGAGAAGGAGAGGATTGTCTGTGTACATGAGGCAATTGTAACATTGCCTCAATATTCCCAGGTTCACCAGTTGAGCTGGAGAGGACACTAGCAACTGATCCCTCGACATACTAGAAGTAGTAGATAAAGAACTTTCAAAGGACTCGGGGGGAAGTGGGTTTTAGGCTGGTGGGGTACTATCTATAATAAGAGTGCTTTATCAAGGTGCAAGTACTGTAGGAGTAAGTGCTAGGCTTTACAGATAGAGAATAGTCTACTTGGGAATCAAGTAGAGATGAACTTTTCAGTTATAGGATATGCTGGTTAGATCAGCAGTACAGTTTAGCGTGTTTTATAGCAGGGGCTGAAGGGAGCTAGGAATTGGCCCAAAAGCGACCAATGGACTACTAGTTTCTGGCTGAAACTTCACCAAATCGGACAAAAGGCGCTCAGTGCTTCCCACTCCCACTGGTAAGCAAAGAAACTTCCCTCCTTCCTAATAAGGCAATGGATCAGTAACAGGAACTAAAAACAAAGCCCAGGGATCAGCAACTCTGAAACTGGACTACTCTAGTTCAGTAAAGTGGGAAAACAAGAGATTTTTTGTTTTATTACAGAGATAAGGAAAAAACAGACAGTAAATGCTATAAATGCTGTAAATCGGCTAGCACTTTAGTGTGTAGCCTACAGAAACAATTTGCAACAATTAGTAACTTAAAGTGCAATAAACAGTGTAAAATGCAGAAATCACTTAAAGTAGCAGTAAAACAGGCGAAATGCAGTCGCTAGCTTAATAACAGTGGGAAAGCCACAAAAATACTTATATCTGGTAGAAAGTCACTCTTTTAGCTCTCTGCTGCTTGGATCACTCTGCAGGCCACCACGAGGATCTGTGCAGAGTTGGTACAAGCTGGAAAACACGTGTTTAGCGTGTTTTATAGCAGGGGGCTGAAAGGAGCTAGGAATTGGCCCAAAACGACCAATAGACTACTAGTTTCTGGCTGAAACTTCACCAATTCGGACAAAAAGGCTGCTCAGTGCTTCCCACTCCCACTGGTAAGCAAAGAAACTTCCCTCCTTCCTAATAAGGCAATGGATCAGTAACAGGAACTAAAAACAAAGCCCAGGGATCAGCAACTCTGAAACTGGACTACTCTAGTTCAGTAAGGTGTATTTCTGCGTCGGTTGCTGTCACTTGAGGACTGATGGCAGGTCGTCAGCAGTATAAAGTAAGGCAGCCAATGCCATTACATCAGTTTTTTCTTGCCCTAACCTGTCAGGAGCCCCCAAGTAGGAGACCAGTGTCTGGTGGAAGAAACCCCACCAATGGAAAATAAATACCAATAAGTCCCCTTGAAAGGAAAGGAGAACAACAAATTAGAATGGTAATAAAAGGAGAAAGAGAAGAAAGGGGGATGGAGGGGGGAAATCCAGGACTGCAACAGTGAATACACGAACATCTATATTTATGGTAAGTGTACACAACTGTATTATGTTTTTCGTGTTTCACTTTTGCAGTCATCGCATTTGGGTTGATTCCCAAAGCTGAGGAAAAGGGTGGAGGCAGTCAATGAAACTAGGGGCTGGCTAGGATGCCATGCAAGACTGCAGAGGCAAACCCTGCCCTGCATTTGGAGAAGAGAGGCAGGTGGTAATGCTTGGTAAAAGTGTGAACAGATGTCCAAGTTGCAGCCTCCAGGATGTCCCTGGTGGGGACTTCTCTGAGGAAAGCCGGAAAGGTGGAGGCTGCTCTGGTGGAGTGTGTCCTGAACCCCTTGGGGGGAGGCTTGCCATGCTGTTTGTAGCAGAAATGGACGCAGTGTGCTATCCATTTGGAAATGGTTTATTTGGAGATGGCTTTGCCTTCTGCCCCTGTAGCAAAGCTAACCAGAAACTGATCAGACTTTCTTAAGGATTTAGTCCTGTGGAGATGGAATCCGGGCTGTCTGTGCACATCTAGAGAGTGAAGAATACTTTCCCCCTTGTTCTGGGGATTAGGAAAAAAAGTGGGCAAATGAATGGATTGGTTGAGAGCCACACTAGACATCACCTTGGGCATGAAGGATGGGCTACTTCTGAGGGATACACTGTCTGCATGAAAGATGATGAAGGGTTCCACAGCCATGAGTGCTTGCAGCTCAGAGACTCTTCTGGCTGAAGTGATGGCCAGAAGGAATGCTGTTTTCCAGGAGAGACATTTTAGCTCTGCAGAAGAAGCTGGTTCGAAAGGGGGCAGGGTGAGCTTTTCCAATATAAAGTTAAGGTCCCAAGCTGGTGTTGGTGCCCTTCTGGGTGGCCTCAAGTTGTTAGCCCCTCCTAGGAACTGTCTGATCAAAGGGTGTGAGAAAAGGAGCTGCTCAGTGGGAAAATGAGCAGAAATAGCAGAGGCATGAATTTTTATAGAGGAGAAAGAGGCCACTGTGTAGTAGGTCAGCTAAGTAATCTAGGATGAGAAGGAGGGAGGGCTGTGCTGTATTGGCTCTCTTAGCCTGGACCCAGGTGCAGAACCTTTTCCATTTATCAGCATAAGACTTTTTGATGCTAGGACGTCTGGCCTAATGGATAACATCCAGAACCGGTTTACTGAGGTTAGCAGATTGGTTCGAGGTTAGGGAATAAGCCAAGCTACCAAACAGTGTCTGTAATTGGTGATGCAAGAACTCCCGTTCCCTCTGTGTCAGAAGGTTTGGAATCTGAGGAAGATGTCATGGGGGTAGCAAGGACAGGCTGCGCAGCAAGGGGTACCAGTGCTGCTGGGGCCAGTCTGGAGCTAAGAGAATGGTCCTTGGTTTTTCCTCCCTTATTTTGAGCAGAACCCTGGGGATGAGAGGTAGGGGAGGAAAGGCATAGACCGATAGACTGACCCAGGGAAGGACAGGCCATCTACTTTCCAAGTCATGCAGTGATGCTCCCTGGTGCAGAATTTGCTGAACTTGATGGTTGGTGTGGGAGGCAAAGAGGTTGACCTTTGGGATTCCCCATTTCTGAGTTATTAGGGTGAAGGTACTTCTGTTGAGTTGCCACTCGTATGGGTCTAGAAGATTTCTGCTTAAATGGACTGCCAGAGAGTTGAGAGAGCCTAGTATGAATTGTGCTAACAGGTATAGTTGAATGGCAGAGGCTGTGTGACAAAGGGTCATGGTAGAGGGTAGGAGCGAGTCCCTCCATGCTTGTTGATGTACCACATCACAGTGATGTTGTTTTTTATGATCAGGAAAGCCCCTGGAGAGAGAGAAGGGGCTTGAAAGCTATCAAGGCATGCTACACAGCCAACATCTTTTTTTGACTGATGTGCAGAGGGATTTGCTGAGGGCTCCATTGGCCCTGAATGCACCTGCCATCCAGGTGTGCACCCCAAGTGTAGTCTGATGCATCTGTGGTGAGGGTCTGGGAGGCAGGGGGTGGGGAGAAAGGCATTCCATTGTTGTGAGAGCATGCTGTTGCCCACCAAAGAAAATCTTTTCTGAGGCAAGGAATTATAGGTAGAAGAGTTTCCAGACCTTGAGAGTGTTGGCACCAAAGGCTCTTTAGGTATCACTGAAGTTTCCTCATATGCAGTCTGGCATATGGAATGAGTAGTATGCAAGATGCCATGAACCCCAGAGCTTCAGGATCTTCCTTGCAGTTAGCTGGGGCCTGGTGGCTAGTTGAGAAAAGTAGGCTGTCAGGAAAATTTGTTTCTCTGGAGTAAAGTAAATCATCTGGGAAGCTATGTCCGGACTTGCTCCCAGGAAGATCATCATTTGGGTGGGCATCTGTTCATTGGTTCATAGGTTCATACTAGGCTATCTGCCCAAGGGCATTTATAAGCCTAGCCCATAGTTATGTGGCTTTCGCCACCCCTTTAGTTTGAATAAAAACTATGCCTATCATTTTTCTGTGCCTCTGTCAAGCAGTGACACTGAAGTAATCCCTGGGGTATATCTGCGATCTCCCATCCATTGGTCAAGATTCCTCTTGAACAAGGCCAGCGAGGTGCTCTGCCTCACATGTACCGGGATTTTGTTCCACAGCATAGGGAGTCTCTGGGTGATGAATCTGTCCCTCCAGCACGTTCTATTTATAACCGTGTCAAGGTTTAAGTCTCCGCCCTTGTGGTTCTGAGGGATCTAGATTTTTGAGGTGAAGCATATTCATCAAATCTGGGTTTGACATGGCCTTATATGTCAGGCACAGGTCACCTCTGAGCAAGCGGTATGAGACTGAACAGAGCTGGAGTTCTTTCAGTCGGGCACCATAAGACATATTTTTGAGACCCTTTATCCTTTTGGTGAGGAACTTTTGGGGCCTTTCAAGCTGCAGCAGGTGTCTGGTCAGATACATTCCAAACGGGGCATTGTACTCAATCATAGGTCTAATGAGCGATGAGTACAGGGGGACGATGACCTCCCTTGATCTAGATGTGAATCCCTTCATGATCAGGTGGGCGATATAGAAGGTTTTCCTAACTACTTTAGCAACATGAGTGTCAAGCGAAGGCTACTGTCAACTTGGGTCCCCAGATCCCTGATGACTTTTTCTGTGCTCAGTGGATTGCCACCTATATGGTAGCTAGGGGTAACCTTGTTTTTCCCGAAGGGTATGACTATGCATTTTTTGGCGTTTAACTTCAGGCCATGGCTCTGGCACCAGTTATCCGTTTCTGTGAGGCCCTTCTGGAGGATATGTGTGTCAGATGTGTTTTCGACTATGGCCCAGTTTGCAGTCATCTGCAAACTTTGTCAGCCATAACCCTCCTGTGTTTGCTTGTACTTCAGAAAAGTAGATGCCGAACAAGAGTGGACCCAGGACTGAGCCCTGTGGGACACCACTTGTGACAGGCTTTGAGTCTGACATGGCTCCAGCAACTCTGACCCTGTGGGTTCTGTCACTTAGCCAGTTTGCAACCCATCTTGTGATGTATGGGTTTACATTCAAGCTGATGAGTTTTTCGATGATACCTGAGTGGGGTATTGTGTCAAGGCCTTTGCCAGGTCGAGGTAGGCTGTATGGACTGCCTTTCCCTCATCAATGGCCTTGGTGACTGTCTCAAAAAGTCAACCAAGTTTAAGAGGCAGGATCTGCCTTTGACAAAGCCAAACTGGGTTGGATCCAAAGTCTGCAAGTTCCCTATGTCTTTATTTATGAGTTCCATTATGATCCTCTCCATGGCTTTGCAGATAAGGCTTGTCAAGCTAATGGGGCGGTAATTTCCAGGGTCTGTGGAGGCACCGCCTTATGAAGTGGGACCACAGTCACCGTGCGCCACTCCTTGGTTACGTATCCTGAGGTGAGGCTAAGATTAAACAGCTGTCCTAACTGTGGGTTTAATTCCTCATTGAGTTCATGAAGCACACAGCCGGGGACACCATCCGTCCCATGGATGCTGTGTTTTTGCCTTAGTGAGGGCAGTTCTCACCTGGGCGTTGGAGATGTTTGGGGGCTACAATCCTCTAGAATAGATATCTCTCCTTTTGGGGGGGGGAGAAGTTTGCACTGAACCTGTCAGCCAGTATGTTAGCAATGTGTGTAGGTTCAGTAATTTTCACATCATTTTGAACTAATTCTGAGCATATCTGGGAGTTTCCTCCTAGGTTTCTAACATAGCTAAAGAAGGCCTTATGATTGTCTTTAGAGTCCTTGGCGATTTTCTCTCAAAATTTGCCTTGGATGATTTTATGAGAGCTCTTAGTTTTTTACTTATAATGATCAAAGGTGTCTTACCTTTCAAGGATTTTGCTCTATCTTGTAGTAGCTTCCTCCTTTGGTTGTAGAGCTTGTTTATGGCTGGGGTCCACCAGACTGGACGCTTGCCTTTGGTACAGAGAGTCTTAGTTTTGTTTGGGATTGCCTGATCCATGCAGTCCTGTAGGTGCTGGTAGAAGGCATTTGTAAGTGATTCAGCGGTTTGAGTAATGTTTACCACTGGCTCAGGGGCCTTAAAGGAGACCACACTAGTTTTTAGAAGTGTGAAATCGGCTTTTGAGAAGTTTTTCACTGTGGTCTTTTTGTTTCAGGTGGGGCGGGATGAGGACCTCCAGCGAGATTAGTTTATGATCTGATCTCACCAGTGAGGGGTATACTTCGGTGTTGAACATTTTGATCCCATGTTCGTGATGATGAGATCAAGTATGTTTTCTCCTCTTGTGGGGATGGTGACTAGTTGTTCCATGGCATTTGAGTTTATGAACTCCAGGAATCTTTGGGTTAGAGTGTTCGGCTTGAGTATTGTTCCCAGTCTATATTAGGGTAGTTGAAGTCACCTAGTATGATGGTGTTTGGAGATACATTTATCCCTCCAATGTTTTCAGGAAGGCCATGTGAGGTTCCTGAGTTTGAGAGGGTGGCCTGTAACATGCTACAAATTGCAGAGCAGTCTTGCCTATGGTTAATTGCACCTGGATGGTCTCCGATGCATCGTGCGTTGCCACCAACCTTGAGGTGTGGGTGTCCTTTATGAATATGGACACCCTCCTTTCTTGGTGTTGTCCGGATTTTGGGGCCGGAACATGATATGAGGTGAAACCTGTTAGTGCTGGGGTGCTCTCAGGAGCCTTGAACCAGGTTTCTGTCACAGCACAGACATCGATGTTCTCCATATTGAGAAGGGCCTCGAAAGTGCATCTTGAGAGTGAGACTTCTGGCATTGAGCAGCATTACCCTTAGTTTTTTTTCCTTTTTGGTGTTCTAGGGTGGTAGGTTTAGAATTTGAGCCTTGTCTAAAAAAGGCACTATGGGGGTGGCAAGAGCCTTTGCCAATATCCAGAAGCCCAGGGGTGACAGGTGCAAGCCGTCCCTTGCGAAGCAGCGTGTCTTGTCCAGCATGTCATCCCTGGCAGACAGACATTGGATCCCCTTTGAATGACACCAGAATTTAAGCCAATTATTAAAGCTGATCATCTTATCACTGTATTGTGGCATCATTCTAGGTGAAGGTAGGATACTGCTCAAGGTCAGGGTTTGGATTTCTTTTAGTTGATTGTGTACCCTAGGGAGGTTAGTAGGCTCTTTAAAAAGGCCAGGTGCTTGAGCAGCTTCTCCTGGTGGTCTGCCTGAATAAGGCAGTCGTCTAAGTATGGGTAAATCTGAATATTTCTTTGCCTGCAAAAGGCAATGGCTGGAGCCAGACATTTTTGTGAAAACTCTGGTAGCAGTAGATAAGCCAAAGGGAAGCGCAGAGAACTGAAAACGTTGAGATATCTGCCCTGAAGCAGAGATATTTCCTGCATGATTCCCTGATAGGAATGTGGAGGTAGGCCTCTTTTAGATCTAGGGTGGCTAGCCAAGCTTCCTTGGAGAGCATGGGTAGCAGCTCCTGGAGGATGAGCATTGTGAATTTTGGGATCATCAGTAAGGTGTTTGGAATGGATAGATAGAGGATGGGGTGCCAGGTGCCCTCTTTTCTGGGCACCAGAAAAAGTCTGGAGTAGAAACCTTGGCCTATCTGTTCCGCAGGAACGTGCTCTACTGCCCTCACAGAGAAGAGGGAAAGGATTTGCTTTTGAGCCTCTGCCCACTGCCTTGGTGGTAGATCTGGGAACCCTTTTGGGGTTGGAATGGTGTGGAATGAAGATTTGTATCCCTGAGACACAATGGTCCTTGGTAATGGTGGCCCAGGTGCTTGAGTGAAAGGAGAGTTTTCCTCCTAGGGGTAAGTGAAGGTGGCCAGAGGGAGGGGTGGAGGAGATGAGTCATTGTGAGTTTTTAGCATAAGGAGGTAGCTTAGAACTCCCTGGTTTTGAAGTGGAGGTAAGTCCACTGCTTAGATCTCTGCATTCCCATGGTCAGGGAGGGGGTCTGCTTCCATGGGGCCTAAGCTGGACTGGTTTACTGGGAGCAGGAAAGGACCAGTGTTTGGAGGGACAATGCCTGCTTTACCTAGGGGGCTGGACCTGCAATAAATCCTTAACTGCTTGCATAGATTTTGCTTTTTCTTCCATTTTTTAAGACCTCTTCTGCCTTGGTGCCAAATAAGTTATCTTTGTGCAAGGGGGCATCCAACAATTTAGATTTTACATGATCTGGCAGGGGCTGTTCCTTAAGCTATTAATGCTTTCTAATGACAGATCCAGTGACTACTACCCTGCAAGAAGCTTCTAGGGCGTCAAAAAGTACAGTTTTGTACCTACCATAAATGTAGATGTTCGAGGATCCCCATTGCTGCAGTCCTTACTATTGGGTATAGTCCGCGTCCAGTCGGCCCGAATACCAGAGTATAAGGCTGACGTCGGTCAGGGCGCATTAGACTGACGTCAGTACGTCAGGGTACTAATGCGCATGACCGACGACCGACGTCATATCCTCAGTCTTTTCTTGCCCCAGATGTCAGAAGACCCTAAAAAGACAAGGCCCAAAATACCTGCACCAAAAATAAGTACAATATATACAAGAATATATACAAAAATATGAGCATGTAACCTCACCTACACAACCACCCCTAAACACAGAGGGGAAGGAGGGAGGGTAAATTGGACTGCAGCAATGGGGATCCTCGAACATCTACATTTATGGTAGGTACAAAACTGTACTATGTTCTTCGTCCCCCATTGCTGCAGTCCTTACTATTGGGTAGAATCCCAAAGCAGAGGTAAGGGAGGCTGGCAAATCATAAAGAAGCAGGAGCTGACAACATGCCTTGCAAGACAGCTGTGGCAAAACCAGCCCTAGACTTAGAGTAGATAGGAAGGTGATAATGCTTAGAGAAAGTATGCACTGAATTCCAAGTAGCTGCTTCCAAAATATCCTTAGTTGCCACCCCCCTTAGAAATGCTGTTGAAGTGGCAGTAGCCCTAGTGGAATGAGGCCTAATCCCAGCTGGAATCTCCTTGCCATGATGGGAATAACAAAATGCAATGCAAAAGCCAATCCACCTAGAAATAGTTTGTTTTGACACAGGCTTACCCTGTGAACTCAAAGCAAAAGAAACAAACAACTGCTGAGACTGCCTGAAATCCTTAGTCCTGCTTAAATAATAACGCAATTGCCTGTGTACATCTAAAGTGTGCAAAATCTTTTCCCTTTATTTTGGGGGTCTGCATAAAAGTAGGCAAATGAATAGTTTGGTTTAAAGCCACACTAGAAACCACCTTAGGCATAAAGGAAGGATTAGTGCGTAATGATACCCTATCCTTATGGAAAATCAAAATGGCTCTACTGCCATAAGGGCCTGCAACTCAGACACCCTTCTTGCAGAAGTAATAGCCAACAGAAAAGCAGTCTTCCATGACAAGTATTTCAATTCAGCAGTAGCCGCAGGCTCAAAAGGTTGTAGAGTAAGTTTTTCCAACACAAAATTGAGATCCCAAGCAGGAGTAGGAGCTTTACGTGGGGGTCTTATATTCTTTGCCCCTCTAAGAAACTGCTTGAACAAAGGATGCGAAAACAATGGTGGGTCACAATCATAGTGAGCTGATATTGCTGCAGCATGAATCTTAATGGAAGAGAAGGACAAACCTTTGTCCAATAACTCAGTAAGATATTGAAGAGCCACACTCAAATTAGGCTCAGAAACCTGCAAATTCTTTGCTGTACTCCAAAATAAAAATCTTCCATTTTTCTGTGTACACTTTCCTTGTACTAGGTCTTCTAGCTTCCATAATCACATTTAGAACTTGTTGAGGAAGTTGAGACCTGCTGTGTTTCAACACAGAATATGCCAGGCTTTTAGATGAAGAGAGTGAAGCTTGACATTGAGCAGATGACCATCCTTCTGAGATAACAGATGAGGAATCAGAGGTAAAGGCCATGGAGGCTTCCTTACCAGACTCCGTAGTAGTGGGTACCAGTGTTGCCGAGGCCAATCTGGAGCTATCGAAATCATCCTTGGCCTGTCTTGTCTGACCTTTAATAGTACCTTTGGAAGAAGAGGCAGAGGAGGAAAGGCATACACATGAAGGTTTTTCCAACTGAAAGACAGAGCATCCACTTTCCAAGCTGTGTGATGAAACCCGTTTGTGCAATACTGTGGCAGCTGGTGGTTTAGTGGAGAAGCGAACAGATCTATGTCTGGAGTTCCCCATGACACTGTCAATTTTTGAAATACATGAAGATCCAGTTTCCACTCGTGGGGATCCATGATTTGTCTGCTTAACACATCTGCTAAGGAGTTCTGTGCTCCCGGCAGAAACCTTGCCTGAAGAGTTAGTTGCAAGCTTAGCGCAATCTCCCATAAAATCATTGCTTGCCTGCATAGCGGATAAGAATGTGTTCCCCTTGCTTGTTGATGTACCACATGACAGTTGTGTTGTCTGTTAGAATCAACACCTGCCCTGGAAGAAGTAACTCCTTGAAAGCCATTAATGCAAACTGGACTGCTAACATCTCCTTCATGTTGATATGTAGATGCTGTAGTCTGGCAGGCCACTTGTCTTGTATCCACTTTCCATTTAGATGAGCTCCCCAAGCAATGTCCGAGGCATCTGTCGTTAAAATCTGACTCGCCTCTGGCCGGGTCACAGAGAGTCCCTTGTTTAGGTGACATTCCTGAGCCCACCACAAAAATTCTTTTTGAAGGCAAGGTATTATTTGAATGACAGTGTCCAAATCCTGGCAGTGCTGTGTCCATACGTTTTTGAGATACCATTGTAACTTCCTCATATGCAGTTTGGCGTTGGGAAGCACCAGAATACAAGATGCCATGAACCCTAATGCTTGAAGGACTGTCCTTGCAGTCAGCACGGACTGATGAGATAGTTGATGGAAGTAAAGTGACAGACTCTTTTGTTTGTCCGGGGTTAAAAAGGCCATCTGGGCTGCTGTATTCAGTCTCACACCCAGAAAGCACATGTCTTGAGAGGGTACTAGACTGGACTTTATTTCGTTCACAGAATACCCTAGGCATCTTAGCACTGCTATAACATATTCCAGATGCTGTAGAAGGTCTTCCTTTTCTTGAGCCAGAATCAGGCAGTCGTCCAAGTAAGGATAGATTTGAATTCCTTGAAGCCTGAAGTAAGCTATCACTGGAGCCAGAACCTTTGTGAATACTCTGGGCAGTAGATAAGCCAAAGGGCAATGCAGAGAACTGATAATGAGAATTTCCAGCTCGAAACCGCAGATACTTCCTGCAACTTAGCCTTATAGGCACATGAAGGTAAGCTTCCTTGAGATCTAAAGTTACCATCCAGTGATCTTTGCCCAGCAGAGGTAAAAGCTGTTGTAACGTCAACATCTTGAACTTGGGAATGTCCAGAAAAGTGTTGAGGAGAGATAAATCCAAAATTGGCCTCCACGTGTTCCCCTTCTTTGGTACTAGGAACAGGCGAGAATAAAATCCTAGGCCCCTTTCTGATACAGGGACTGGCTGAATGGCCCCCATCCGGAGTAACTGAGAAACTTGCTTGTGAGCCTCCTTTCTTTGTGGAGGAGGAACGTCTGGCATGCCTTTGAAAGGGGGCATTGTATGGAAATAAAATCTGTAACCGTGGTGAATGATATCCAACACCCATTTGTCTTGAGTAATTAAATCCCAATTTTCTTTGAAAAGAGACAGTCTTCCTCCCAAAGGAGCTGCCAGACGAGAATCTACTGGCAGCTGAAAAGACAGGTCATTGGGTCTGCTTACGAAAGGACTGAACCCTGCCCTCACCGGAAGTCTGAGCAGGTGAACTCCCTGTTCTAGGCCTAAAAGAACCTTGAGCCCTGCCCCTACCACGTCTAGACCTACCCCTAGACTGGGAATCATAAGCAGGATATGTCCACCCCTTAGCAGGCCAATTTCTACTAAACTTGGAGGCTGCACCTGCAAAAAATCCTTAACAGTTTGCATAGACTTAGCTTTGTCCTCCATTTTCTTTAAAACTGCTTCCACAGGCGATCCAAACAACACATCAGACTGTAAAGGAGCATCCAAAATCCTTGTCTTAACATGCTCAGCTAAATTCTGATCCTTCAACCAGGCATGCCTGCGAAGAACAGAACTAGTAGCAGCCACCCTCGAGGAGGCCTGTACAGCGTCAAAACCACATTGCAAAGAATGCTTACCCACTTGTTCAGACACATGAACCAAATCCAGCAACTCTTTACACTCAATACCTTCCGCCAAAGCATCCACCTTAGATTTTAATTGCGAAAGTAGATAATTCTGATATTTTAGCATGTGAAACTGACAATTCAACGCTCTCATGGCTAGAGTGGAAGAAGTATACACTTTCTTTCCCCACCGATCCAAAGCCCTTGCCTCTTTATCAGTGGGAACAGGATTTTTAACCACAGAAGCCTTAACACCTTTAGGCCCTTGAGAAATAGTTTCTGGGTCCGCCCTAGGACTCTTAAACAAATACTTATGAGCTTCGGGCACCCTATAATACCTATCAGGCTTAACAGGAGCAGGAGGCAAAGAGTCAGGGTTCAGGAAGCCTCTGCAAAACATCTTCCACCACATTCAACACAGGAGGAATAGCTAAGGGCCTATGCTGGGGTAAAACAAGAATTCCCTAAGCCTTTTCCTGGAATCAGAGTAATCCTGGCCTTCCCATTTAAAGTGCTCCCTCATGGAATGCAGAGTCTCTGAAAATGAGAAATCCTCAGGAGGAGAAGCTGTAGGAGTGGAATCATCCACATCAGAATCAGAATAAGTAGGATACTCCTGCAAGTCTTCCGCAGAAGACTCTGAAGCCTCTGAACACTGTTCAAAACTATCAAACTCGGTTCCACCCTAGGCCTCTTATCAGCCGGGGCCATAGAACCTCTAATCAAAGTAATCAAATCTTCTGCCATTTTAAGCATATGTTTGTTAGGTACAGAACCCGAAATGCTAGGAGAAGCCCCGACTGAAACTGAAGTAGGCCTACCTCTCAAAGAAGTTTTGGCAACAGAAGGAGAGGCTCTAACTACCTTGGGAAGAGAGGGAAGAACAGTTACCTGAGAAGCCCCCTCAGCCTGGCCTACCTCCTGAGAAGGCACATCCTGTAACAGTAAAGTTTCTGCCTGAGACTCCATGGAAACTCCTGGCAAAACCTCTGGCTCCACTGAGCCTTCTAAAGAACCGACGTCCGGGACTGCCGGTTCATCAACCCTAGGCTTCGCTGTTTTGTCCTTGCGCTTCTTGGGCGAAGCGGGCCGGAGCATCCGGCGGCATTTTATAATTGCAACGCTTCCCAAACACTAACCTGGCACAGTCTAACCTCCTCTTAATAGTGCGTTTATTAAACCTAGCACAAGAGCGGCAACCAACAACGTCGTGCTCAGGCCCTAAACAAGGTATACACAAGGTATGGTAATCCCTATGAGGTATCTGTTTCCCACAAGAAATACAGTTATTCACTTTTTCTGACATCCGGTTAAATACTGAGGCAAGAAAAACAAAATGTTCCCAACGGGTACTTAGCCAACTCTGTTTCGGTCTGAAACTCCGGTTTCGGAAATATTTCAGAACGCCAACCTGCACTCGCAAAACTGCTTCTGCATCGGACCATGCGGCAAAAAAGACTGAGGATATGACGTCGGTCATGCGCATTAGTACCCTGACGTACTGACGTCAGTCTAATGCGCCCTGACCGACGTCAGCCTTATACTCTGGTATTCGGGCCGACTGGACGCGGACTATACCCAATAGTAAGGACTGCAGCAATGGGGGACGAAGAACATCCACAGTGCAAGTTGTGTTTAGTTACTTGACTTGCAGAATGCATTAACTCTTGTAAATCTTTAGAATCTGCCCAAGCAGGAAAGAAATACATTTTTAAGGAGTTCCAAGGTATGTTGCTGAAATTTCAGCATATGGAACTGACAATTTAGTCCCATGATAACAAGAGTAGCCAAGGTGTATACTTTCTTACCCCATCTGTCCAATGCTCGGGAATCCCTGTCTGAGGGGGTGGGATTCTTAGTAGAGGTTGCTTTAATTCCTTTTGGCCCTTGAAAAATGACCTCAGGTTCAGCTGTAGGATTTTAAAAAGATATTTGTGCGAGTCAGGGACTCTATAGTACCTATCTGGTACTCTGGGAGCAGGAGGAAGGGCGTCAGGAATCAAGCTGGAAATGAGGAAAACATCCTCCACAACATAAAGAACTGGGGGGATGGCCAAAGGTCTGTGTTGTGGAAGATCTAGGAATTCCCTGAGTCTTTTTTTAGACTTGAGGGTAGTCCTGACTCTCTCATTGGAAATGCTCCCTTAAGGTATGCAGGGTTTCCCCAAAGGAACAATCCTCTGGGGGAGAGGCTGAAGGAATGGAATCCTCTGCATCAGAATCCTCCTAAGTGGAGAGGGGTTGCATGTCTTCATATTCAGATGCATCAGATTCATCAGACTTGTTCAGACAAAAAGTACAGTTTTGTACCTACCATAAATGTAGATGTTCGAGTGCTCATACAGCTGCAGTCATCACACTTGGGTTATCCTGCCATCAGGCGGGTCCTCGGTCGGCCGAATTCCAAAGTCTAGGTCCGGTGTCGGTTGTCGTCGCTTCCTCCCTGACGTCAGTGCGGCAGGGGTATAAAAGAGGCAGCCGATGCCATTTTCTTCAGTTTTTCTTGCCCCAGATGTCAGGTGCCCCCAGAAAGGAAGGCAATACATGATGTTATGCAAACATACATAAGTAAATAAATCAACACAGTAGTTGCAAGCAAATACACCATGAAGGAATACCCCAAATAGGTTGTATGTTAAAGGTGTTTGTCATAAGCCCTGTCCTAAGAGGGGATGGAGGGAGGGTAACCTGGACTGCAGCTGTATGAGCACTCGAACATCTACATTTATGGTAGGTACAAAACTGTACTATGTTCATCGTGCATACAGCTGCAGTCATCACACTTGGGTAGAATCCCAAAGCTAAGTAAGGGTGGCTGGTACTAAGCGGAACTAGGAGGGGCTAGAATGCCCTGCAGGACTGCTGTGGCAAAGCCCGCTCTAGATTTTGAGTATAGTGGAAGGTGGTAGTGCTTGGTGAAAGTGTGCACTGAACTCCAAGTAGCTGCTTCCAAAATGTCTTTGGTAGGGACCCCCCTGAGGAAAGCTGCTGAGGTAGCTGTAGCCCTGGTGGAGTGGGATCTGATGTATGCAGGCACTGATTTTCCATGAAATGAATAACAAAAGCGTATGCAGTGGGCTATCCATTTTGAAATAGTCTGTTTGGAAATAGCCTTTCCTTGAGCACCTGTAGCATAGGACACAAAGAGTTGCTCAGATTTCCTGAATGACTTTGTTCTGTCCAAGTAATAACAAGTTGCCTGTGAATGTCCAAGGAGTGTAGTAGCCTCTCCCCTTTGTTCTGTGGATTTGGATAAAAGGTAGGTAAATGAATAGTCTGATTCAAAGCCACACTGGATACTACCTTTGGCATGAAGGTAGGGTTGGTTCGTAAGGAAACCCTGTCCTGATGGAAAATGATGAATGGTTGCACAGCCATGAGGACCTGTAGCTCCGAAACCCTGCGTGCTGAGGTAATAGCCAGAAGCAAGGCTGTTTTCCACGACAAGTATTGTAGCTCTGCTGAAGAAGCTGGCTCAAAGGAGGCAGTGTCAGCTTCTCAATGAAGTTGAGGTCCCAAGCTGGAGCTGGTGGTTTCCGTGGGGTTTTATATTTTTTGCCCCTCTGAGGAACTGCCTTAATAGAGGATGTGAGAATAAAGGAGGATCCGTATTGTATTGTGCTGAAATGGCTGAAGCGTGGATCTTGATGGAAGAGAAGGAAAGGCCACTGTTTAACATCTCAGCTAGGTACTGTAAAATCTGAGGTATATTTATTACCCAAGGATTCTGGCCCTTTGCTTGATTCCAGGAACAAAATTGTTTCCATTTGGCGGAGTAGGTTTTTCTAGTAGAGGGTCTCCTGGCCTCCAAGATGACATCCTGTACCTCTTTGGAGAGGAGAGTCTGTTGGCAAATTAAGGTATTTTCCATGCAGCTAGATTTAGAGTTCTGAGCTGGCTGTGAAGGGTCTTGTAGTTGTGCTGGGACAACAGAAGAGGAACTTGAGGTAGGATCCATAGTGGTGAGTGTGACAGGCTCTTTAGGAGAGGATACCAGTGCTGTCATGGCCAGTCTGGAGCAATGAGAATCATTTGTGGCCTCTCTGCGCTGGTTTTTAATAGGACTTTGGTCAGTAGAGGTAGAGGAGGGAAGGCATAGACTGTCAATGCTGTCCAATTGAAAGAGAGTGCGTCCACTTTCCAGGCCCGTGGATGATAGGACCTTGAGCAGAATTTTTCCAACTGGTAATTTCTGTGGGATGCAAATAGATCTATGTCTGGCTGTCCCCATGCTGGAGTTATCTTTGAGAAGACTCGAGGATGCAACTTCCATTCGTGTGGGTCTGTCATAATTCTGCTTAAGTTGTCTGCCAGTGTGTTTTCCTTCCCTGGCAGGAATTGTGCCTGCAGTTGAACTTGTAATTCCAATGCTGTGTTCCACAGGGTCATAGCTTGCCTGCACAGGGGGTATGAATGCGTCCCTCCCTGTTTATGTACCACATGACTGTGGTGTTGTCTGTCCTTATTAATAGCTGGCCCAGATGCAGTAGGTCCTTGAAGGTCATAAGAGCATTTTGCACAGCTAGCATCTCCTTTTGGTTGATGTGTAGGTGCATCTGTTTTGGGACCATTTTCCCTGGATGCACTGATCTGCCATGTGTGCTCCCCAGGCGTAGTCTGAGGCATCTGTTGTGATGATCTGACTTGCTTGTGGTATACAGAAAGGGAGACCCGTGTTTCTTTGGCATGCTTGAGCCCACCACAAAAATTCCTTTTGAAGGCATGGAATGAGTGGTAAAATTGTTTCCAAGCTGTGGCTGTGTTGAGACCATAAGTTTTTTAGGTACCATTGTAGTTTCCTCATATGCAGCTTTGCAAATGGTATTAGTAGGATGCAAGATGCCATGAACCCCAGAGCCTGCAGGATTTTCCTTGCAGTTAGCCTGGTTAAAGTTACCATTTTGTTGAAGTATTGAGACAGTTGCCCTTGTTTGTCTGGTGTGAGGTAAGCCATCTGGGCCGTTGCATTTAAGCTGGCACACAGGAAAATTATCTGTTGAGAGGGTATTAGCTTTGATTTCTTTTTGTTCACTGTGTACCCCAGGCAGTTTAACAGTTTTATTACAAACGCCAGATGCTGCAATAGAATGTCCTTGCTGTCCGCTTGGATCAGGCAGTCGTCCAGATATGGGTAGATTTGTATTCCTCGTTGTCTGCAGAAAGCAATTACTGATGCCAGGCATTTCGTAAACACTCTGGGCGCAGTAGATAAGCCAAAGGGCAATGCAGAGAATTGATAATGGGTTGAACCTGCAAGAAATCTGAGGTATCTTCTGCAATCTTGTCTGATAGGGACATGCAGGTATGCCTCCTTGAGGTCCAACGTTACCAGCCAAGACTCCTTGCCCAGCATGGGAAGAAGCTGCTGTAATGTGAGCATCTTGAATTTTGGTACCTCTAGATATGTGTTTAGAATAGATAGGTCTAAGATGGGTCTCCAATGTTTGTCCTTCCTTGGTATCAGAAATAGTCTTGAATAAAAACCTTGACCTTGTACTTTTGCAGGTACCTCTTGAATTGCTTTCATATCCATGAGAGCGGAAATTTGTTTTTTGCCTCTGCCCATTGATTTTGTGGCAGGTTTGGCATGCCTCTCATTTTTGGAAGGGTGTGAAAGTGGAACCTGTAGCCTCTGTCTATAATATCCAGAATCCATTTGTCCTTTGTAACAATGTGCCAGTTTTTTGAAAATAAGGCCAGTTTTCCGCCCAAAGGTGCTGCCATTATTGCTTTGTTTGGCAGGCATAGGGGAAAGTCATTGCGTCTGTTTTCTAAATGACTGTGGTCTATCTTCTCCACCTCTTGGGGCTGGTGCTTGCCACTGCCTAGCTCTGTAAGATCCTTGAGGTTGTCCTCTACCCCTTGTGCGTCTGTATCTACCCCTTTGGGGTCTGTCCGTGGCTGGAAAGGACCAATTTTTTGAAGGCCAGTTTCTGCTGATGCGTGGAGGCTGCACCTGCAAGAAATCTTTAACTGTTTGCATAGATTTCGCTTTTTCCTCCATTTTCTTTAGTACCTCCTCCGCTTTAACACCAAACAATACATCTTTTTGTAGTGGTGCATCTAATAACTTTGTTTTGACATGATCTGGTAAGGTTTGCTCTTTGAGCCAAGCGTGTCTACGTATGACAGACCCCGTGACAGCAGCTCTACATGAGGCCTCTAAAGCATCAAAACCACACTGTAAGGTACGTTTCCCCACTTGTTCTGCTCCATGCAACAAATCCTGCAACTATTTCAAATCTGGTTGTTCTGTTTTTGTCATTTTGCTTTTCAGCTGAGATAGCAAGAACTGCTGGTACTTTAACATATGAAATTGACAGTTTAATGCCCTCATGGTTAAAGTGGCTGATGTATACACCTTTTTCCCCCATCTTTCTAATGCTCTGGAATCTCTCTCTGAAGGTAAAGGGTTTTTAGCAGTAGAGGCCTTAACCCCCTTGGGACCCTGAGAAATAGTTTCTGGGTCAGCAGAAGGGCTTTTATAAAGGAACTGGTGGGAATCAGGAACCCGGTAATATCTGTCTGGTTTAACAAGGGCAGGAGGTAAAGAGTCTGGATTAAGACTGGCTTCTGCGTACACATCATCCAAAATATCTAAGACAGGAGGAACAGCCAGGGGCCTATGCTGGGGAAGCAGCAGAAATTCCCTGAGCCTTTTCTTGGAATCTGAGTAATCTTGGCTTTCCCAGTGGAAGTGCTCTCTCAATGTATGAAGGGTTTCCCCAAAAGAGTAGTCCTCAGGGGGGGGGAGACCGAGGGAATAGACTCCTCAGCATCAGAGTCTTCAAATGGGGAACAGGCGTAGTCCTGGTCCTCAGAAAGGTCTGAGGTAATAGAAGCCTGGTCTGAGGAAGGGAAGTCTTCCTCCAACCTGGGTCTTTTGTCTGAGGGGGGTTGAGAACCCCTGATGAGTGTAATCAAATCCTCAGCCATTTTAAGCATCTGTTTTTTAGGCATGGGGCCTTGAGAGGGGGTCTGAGGACCCTGTTTTTTAATTTTCATTGGAGCTTTAGATTTAGAGAACAATTTAATAGAGAAGGTGGTAGGCCTGAAAATGCCTTCAGAAATGGCAGGCCTCGCTAAATTTTCTGTTTCTCCGCCAAGAGTGGTGTCTGTATCTGCAGTGGGAATGGAGACTGAGGAAGCGGCGACCTCGGGTACTGAAGTCGCCGGTAAAATAGTTTCATCGGTAGTCAGGAGCTGCGTAGGCGCCTCGCTGAGAACCGGAGAACCGGTAGTCTGCCTTAGCGTGATCTCAGTACTCGGTGCAGGCCTCGGATGTCTGTCCTTATCCTTGTGTTTTTTGCCTGAAACTGGCGTCGGTATATCCGACGACATGATATAATTACATTTTTTGCCAAAATAATGAAGGGCGAACTCCGCCCGGCGCTTAATAGTGCGCTTGTTAAACCTAGCACAAAAACAGCAGGCCGAGACGTCGTGGTCTGGCCCTAAGCAAGGTAGACAGTAAGAGTGAAAATCCTTATGCGGTATTTGCTTCCCACAAGAAATGCAATTATTAACTTTGTCTGACATCGGTCTGAGGCAAGAAAAGTTTCCCCAATGGGGTACTTAGCTTTAAAGAAGACTTCGGCTGAAATACTTTTCGTAAATCTCAGGAGCTGGGTGACCGGCACTTGCGAACTGCTTCTGCTTCGGGCACCGCGCGGCAAGAAAGACTGGAGAAAATGGCGTCGGCTGCCTCTTTTATAGCCCTGCCGCACTGACGTCAGGGAGGAAGCGACGACAACCGACGCCGGACGTAGACTTTGGAATTCGGCCGACCGAGGACCCGCCTGACGGCAGGATAACCCAAGTGTGATGACTGCAGCTGTATGCACGATGAACATCTACAGGGGACAGATCTCTTTTCCTTTTGGAGGGGGTAGATTGGCTTCCCCTGATCAGCATGATAAGGTATTCCACCATTTTAAGCATTTGAGACTGAGGCAAGGTAGCAGGCGCCAGAGAGTGGGTCGTTGGTTTCTTGGGTGTGGTTCGTACCCGGGGCCTAAGAAACTCGGTAGTTTTAGAAAGAATGGTAGTTGCGAAAGAAGATGTCGGTTTGTGGTGAAATTCGGTAGTACAAAGAACTTCCTTAGAAGCCGGTGCCTGCTCAGCAGCTCAGGACCCATCCAAGGTTGAAACGACCACAGGATCCTTAGTCAAAGAAGAGTTTTGTGGCACAGCGGACTCCAAAAGGGTCTTGGTAGCGGCCTGCGAATCAACAGAAGCGGGAATCAGGGGCTGCCAAAGCACATCACTGAGGACCGGAGAACTGACGACTAGCTTAACAGAAGCATCGTTGGTAGGTTTGGACCTGAGCGGTCTGTCTCTGTATTTACGTTTTTTCAGAAGTTCTGCTGTTGGATGGCTTACCGAAGCCATATCGGAATTCGAGGACTGTAAGCGAAAATATCTGGCTACAGTAAGGGCCCAATGATGGATAGTTCTGGCGTTGAACAAAGCACAGAAGCAACAATGAGTGATATCGTGGTCTGGGCCTAAACAAGTGACGCAGTAAGAGTGGAAGTCTCGGTGTGGTATTTGTTTTCCACAGGAGAGACAATTATTAACTTCTTCTGACATCCTTTAATGCAAGAAAAAAAGGATCCCCAATGGCGTAGTTAGCTTTAGAAGACTTCAACTTCAATTCGGTAGACAAAAGCTCAGGTAGCGACCTGCCGACTGGCACTCGTGTGAACTGCTTCTAGCTCCACAGCAAGAAAGACTGATGCAATGGCGTCGGCTGCCTTACTTTATACTACTGACGACCTGACATCAGTCCTCAAGTGACAGTAACCGACGCAGAAATACTAAGTCTCTGGTAGCCGAGGGCTACCCTGCCAGATAGAACCCAAATGTGATGACTGCAACAGTGAAACACAAAGAACATCCGCATTTAGTGGAATGGTGAGCAACTGGAGAGGTAGAACTCAGAAGAGAGAGGGCAGACGTCTTATTGCCCGAATTGGAAATGTTAGTCAAACCCCTCCCCAGCTGATACAGAAGAGCCAAGACATATTTAGTTACGTGGATTCATAGGTTGGTACTAGGCTATTGGCCCTAGGGCCTATACAAGCCTAGCCATAAGAATTCCCTGGCTATTTCTTCCCACAATATTTACTTCCCTGATCCCTGGGGTGAATTTCCTTTCTCCCATCCAATCGTCAAGGTTCCTTCTGAAGAGGGCCAAGGAGGCGCTCTGCTTGATATGTATGGGCAGTCTATTCCAGAGTCTGGGGAGTCTCTGGGTCAGGAACCTATCCCTCCAGCATGTTTTGTTTATTGTGATGACAAGGTTTAGATCCCTGAAGTGTGTGGCTCTGAGAGATTGGGATTTCTTTAAGTGTAGCATGTCCAACAGCTCTGGGTTTGACATGGCCTTGTATGTTAAGCAAAGATCGCCTCTGAGTAGACGATATGCGACAGAGTATAGCTGGAGTTTTTTAAGGCGGTCAGCACAGGCATCTGCTTTAGGCCTGTGATTCTTTTAGTGAGGTATTTCTGCGGCCCTTCCAGTTGTTACAGATGTCCTGAGAGGTAAATACCAAATGGAGCGTTGTATTCTATAATGGGTCTAATGAAGGATGAGTACAGTGGGACAATGACCTCCTCTTTTTTCTGGTTGAAAAGCCCTTAGTGATGAGGTGTGCCACATAGGAGGATTGCCTGACTGTTGTGGCGATGTGGTTATTGAAGGTGAGACCACTGTCCACCTGTGTCCCTAAGTCTCTTATCACACTTTCGGTGTTTAGTGTACTGCCACCTATGTGGTAATTCACGGGGACATGTTTTTTCCCAAAGGAGATAACTATACATTTCTTGGCACTGAGCTTGAGCCCATGGCTCTGGCACCAAACATCTGTTTCTGTAAGGCCCTTTTGTAGATTATCCACATCATTTGGGGATTCAATAATGGCTCCCAGTTTGCAGTCATCTGCGAACTTCGAGTCCCTTAGTGTTGGCCTGTACTTCAGAGAAGTAGATGCCAAACAAGAGTGGTCCCAGGACTGAACCCTGAGGTACTCCACTTGTCACTTGTCTGGAGCTGGATTTGGAGTCAGCAAATTTTCAGAACACGGCTCTGAATCATCCCCCACAACGGACAGGAGGAGGGAGAGGGAGAGACTATCAGTACAACAGCAATAACAACAAAAAGAACAACCGGAACAGACGGAGGTGATGACTATCCCAAAGGTAGATCCTGTGAATGTTTGCAATATAGTCTATAACTGACCAAGATTTTTAAAATTTATAATTACACTACATTGGGAATGGAACAGGAACTTGCAGATTTGTTGGCAAAAGGACAAAGCTTTGTTCCATCTTGTAAAACAGGCATAGCAAATGTTCTCGTAGATTTAAAACTTTTTGTGAGAAAATTGAACCTCAGGGTGTTATTTGGTCAAGATAATAATGATGTTAATATTTTTAAAATAGCAAGTACATTTTATCCACCTTTACACCCTGTTTTGAATTCTTTTGAACAAATATGTGAATTAGATCTACAGAATGCTTTAGAACAGGATAATAGGTTTATTCCTTTTGTGTTGAACATCAGCAGTGATGAAAAATTATTGTTGGAGGGATTACAACAAGCAGGGAATACGAGTGATGCAACCAGACAAAGGGGGAGGTTTGGCTTTAATGTATAATGATGAATATATTAGTAGGATGGAAAAAGTCCTAAATAGTGATGCTTATCCCCCAACACAACCCAAATGAGACACAGCCCACAGGCTCAGTGTGCCACTCAACCACAGCCAATAAGGCAAAACAACATACCCAACACACTAGTCATAGGTGACTCTATAGTCAGGCACACTGATATCCCACTAACCAGGCTAAACAAGGAGAAGGTTACTGTCAGCTGCCTGTCAGGTGCCAGGATCCGCCACATAACCCACGCACTTAGGTCACTCCACAAGTACAAATATGACTCTGTCATTGTCCATGTTGGTGTGAATGACCTGAGACGTACCTCCCTGGACTACATGAAGAGAGACATGGAAGAGCTCTCTGATCTTGTAGCCCAGGCAGGTATGACCCTAGCCCCGAGTAGCATTCTGCCATCGTCCAGAATGATACCACAATACAAGGACAAAATGATTGACTTCAACAACTGGCCAAGCTTCTGATGTAATTCTAAGGGGATCCAGTATCTGTCTGCTTGGGATGACATGGTCGACAGACCACGATGCTTTGCTACAGATGGCCTGCACCTGTCACACCTGGGATTCCGGTTACTGGCTAAGGCTCTTGCTGCCCCTATAGTGCCTTTTTTAGGCAAGGTTCAAATAACACATTCACCACCAACAGGAACAGGCAAGCAAAAACTGAGGGTAATGCTACTCAATGCTAGAAGTCTAAATCTCAAAATGCACTCACTCGAGGCACTCCTTAAAATGGAGAACATCGATATCTGTGCAGTGACTGAGACCTGGTTCAAGGCTCCAGACAGCACCCCTGCACTACCAGGCTATAACTCATACCACACTTTTCAGCCATGTAATCTGGACCGAAACAGCAAAGGCGGAGGTGTGTCCATATTCATTAAGGATATCCACACCTCCAGGCTAGTTGCTCCACATAATGCATCCGAGGTTACCCAAGTGCAGCTAACTCTGGGCAAAACTGCAATCCCACCATGCCCCAGGATTCCCACTCCTCTTTTCTTGATGTATTGGAAAATATTAGGGTTCAACCAAACACCCTAATAATGGGCGACTTCAACTACCCTACCATTAACTGCGAAAACTACTCGTGTACCAACTCCTTAGCTCAACACTTACTGGGATTCATAAACTCCAGTGCCCTGGATCAACTTATCCACACCCCCACTAGGGGCAACAATATCCTAGACCTAGTCATTACCAACATGAGTGACCGGTGTTCCACACCTGAAGTCAACTCCTCGTTGGTCCGATCCGACCATAAGCTAATCACCCTTGATATCCACATCCCGCCCCCACCCCCCATTAAGGAAACCACTGTAAAAAATTCTCCAAAGCTAAATTTATGCTTCTTAAGACAGAAGTGGTGAACTTCATGACACCCATGCAGATGGACAATACAGTTACAACTGCTGAATCCTACACACATGCACTCTAAAGCACTTACATGAGTGCATGGATCGTGCTATCCCAAACAGAACCAAGACGCTATCCTCCAAAAAAAGGAAGCCAATCTGGTGGTCCCCTGCCTTAAACAAACTGTATAACAGAAGGAAGAAACTGTTGCAAAAGAGAGTAAAATCCCATGAGTGGAGGAGCTCCATGGCCAGCCTCAGTACGAAGCTGAGATCCCTTATAAGATCCTCCAAAGCAAGCTACGAAAACAAAATTGCCACTAATTCTAAGGACAACCACAAAGCATTCTATAGCTATGTCAAGAATCTCGATGGCAACACCCAGATCTGCTCTGAGTTACAGCACAACAGCAGGAAAATTACATAACCAACTGATATTGCCAACATCCTGGTAGATAGGTTCAGTGCTAACTTTTCCCCCCACCCCCTAAAGGGCCCATATCTATACAGGAAGAATGCAGAGGCCCTGTAATCACAACTACGCAGGTAAAAGTTGCACTCTCTAAAGCCAAAAACACAGCATCCATGGGACCGGATAACATCCCAGGCTGAGTTTTACACGAACTTCAGAATGAACTGGCTCCCCACTTAAGCGCCATGTTCAATAATAGCCTCGCATCAGGCTTTGTGCCCACTGAATGGTGCACAGCAACAGTTATCCCACTCCACAAAGGGGGAGCCACCACTGATCCCGGGAACTATCAACCTATTAGCCTGACGAGCCTGGTCTGCAAGGCCATGGAACGTATCATCATGGAACTCATAAACAAAGACATTGGTAACCTCCAAACTCTGGATCCCACCCAGTTCGGATTTGTGAAAGGCAGATCATGCCTCCTGAACCTGATTGACTTCTTTGAGGCAGTCACCAAAGCCGTAGATGAGGGTAAGGTGGTTCACACAACCTATTTTGAGATCACCAAGGCTTTTGACACCATCCCCCATTCTGGAACTATATCTAAACTCACTAAACTAGGTATAAATCCCTACGTCACAAGATGGGTTGCCAACTGGCTCACTGACAGAACCCACACTGTAAAAGTTGCAGACTCCAAATCTGACCTCAAAGCAGTGACAAGTGGAGTACCACAGGGTTCCGTCCTGGGACCTCTCCTGTTTGGAATCTACTTCTCTGAAGTACAGGCTAACACAGAAGGCCTCTTGCTAATGAAGTTCGCAGATGACTGCAAACTAGGAGCCATAGTCAAGTCCCCAAATAATCTGGACATCCTACAGAAGGGCCTCGCTGAGACAGATGCCTGGTGTCAGAGCCATGGCCTCAAGCTCAATGCCAAAAAGTGCAGTGTCATCCCCTTTGGTAAAAACTCTGTACCCATGAACTACCACATAGGCAGCAATCTACTTAACACCGAATGTGTGATAAGAGACCTTGGGGCCCAGGTGGACAGTAGTCTCTCCTTTGATAGTCACATCACCACAGTAGTCAGGAAGTCCTTCTACGTGGCACACCTCATGTCATTGTTCCCCTCTATTCGGACACTCATTAGACCCATTGTAGAGTACAACGCCCCTTTTGGAATGTACCTCAACAAGACATCTGCAGCAGCTGGAAAGGCCACAGAAGTACCTCACAAAGAGGATTACTGGCCTCAAACAAATGCCCTACGCTGACCGCCTCAAAAAACTCCAGCTTTAGTCCGTAGCATATCGCCTACTCAGAAGTGATCTCTGCCCAACATATAAAGCTATGTCAAACCCAGAGCTGTTGGACATGCTACACCTAAAGAAATCCCAATCCCTCCGAGTTGCATGCTCTAGGGACCTAAATCTTGTCACCACAACAAGCAGGACTTACTGGAGGGATATATTCCTGTCCCAGAGACTTCCCATACTCTGGAACAGGCTACCCATCTATGTCAAGCAAAGTTCTTCAATAGCACTCCAATAAAAATCTTGATGAGTGGATGGGAAATAGGAAATACACCCTGGGGATCACTTCTGTGTCTCTGCTCGACAGTAGCCAGGAAAATAACTTTCTTGGGTGGCGTAAGCCTGGGAACCTTGTTGGCTAGGCTTACATAGGCCCTTGGCCCAATAGCCTAGTACCTACCTATGAACCTATTATGTTGAAGTATCCAAGGCTGAGGTCAACAGTGCTTACTCTAGAATTCGTTCATTGTTAAATGATTTATTTATCGATGCTAGAGTTGTCATGGATTTGTATAATTATTTATCTATGCCAGCCCCCCGGATTCCTATATTTTTCGGAATCCCAAAAGTCCACAAAAATTAAGGATCCCCCCCTATGAGACCATTAGTGGACACAAGAAACAGCATCACGTATCCCCTAGCCAAGTTCATCGACCATACTGTAAAGAAATATGTAGTCCAGGAGAGTCAAATCTGTAAAGACTCTTGGACGTTCCTTTCAAACATTAATGCATTAGACTTTCATCCGAATTATAACTTTGTTACGGTTGATGTAAAAGATTTATATTCCTCGATACTTCATTTGGAGGGAGTTGAGTGCGTCAGCTACATGAGGCGTAGTAAAGGTGCTCCATTAACCGAAATTTCACTTATCGAGGAACTAACTGATACTGTCCTTTCCCAAAATTTTCTAACCTTCAATAATAGATATTACTTACAAAAAATCAGTGTGGCAATGGGCTCAACTTGTGGTGCTAGCCTAACTAATTTACTAATGGCTTACTGGGAACAGCACTTCATTAAGAACATCTTACACTTTGCCAACCGAATTATATATTACACACGATTTTTGGATGACAGCTTCATGATTTTTGAAGGTTATGAAAAGGTTGCTTCTGATATGTTATTGTATTTTAATAGTACTACACAATTCTTTACATTTACATCGAATTTTAACACCAACCAAACAGCTTATTTGGACGTTGATTTAACGAAGGACATTATGAATAACTACTATAGTGCTAAAATATTCCGAAAGGAGACATATTCTAATGCATTCTTCCATTTTAGTAGTTGTCACACCCTACATCAAAAACAATCAGATGTTAAGGGACAACTAGTAAGAGCTGCCCGCATGGTAACGACAGATGAGGAATTTTTTATAGAATGTAACAACTTGAGAGATGTTTAAGAAAAAATGTTACCCAGAAACACTGACTAATGATCTAATCAGAGAAGTCCAAAACAAAAGATCTATTGGCATTTTTAAACCGATTTTGCACATTAAGGACATGTCTGTTGCTGATAATGAATTGGAGCGTATCATTGTGGTTCAGAAGAAGTTGTACAGTACATGTGCACTAATTACTAGATATAGCATCAATGCACCAGTCATTTATTCTATCATTAATAAGAATTGGTCATTGATTGTGAATGATACCATGCCAAGACAAAAATTTCAGGAACCACCGAGAATAGTTTTCCAATGAGGGCAGAATTTAAAAAGTTTATTACAAAAGAAACCCAGGGGCTTTAGTATGCAAAAGGGTATGTCCAAATGTAATATGTGTAATTATTGCAAGTATATGGACATAGGTCAATGTTTTACACTAAGAGGGCAAACTATTTGACTCAATTCAAGCTGAATTGTCAGAGTAAGGCAGTAGTATATGTGGCACAGTGCCTGGCCTTCTATATAGGGAAGACTGACCGCAGGTTGAGAGAACGAATTTATGAGCACATTTATTACATCAGTAGATCAAAAAAAGAAAGCGCTTTAGCCCATCACATTGGTACATACCCTGATCATGGCTTTAAATTTAGAGCTATTGACTGCATTACCTCAGATGAGAGAGGTGGCCCCCAATCACTTCTTCTAGAAAGATTGGAGCTTAGGTGCAATTGCGAACATATGTTTGCCAGTTCCCTGGCCTGAATGAAGTTTTTTCTATATTATGTGTACTGAAACTGAAAAGTCTGGAGAGATAAGCATGTCATACGCCAAAGTGTTATTACAAGTTATTTATTATTATCTTTTCATTTGTTTTAAATATCAGTTCAACACACGATGTATTTATTGCATGGTTACATTTGTACTGTTGCTTGGAACAATACTTAGTTTGTTCTTAGTTATAGTTTTATAGAGTTGTAGATAAAAACTTTTAGGAAATTATGAAGGAGAACATATTTTAATGTGGTATTTGGGGCTAAAGAATGTAGATATTTTGGAAAAATGTGTGTGGAAAGACGAGATTTTAGGGTTTGGATAATCACTCCTATATTTCTCCTTCACTGCCCCTAACCTCTACTCCTATCACTGTCTACCATTAGCAGACTAGTATGCAATTTTGTTTCCTCTCTCTATCCTTGGTCTACAACTATACCTGCTCCGCTTGAAGCCACTCACCTGCTTCATCTTCTCTGTCTGGGGTGCTCTGCTTACTGATTGTCTCCTTCACTACTTGCTGTATCCCGCTCCGTTCGCCCTACGGGCTCACTCCACTCCCATACCCTACCCCCAATTCCCACCCACCCCCAGTGCTGTTACATTTATACTTAACAAACCACACCTACTATACTTCCTATCACAACACCACAACTACATAGTTATAAACTCCTCCCCTTAACTCTATACCTTATCAGCACTAACCTACCCTACTCTTCTATAGCTTCTCTTTCTTACTCCTCTGCTTAGCACACTCCCTCATCTCCTCTATCCATTCTCCGCAGCTATAGCCATTACTCTTACATCTATCACTATATTCTTTCTACCCCTCTACCTACTCTAACTATCCTTCTATACCATATTAATTAACCTATCCTACACTTCAACTATATTCTAAACCACCTTTGACTTTACATTAACCTTACTCTGCCATTCCAAATGGCCTACTCACATAAACCTTTGCTTACATACTTTTTTCTGTCTTGTTTATTATTTATATTTCTAACCTCAACCTATACCCTCACTGCCTATGAGCATTATGTGCTGGACCATAAAGTGTCCCATCTACAAACTCTTCCAACCTTACTTCCCAACTGCCTCTCTCATTGTAACATTACCTCTACCTCAGCTTATCTGCATCCTAAGTTCCATAGATGTACTCATGTTACTTACCTCCTCAATAGGTTAAGCTCACCCAAACTTAATAAAATCTTAAAAACGTCTTTGATACTATCCAAAAACATTCTAACAGGTGGTGACATTCATCCTAATCCTGGCCCAACACCACTAACAGGTGGAGACATTCATCCTAATCCTGGCCCATCCTCACTAAATGTCAATCTACAAAAACAATTGCATAACAATGCTTCCTCCTCTTCTAGATTAGATAACTCCCTCAGAATAGCACATCTTAATATTCGTAGTATCAACAACAAAATTAGCCAACTGCATGCTCTCCTTCAAGCCCATGCATTCGACATTCTTTGTCTAACAGAAACTTGGCTAAAACCTATTACTCATGACCAAGAAATAATCCCACCTGGATACAATATCCTTAGATGTGACCGCACTTCAAAAAAGAGCGGCGGCATAGCAAGCTTGTTCAAATCTGAACTCCTTGTTTCTCCCTGTGATGTAGCACTACCCTCAAATACCAATGCTGAAACCCTTACTGTTCAACTCCAAATAAATAGCTCTAAATCAATCTATATAATCTGTTCATATATCCCTCCAGGAAATAATATTACCACCCTAGAAAACATACTTAGTAGCCTATCCACCCACCTTCCTCAAGAAACAATAGTACTAGGAGATTTTAATATAGACTGGACCTTATGCAATTCTTCCAACCCTAAGACCCATATAAATCTATTTGGTTTCACTCAAACAATAAATACCCCCACTAGAATCCATAAGCCTAGTACTAAAGAATCTACTCTTGACTGGATACTAATTAATAGTCACCCTGAAACTTACTTGACAGGATCTCTCCCGGATGACATTAGTGACCATATTCTAACCTACATAGTTAAGCAAAAGAAATTTAGCCCCAAAGACAACAATTTTATCATGTATCGATCTAAAAAACACTTCCAATCTGAGAACTTTATCAATGAACTAAAAGCCTGCAATTGGTCATTACTAAAACTACTCAATCTGGATGAAACTATCTCCTTCTTTAATTCTACATTCCTTCAAGTTCTAAATAGCCATGCTCCCACATTCACTCCTCCAGAGTCAGGACCAAAATAGCTCCTTGGCTTACAAAACAAACCAAAGAAAAAATGTTCCTACGGAACAAAATTTGGGCAAAATGGAGAACCTCCAAATGCCCAGCAGATCACCTCTACTTTAAACAGTTAAGAAATGCCGTCAAAAAAGATATAATCTTAGATAAAAAGAACTATTATTCCCATCTTCAACATTCAAACTCTAAAAATCCTCAAAAGTTTTGGTCTGGCATTAATAAACTTCTCAAACCAGGCCAGGCTAGAACTCCTTCTCCCAACTCTATCCCCCATAACAACCCTCTGCAAATAGCAAATGCTTTTAACAACTACTTCATTGAAGCCATTCAAACCCTTACTAAAACACTATCACCCCCTACCCCCACTCCTACACAACATACCAACGATTCTCTGCCCCCCTTTCATTTACAACCAGTACCAACTACCTTTATCTGCAAACTCCTTCAAAAACTTAAACCCTGCACCCCTTCTGCTGTCTCCCAGCAGAATACCTTCAAATTGCTGCTAAAGCCATCGCATACCCTGTTTCTATCCTTATAAACAGAACTATCTCAGAAGGTTACATCCCTTCCTTATGGAAAATCTCCCATATAATCCCCTTACACAAAGGAGGTAAATCCACTGATATCTCCAACTACCGTCCAATTGCTTTACTCTCCCCTTTAGCTAAAATCATGGAAAAATGTATCCACCATCAACTACTTTAGCACCTTCTCCACAATAACTTGCTTGCTAATTGCCAACACGGTTTTAGGCCCTTTCATAGCACTACATCTGCCCTGCTAACTTTTACTGACTGTATTAACAAGAATCGAAACAATAACTCTCTCTCATCTGCTCTATTTATCGATCTATCAAAAGCCTTCGACATGGTTAATCAAAACCTACTTATCAATGCACTAAAAGCCCAATATCTTGACCAACAAGCAATCCTTTGGTTTAAATCCTATCTTGAAAACAGAAAACAAGCAGTACTCTGGGACAATAAACTATCCCCACCCCTCCCAGTGGACACTGGAGTACCCCAAGACTCTATCCTAGGACCTCTTCTTTTTTCCATTTTCATTAATGATCTCCACACTGCTTTTCCTCAAACCTCCTGTATACAATATGCTGATGACTCTATGCTTATCTGTACTGCCAAGTCTTCCTCCTCCCTCCAGACCCTTACCCAAACTGTATTTAACAAAGTAGAAAAATGGTTTACCCAACGCTGCCTCCTCCTTAACCCCAAAAAACAAAACTTTTACTTTTTACTCCCACCCAAAAATCCCCACATATCCACTTTACCATTACCCTCTGACAATGGTACTTGTATTTCCCCTGACTCTACTGCTCGTCTCCTCGGCATAACTATTGACCATAACCTCAGCTTCG
Source organism: Protopterus annectens (assembly GCF_019279795.1). Classification (NCBI taxonomy): domain Eukaryota; kingdom Metazoa; phylum Chordata; order Ceratodontiformes; family Protopteridae; genus Protopterus; species Protopterus annectens. The sequence goes on along the minus strand of NC_056732.1, from coordinate 980,228,808 downwards.
ATGTCCATGTTAACAATACTATAAAAACCATCAATAAAAAACTAGGCTCCTGTATAGAATAAAACCCTTCCTTACCCCACTAGCTAGGAAATCTATTGCCCAGACTCAGCTTACTTTTACCCTGTTCTATGCATCTGCCATTTATACCAATCTATCTAAGCTTAACCTTTCCAAACTGGAAACTAGCTACAATAATATTACTAGATTTGCCACTGGATCCCCTTATAGAACCCACCACTGTCTCAACCTTCAGCAACTCGGTTGGTTAGAACTACAAAACCAACTACAATACAATCAACTGCTGATTGCACAAAAAATTCTGCACCACCCCACCAACACCCCTATCCTATCTAATCTGATCTCCCCATACAAAAATCTTACAACACTACGCTCAGCTAATAAGTTACAGATTGCCAACAATATATCTAATAACAAAGCAGGAGATTCACTCTTTTCCAATGTTGTTGGTAGAATCTGGAATAAGCTTCCAAATACGCTCACATCTCTCTCATCTACACAACTCTTTAAGAAACACCTCAAACATTACATGAAAAGACAATGGCTTTGTCCCTGCTCAAAGCCTGATTGAAAAATACTCTTCACTTTTTCTCCCCCCCCGTCATCTCATGCTTTATAACAAATACCCCACCTTGAAAGTCATTGACTATCAACTACTAACCCCTTCTTACCTGCATTTTGTCCTTCCTTGTCTCTATTTTTCTTTTTCTTACTTATTGGTTTTTATTTTTTCTCTCAAATGAATGTTGATGCTTAATTACTATGTTTAACTGTTGCCTGATTGTATTTGTAACCCCTCTATTGAATTAAGACATGTTTATCTCCAAAATCTACTCTAATGTCTCTGTACAGTATTCACAAAATTTACTTTCTTTACATATGCTGTATAATTTAAGCTAGTCATTTTTTCTAAGTTTTTAATGCCTTAATGTATTTGTGCATGGAGCTTTTCTCCCCGGGCCTCTGCTGAAAATGGATATGTATCCAGCTAGACTAGCCCGGTCAACAAATATAAAATAAAATAAAATAGTCATGTGACTTGTGTGGATTTACTTATATGTCTTTTTGGAATCACATGATTTTATAAGCAGATTATTTAAACTGTGGAATTAATTGTTTTTTATCTGAAGAAGTCTACTAAGAGTGACGAAAAGTGCTTCAAATAAATTGTTGTTCTTTACTAGTCGAGTGAGTTTTCTTACTGTTTTCTTTACTAAATAACGCAAAACATTTGAGTTTCTGACTTAATATACACCAGGAAAGTACAGTTTTGTACCTACCATAAATGTAGATGTTCGAGTGTATACCCTGCTGCAGTCATCACACTTGGGTTATCCTGTCATCAGGCGGTCCCCGCAGACGGCCTGAATTCCAAAGTCTTGGTCCGGCGTCGGGTGCTGTCGCTTCTTCCCTGACGTCAGTGCGCCAGGGGTATATAAGAGGCATCAGATGCCATTTTCTTCAGTTTTTCTTGCCCCAGATGTCAGGTGCCCCCCCAAAAGGTGGTCAGTAGATAGTACCAATAATAAAAGTTTAGCACAAACAAAACATCCCTCCAGCTATAAGCAAATACACCACAAAGGTTGTATCAGATTTTAAGGCATTGAAAGGTTTCAGTTAGGTCAGAGGGGATGGAGGGAGGGTAACCTGGACTGCAGCAGGGTATACACTTGAACATCTACATGTATGGTAGGTACAAAACTGTACTATGTTCATCGTGTTACCCTGCTGCAGTCATCACACTTCGGTTGAATCCCAAAGCTAAGGATGGGAGGTGGAGTCAAACAGGGTTAGAGGAGGCTAGAAGGCCCTGCAAAACTGCAGTGGCAAAGTCAGCTCTAGACTTAGAGTAAAGTGGTAAGTGACAGTGTTTGGTGAAGGTGTGTACTGAACTCCAAGTTGCAGCTTCCAGAATATCCTTGGTTGCCACCCCCCTGAGGAAGGCTGTAGATGTAGCTGCTGCCCTGGCGGAGTGGGGCCTTATGCTAGCAGGAACTGGTTTTCCATGATGGGTGTAGCAAAAATGTATGCAATGTCCTATCCATTTGGAAATGGTCTGTTTTGAGATCGCCTTTCCTTGTGATGCTGTAGCATAGGATACAGAAAGCTGGTCAGATTTTCTGAAAACCTTCGTTTTATCCAAGTAGTAACGTAGTTGCCTGTGAATGTCCAAGGAGTGCAGGAGTCTTTCTCCTTTGTTCTGTGGATTTGGGAAGAAGGTGGGTAAATGGATGGTTTGATTTAGAGCCACACTGGATACCACCTTTGGCATAAAGGAGGGGTTAGTTCGTAGAGAAACTCTGTCTTGATGAAAAATGAGAAAAGGCTCTACTGCCATGAGTGCCTGTAGCTCTGAGACTCTTCTGGCTGAAGTAATTGCTAGCAGCAGGGCAGTCTTCCATGATATAAACTTTAAATCAGCTGAGAAAGCTGGCTCAAAAGGTGGCAGCGTAAGTTTTTCCAGAACAAAGTTGAGGTCCCAAGTTGGTGTTGGTGCTGTCCTTGGAGGCCTAATGTTTTTGGCCCCTCTGAGGTACTGTCTTAGAAGTGGATGTGAAAATAAGGGAGGATCCGTGTTGTAGTGAGCTGAAATAGCTGAGGCGTGGATTTTAATAGATGAAAAAGAAAGCCCTTTGTATAACATTCTCAGTTAAATATTGTAGAATCTGAGGTATGTCCAGCTCAAGGGTATTTTGGCCTTTAGCTTGGTTCCAGGCACAAAATCTTTTCCATTTGTCTGAGTAGGCTTTCCTGGTGCTGGGCCTCCTGGCCTCCAGAATGACATCCATAACAGCTTGTGAAAGAGGAGCTGGCTAGTTGCTTAGGTGATTTGCCATGCAGCCAAATTTAAGGTTTTGAGCTGGCTGTGTAGAATCTGACTGTCTTGCTGTGTGAGCAGATGAGGAATTTGTGGTAAAATCCATGGTGGGCCCTGGGCCATGTTCCTTAGTAGTGGGTACCAGTGCTGGCGTGGCCAGTCTGGGGCAATGAGTATCATTCGGGGTCTCTCCATCCTGACTTTCAGCAGCACCTTTGTGAGAAGGGGCAATGGAGGAAAGGCATACACTGTCAGCATTTTCCAACTGAATGAGAGTGCGTCCACTTTCCAAGCTTGATGGTGAAATGTCCTGGTGCAAAATTTTGATAGCTGATAGTTTTGGGGGTTGGCAAACAGGTCTATACCCGGGCACCCCCATTTTTGAGTTATCATTGCAAATACTTGTGGATCCAGTTTCCACTCATGGGGATCCATGATGTTCCTGCTTATGTCATCTGCCAATGTGTTTCTTTTTCCTGGCAGGAATTGAGCTTATAATTGAACTTGGTAAGCCAGTGCTGTGTTCCACAAGGTCATTGCTTGCCTGCATACAGGGTAGGAGTGTGTACCCCCTTGCTTGTTTATGTACCACATTACTGTGGTGTTGTCTGTCCTTATTATAAGCTGTCTTGCATGTAAGAGGTCCTTGAAGGTTGTCAGAGCATTCTGTACAGCTAGCATTTCTTTTTGACTGATGTGCAGATTTCTTTGATCTGCAGTCTATATGCCTTGAACGCACTGTCCTGCCATGTGTGCCTCCCAGGCATAGTCCGATGCATCTGTTGTCAGTTTGCCTGGATGGGGGTAAAGGTGAAAGGCTGACCCTTGTTGAGGTGACATGCCTGTGACCACCATAGAAACTCCTGTTGAAGGCAGGGAATGAGAGGTATCATTGTTTCCAATCTGTGGCTGTGTTGAGTCCATACGCTTTTCAGGTACCATTGTAATTTCCTCATATGCAGTTTTGCAAATGGTATTAGTAGTATGCAAGATGCCATGAAGCCCAAGGCCTGCAGAATTTTCTTGCAGGGAGTTGGGTCTTTGTTGCCATTATTTTGAAGTATTGAGTTAGCTGTAATTGTTTGTCTGGCGTCAGATAAGCCATCTGGGCCATTGTATTCAAGCTGGCACCCAGGAATGTCATATTTTGTGAGGGCACTAGTTTTGATTTCTTTTCGTTTACTGTGTACCCTGGGCAACTTAGAAGGTGTTTTACAAAAGCCAGATGTTGTAAGAGAATGTCCTTGCTTTCTGCTTGGATGAGGGAGTCATCCAGGAATGGGTATATTTGAATTCCTCTTTGTCTGCAGTATGCAATTACTGGTGCCAGGCATTTTGTGAAGACCCTGGGCGCAGTAGATAAGCCAAAAGGCAGTGCAGAGAATTGGTAATGGGTTGAACCTGCAATGAAACGGAGGTATCTTCTGCAATTTTGTCTGATAGGGACATGCAGGTATGCCTCCTTGAGGTCCAACGTTACTAGCCAAGCTTTCTTGCCCAACATGGGAAGAAGCTGCTGTAGTGTTAGCATCTTGAACTTGGGTACTTGCAAGAAGGTGTTTAGAATCGAAAGGTCCAGAATGGGTCTCCAAGCATTGCCCTTTCTGGGGTCTAGAAAGTGCCTTGAGTAAAATCCTTGGCCTTGCTCCTGTGTAGGTACCAGTTGAATGGCTCTCATGTCCATGAGAGCTGTAATTTGTTTTTGTGCCTCTGCCCATTGATTTTGTGGCAGGTTTGGCATTCCTTTTATCCTTGGCAAGGTGTGGAAATGGAATCTGTATCGTTGTGAGATAATGTCTAGGATCCATTTGTCCTTTGTGATGATGCACCAGTTGTCTGCAAAAAGTGCTAATTTTCCTCCCAAGGGAGCTGCCAAGAGAGCTTTGCTTGGCAGTTTGAGGTTTAAGTCATTGTGTTTGTCTTCTAGTAGTTTGGGACCTGTCTTCTCCTCCATTCTGTGTTGCAGTGCCCCATTGGCGAGGTTTGTAAGGGATTTGTGCTTGACCTCTGCCCCTTGGGCATCTGTACTTACCCCTCTGTGGTCTGTCAGAAGCTGGAAAGGACCAATTTTTTGTTGGCCAATTTCTGCTGAAGTGTGGGGGTTGTACCTGTAAGAAATCTTTGACCGTCTGCATAGATTTTGCCTTATCCTCCATTTTCTTTAAAACCTCTTCTGCTTTAACTCCAAATAAGACATCCTGCTGTAAGGGTGCATCTAGTAACTTTGCTTTAACATGATCAGGCAGAGTTTGTTCCTTTAACCAAGCATGCCTACGTATAACAGACCCAGTAACAGCTGCTCTACAGGAAGCTTCCAAGGAATCAAATCCACATTGTAAAGTATGTTTGCCCACCTGTTCAGCTGCATGCAACAGATCCTGCATTTCCTTGAATTCAGACTGTTGAGGGTGCGTGCTCATCTTTTGTTTTATTTGAGACATTAGGAATTGCTAGTATTTCAGCATGTGAAATTGACAATTTAGTGCTCTCGTAGCTAGAGTAGCTGAGATGTAAACCTTCTTCCCCCACCTATCTAGTGCTCTGGAGTCCCTTTCAGAGGGTACAGGATTTTTAGCCATAGAAGCCTTAACCCCTTTGGGACCCTGGGAGATTGTCTCAGGGTCAGCAACAGGGATTTTGTAAAAGAATTTGTGCGAGTCAGGCACTCTGTAATATCTGTCTGGTTTGGCTGAAGCAGGAGGCAGAGAATCTGGATTTAGACTAGATTCTAAGTAAACATCATCCACAATGTCTAAAACTGGAGGGATAGCAAGTGGTCTGTGCTGGGGGAGTAAAAGAAACTCTCGGAGCCTTTTCTTTGAGTCGGAGTAGTCCTGACCTTCCCAGTGGAAATGTTCCCTCATGGTATGCAAGGTTTCCCCAAAGGAATAGTCTTCAGGGGGAGAAGCTGAGGGAATGGAATCTTCAGCATCAGAATCCTCATAAGGGGGAAAGGAGTAATCCTGTTCCTCAGAGGAGCCTGAGGAAATAAGACACTTGATCAGAGGAGGCATAATCCTCCTCTTGTCTAGGCCTTTTGTCTGGGGGGGGGGGGGGCCCTGACTAAAGAAATCAAATCTTCAGCCATTTTAAGTATCTGTTTCTTAGGCATGGGGCCTTGAAATGGAGACTGATGTGCAGCCTTTTTTGGTTTTAGAGGAGTCTTAAGCTTAGCATAAGATTTTATGGTGAGTCGGCCTGAAGACACCTTCTGTAACCGAAGGTGTTTCCACAGCACCGACTTCTCCTTCTGCAATGTTGTCGGTAGGGCCTAAAGAAAATGGCTGCGTCGGCCTAGAACTCTCTGCTTGAGAATCCAAAGCGGTCTGGGGTTGCAATTCTGCGGTCACCAGGGGCTGCGTAGGCACCTCACTGAAAACCGGAGAACCGGCGACCAGCCCAGCCCAGCCGAGGACTCGGAGTCTGGCTTGGATCTAGGCTGCCTGTCTTTATCTTTGCATTTTTTATGCACGCCAGTAGTCGGTTGCTCCGACGGCATAGTGTAATTAAATTTCCTAATGAAGTAGTGTCGTGCGAAATCAAAGCGTCGCTTTATAGTTCGCTTATTGAACCTAGCACAAAACCGACAACCAGTGACGTCGTGGTCTGGGCCTAGGCAAGGTATATAATAAGAATGAAAGTCCTTATGAGGTATTTGCTTCCCACAAGAAATGCAATTGTTAACTTTTTCTGACATCGGACTGAGGCAAGAAAAGGTTCCCCAATGGGGTACTTAGCTTTGAAGACTTCGGACTGAAATTCAATTCGAAAATCTCAGGTGTCAGCCGACCGGCACTTGCGAACTGCTTCTGCTTCGGGCACTGTGCGGCAAGAAAGACTGGAGAAAATGGCGTTGGATGCCTCTTATATACCCCTGGCGCACTGACATCAGGGAAGAAGCGACAGCAACCGACGCCGGACCAAGACTTTGGAATTCAGGCCGACTGCGGGACCGCTTGTTGACAGGATAACCCAAGTGTGATGACTGCAGCAGGGTAACACGATGAACATCAGGATGCCGATAGAAATCTTGTTATTCTAACAATGTCTTGCATGCGCGCGTGTGTGTGTGTGTATACACACACACACACACACACACACACACACACACACACACAGACAGTATTTAAAAAAAAAAAAACACTGTCCCTGATTTATAGTCTTGCCTGTTCATTACTCTTTGGCTTCTTCCTTATTCTTGTATTAACATATCCTAGTAAACACCTCTGAACTATCGACCACAAGGGCCTTTTTAAGCCTAGCCATGCATTCCAAATCTCTGACAAGTTAAAACACTTTGGCATATATCTGGAGTTAAACCTTGACAGTATTCCAAACAAATCTGCAGACCTGAGTATTGTCTAACCACACAACATAGTAAGAGGTATACACAGGGAGGGGGTCCCCACATGCACCATATTTAATAAGGTTTTGAAGCTGCTACTGGACTACTATCTTTCTTTGCATGGGTACAGGTTTTTATGCTGTGCCGTCAACACTTCAGACACTTGGTTCTTGATGTAGTTTCACACCAAACACAAATCCAATGGTACTTGTACTGACAGGTATTAGGAGAGACTGAATATGAGCATGTGTTCATTTAGCTGTGTAGTAATTGACCTCGTGAGAGAAACTGGTTTACAGATGAAAAGCTTCAAACTGTTAAAATGGTGGCAGTCTGTAAGTACTGTTACATACAGGAAACTTCTGTCCGAAGCTGCTATCATATGATTTCTGCAATGTTGTTTATGAGGTTCTCTTCTCTGCCTGCTTTGGTGGGAGAGACAAACTGACTAGCTTGCTATGCAGAGTCCTCTGAGGCACGCAGGACTTAATATTTTGTCTATGCAAGTAAAAGTCCTGGGAGGAAGATCTAGAAGTCTATGTGGGGAGGATGAATGAGCTAGCTAACACAAAAACTTTAATCTTGGGAAATGTTAAAAAAACTGATACCTTTGGCAGAGTCTAACATGGACATGGCCAGGCATTTTGTGTACATTTGTCAAAAATTTGAGTAGGAGAGAGAAAGGGAGGGATCAGGCAGAAAACTATTAATAAGGGCAGACAGTGGAAGCAATCTTGGAAATTTTGACTACAGGTATACCCTTGCTTGTGACTATATATCACAAATACCTTAACTGCTGGTTGTCAAATGGCATAACATACTTCCTTCGATAGTCTTCAGTTTGTTGTGGTTCCACCTTTTTGTGGTAGAGGACTTTGCTGCAAATTGTTTAGGCCGTTATTGTCAACTAAACCAAAATCAGAGCAGCAAACTACTCAGTCCAGTAGGCTGACATGGAAAATCTACAAGTATGCTGTCCTGAAAGGTGCTTTTGCCTAGTGGTTTTAGACCTGGCATCTACGTAGTGCATTGATAACACTATGCAGATAGCATTGATAACCCAGCATGGCATCTAAGAAGAGGCTGATGGTCACCTAGATACAAGTGGATAACATTTAGACTGTGGACAAGACACTGTGTGCATGAGGGACTATCATAGCATGTGTGATGCGGTTGTGATTTAAAAGTGGAATGATGCCTGCTTGCTGTGAACACCTTTTTGCTGCAGATAGCTCCAGTTACACTGGAAGGGAGCTGCTTGCTGTGAATGGCAAGTTAAGTGAATCACATGCACAGAACCAAAGAGCTCCACCCTGTGGTGAAAAGAGAACTAGGTCCGCAAGTCAGGTGTAGGCTGTGACATTTGACATAAGTGGAACTCTGACACTGGCTACCTTAATGTGATACAGAGGTGTACTGTATTACTCTTACTTGATCTCAGTTAGGAATGAGTGTGGTCTTCTTGCTTGTGGACAGCTATGGAACTATGACATCATCTGGGGTTAGGCCAGCATATACTATTGGGGCGAGGCAACGCTGATTACAGTGAAGGGGCAAGCAGTACCACACAGAATACAAATTAAAAAAAAAACAAAAAAAAACGCTACTTCTACTGTACAGGTCAATGGTCTGTCATTGTCATCAGATGTGTTTTCATGGTATGTTTGTACCCCATGTGGGAATAAAACTCTGCACGTTGTGTCTGAGGTAAAAACCTTTACCACTATGCCAATACCTGTTTTTCATGATTCGCACATCACAATATTCTTCTTTCGATATTTAACAGTTCTCTAATCTGGTATAAGAACCATATTATTTCACTGAACCATGTACATTCTACTTCATCATTTTATTTAACTATATCAGTGAAGCCCAATACATGTAGAGATTTCTGTAGGTATCTACCCTCAGCTGGTGTTCTATAGAAACGTCTTCCTTATTTTCTATAGTTTTAATCTCAACTTCTCCATATTCTTAATGTCTTGTTTCAATACATGGAACATATACTGTAGCCAGTGTAATTCTCACACCCTGCCAATAACCTCTCACCACTGTAAATCTTCCCTGCTATTTCTTCATGCATTCCTCAACCTTTATTCAGATACCCTCTTTAATTAATACTCATTTCTTTTGTTCTCCTACTATAACAAAGAAACCCTCCTTCCCACTTTCCTTTACAAAACCTTCATGTTCTCTAATAAAGTGCATTTCTTGTACCATCTTTGCATTACTAATCTACATATAGGTCAGTATTTTGTCTTATTTTTCCCCCTGTCCACAAAGCCATTAATGTTCCAAACTAGTAAGCCAAACTGTAATGTAGTAAAACATAACTATCACTCTACTTACATATGTTCTTTTGTCTTTCTGCTATGAACTTGTCCTAAATAGGCCGTTTCTATAATACTTTTATTAAAAACACACAATTCCCTCTCTACCCCAAATATAAACACTAACTACATACGTATTTTCTCACTGCAGCAATTACAACACTAAGTAAAAAAAAACACAGTTGTGTAAAGCTTCGTTTATTCTTTTCTAATCACTTGAACCTTGACTTACTGCTTTAGGCTGGCAACCACCTATTAAAAATCACTACTGTTTTTTTCACATGCCTGCAGCTAGCAAATTTACTTATGAATGCGACACTCTATCCTTGAGCTACTAGACTGTCAGACATTGCTACTTAGACTCTCTCATTTAGTATATTTCTCTCTGTGCACATTTTTAACATTTAACTTGATAGGTTCATAGGTTCATAGGTTCATACTAGGCTATCTGCCCTAGGGCATTTATAAGCCTAGCCAGTGTGTGTCTGGCTTTCGCCACCCATTTTAAATTAATTTTGCTATGCCCTTTTTTGAGGTTAGTATACTGTGCCTCTGTCTAACAGTGACACAGAAGTGATACCCGGGGTAAACCTACTATCTCCCATCCACTCATCAAGATTCCTCTTGAAGAGAGTCAATGAGGGACTCTGCCTAACCTGGACTGGGATTTTATTTCAGAGTGAAGGGAGCCTCTGGGTTATGAATCTGTCCCTCCAGCATGTCCTATTTATTTCAGTGCTGAGGTTCAAGTCTCTCGAGTGCGTAGCTCGATGGGATTTGGATTTTCTGAGGTGCAGCATGTCCATTAATTCAGGTTGGACATGGCTTTATACGTCAGGCACAGATCGCCTCTGAGCAGGCGGTATGCCACTGAGTAGAGCTGGAGTTTCTTTAACCGGGCAGCATATGGCACCTGTTTGAGCCCTTTGATCCTCTTGGTGAGGTACTTTTGGGGTCTTTCCAGTTGCTGCAGGTGTCTGGTAAGGTACATCCCAAAAGTGGCATTGTACTCAATTATGGGCCTGATGAGGGATGAGTAAAGAGGCACGATGACCTCCCCTGATCTAGATGTGAATCCCTTCATGATTAGGTGGGCTATATAAAATGTTTTTCTAACCACTTTGGCCATGTGGTTGTCAAATGAGAGATTGCTATCAACTTGGGTCCCCAGGTCCCTAATTACTTCTTCCGTACTTAATGGATTACCACCTGTGTGGTAATTTGTGGGCATTTTGTTTTTGCCAAAGGGGATGACTATACACTTTTTGGCATTTAGCTTGAGGCCATGGCTCTGGCACCAGTTGTCTGTTTCTATGAGGCCCTTTTGTAGGATGCTTGTGTCGGCTGGAGAGTCTATTATGGCGCCCAGTTTGCAGTCATCTGCGAACTTGGTCAGCCACAGTCCTTCCATGTTAGCTTGTACCTCCGAGAAATATATACCGAACAAGAGAGGTCCCAGGACTGAGCCTTGTGGGACGCCACTTGTAACTTTAACCATGTGGGTTCCGTCCTTGAGCCAGTTTGCAACCCATCTAGTGACATAGGGGTTTATATATTTAAGCTGGTGAGCTTATCTATAATGCCCGAGTGGGGTATTGTATTGAAGGCTTTTGCAAGGTCCAGGTAGGCTGTGTGGACCACCTTCCCCTCATCAATGGCCTTGGTGACTGTTTCAAAGAAATCGACCAGGTTTAAGAGGCAGGATCTGCCCTTAACAAAGCCAAACAGGGTAGGATCCAGTGTCTGTAGGTCCCCAATATCTTTACTTATGAGGTCGATGATGATCCTTTCCATAGCTTTGCAGACCAAGCTAGTCAAGCTTATGGGGCGATAGTTTCCAGGATCCGTTGAGGCACCACCTTTGTGGAGAGGGACCACTGTTGCTGTACGCCACTCTCTGGGTACATATCCTGTAGTAAGGCTGAGACTGAACAGTAGTTTTATGTTTGGGTTTAGTTCTTCTTGGAGTTCATGTAGGACGCAGCCCGGGACACCGTCTGGTCCCATTGATGCAGTGTTTTTTGCTTTGGAGAGGTCGGCTCTTACCTGAGCATCTGAGATGTCAGGGGGGGCAGCACTCTGCTGGGATAGATATTTGCCCTTCTGGTGGGGAAGGGGGGGAGACGTTTGCGCTGAACCTGTCCGCTAGGATGTTGGCAATGTCTGTGGGTTTGGTGTATTTTTTGTCATTTTGGACTAATTCTGAGCATATCTGGGAATTCCCACCCAGGTTCCTAACATAACTAAAGAAAGCCTTGTGATTATCCTTAGTGTCCTGTGCAATTTTTCTCTCGAAGCTGGCCTTAGACGATTTTATGAGTGCCCGTAGTTTTTTTGCTAATACTGATCAGAGATGCCTTCCCTTTTTGGGATTTTGCTCTATCATGTAGTAGCTTCCTCCTCCTATTGTATAGTTTTGTTTATGGCTGGGGTCCACCAGACAGGACGCCTAACTTTGGAGGATTGGGTCTTGGTTTTATTTGGGAATGCATGATCCATGCATTCCTGAAGGTGTTCATAGAATGCGTTTATAAAGGATTCTGCGGTCTGGGCCGTATTTTCCACAGGCCCAGGGGCTTTGAAGGATTCCACCTCGGTTTTGAGGAGTGTGAACTTTGCTTTAGAGATGTTTTTCACTGTGGTTTTCTGGGCAGGGGCTGGGGTCGGGATGTGAATATCTAGTGAGATTAGTTTATGATCTGATCTTACCAGTGAGGGATACACTTCTGGTCTGGAGCATAGAGTCCCCATGTTGGTGATGATCAGGTCCAGTATGTTTTTCCCCTCTTGTGGGAGTGGCAACAAGTTGTTCCATAGCATTTGAGTTTATAAATTCTAGGAACCTTTGGGCTAAGGTGTTGGAGCTAGAGTAATGCTCCCAGTCTATGTTAGGGTAGTTGAAGTCGCCCAATATAATAGTGTTTGGAGAGACCTTCATATTTTCCAGAGTTCTCAGGAAGGCCGAGTGGGGTTCCTGGGTTTGGGAGGGTGGTCTGTAGCAGGCTATAAACTGGAAGGCAGTTTTACCCACTGTTAGTTGCACATGGATAGTCTCTGATGCTTCATGCTGTGCCACCAACCTGGAGGTGTGGGCATCTTTGATGAATATTGATACTCCCCCTCCTTTTGTGGTTCGGTCCAAGTTTTGTGGCCGAAAAACATGGTATGAGGTATAACCTGGTAGTGCTGGGGTGCTCTCGGGAGCCTTGAACCAGGTTTCTGTTACTGCACAGATATTGATGTTCTCCATGCTAAGGAGAGTTTCGAGTGCGTGCATCTTGAGGTTTGGACTTCTGGCGTTGAGTAGCATTACTCTTTGTGATACCTATGGAGGTGGGTTTGTCTTTTGAGCCTTGCCTAAAAAAGGCACTATGGGGGTGCCAAGAGCCTTTGCCAATATCCGAAAGCCCAGGGGTGACAGGTGCAAGCCGTCCCTAGCGAAGCATCGTGGCTTGTCGAGCATGTCATCCCAGGCAGACAGGCATTGGACCCCCTTTGAATGACACCAATACTTAAGCCAATTGTTGAAATTGATCATCTTGTCTTCATATTGTGGCATCATTCTTGGTGAGGGTAAGATGCTACTCAAGGTCAGGGTCATGCGGCCTGGGCTACATGCTCAGAGAGCTCCTCTATGTCTCTTTTCATGTAGTCCAGGAGGTGCCTCAGGTCATTCACACCAGCATGGACAATGACTGAGTCATATTTGTACTTGCCTTGGAGTGACCTGAGTGCTTGTGTTATGTGGCGGATCCTAGCGCCGACAGGCAGCTCACATGACCTTCTCCTTGTTTAGCCTGGTGGCGGGACGTCAGTGTGCCTGATGATAGAGTCACCTATTACAAGTGTATCAGGTGTGTTGTTTAGCCTTAAGGGCTGTGACTGTTCAGCACACTGGCTTTGTGAGCTATGTGTTGCACGTGTTTTGTTTTGGGGAAGCGGTTGCTTGGGTGTCTGCTTTGGAGGTCTGTGCTGCTTAGGCAGATTTTTATTTAGAGCCTCCAGTATGTTTTGTGTGTTTATGTGTTTGGTTTGCTGTCGTGGTAGGTCTATGTGAGACTGGAATTGTAGTGAGTGTGGTTTCCTTCTCCTCCTGACTGGTTAAGCCAGTACTGAGTTGAGAGAGCTTAGCCTCCAGTTTGGCTATATGGTTGCATCTCTCACATGTGTTGGAATTTGTTGGGAGGAGGAGAGGGTTGTCTGTGTACATGAGGCAGTTGTAACATTGCCTCAAGATTCCCAGATTCACCAGCTGGACCGGAGAGGAGATTGACAACTGACCTTTGGACATGCTAGAATAGTATTGGGAATTCCTTTATAATTGAAAAAAAGGGCCAATGGGGAACCAAGTACTCAAGGGGAGTTTGTGAGGGTGTAGTGCTTTTAATTTTTTAGTGCTGACTTATATAATTGCTTTAGTGAGCAAGTGCCAGGCTTTAGAGTGGGAATAGGGTGTTTACTATGAGAACTAGATCAGTTCTAAGGGAAAAAAGTGAAGAGCAGACTTTGTGGAGCCGTGAATGGGTTAAACCCAATTAAGCGGTGCTGCCCGATGCTGCGCTATGCGCAAAATTGTGCAAAGCCGCGCTATAGTGGGTTTTATACAGGGGGACTTGAAAGAGCTAGAAATTGGCCCAAAACGGCCAATAGACTTCCAGATTCTTGTACTGGGAACACTCCTCCAGGGATAGATAGGCTGCTCCAAGCTCCCCACTGCCACTGGTGAACAAAAAAACCTCCCTTTATCCAAGAAAGGAAATGGGCAACACAGGAACTTTCCAAAAGTCCAGAATACAGCAAAGCCTGTATTTGGACTACTCTAGGTCAGGAAAGACAGGAAACGAGGATAATTTTTTTTTTGTTTTTTTGCAACTATTAATAGTTATTTCAAATGTTGTAGCTATTTCCAAAAAGTCAATCCTGTTAACTAGGTCAGTATTCTTTCAAACATTCTTTCAAACATCTACTGTTTTGTTAAGTTTACTTAGACAACTGTACTTACGTTCATCACTTGATTCAGACAATCCAGACAAGGTGGTCACTCTCTCTTGTAATTAAGTATAGCTTGTCAAGGAATGTAATTTGTACTCCACTAGCTCTAGGACAGATGGCCCTTTTTAATTAACAAGACTGGAATCTCTCATTCTGAAACATAACAAATGTGACTTCAAACAGCACCCAATATGAGACTGTTATTTTCTTACTGTACTTACTGATTTCAATTGTTATAAAATATCCTCCAGTGTGCATCTTACACTGCAGTTAAATCAAACATCCTTGTCAATACATATATACCACAGCATGTAATCTACTTTTCCTCACTCAGTGTAACACATTGTTTATGTGAATCTTGTTATATATCCTACTTTCAGTCAAGCACACTTGCCTCTAAATTTAATTTCCAGACCTAACGCAAGCATCACCAGAGCTAACTTTACACATTACTATTTGTTTCCATCATATAGTTTTCTTTTTTATTCATCATTCCGTTACTTTTTTCCCTTTAATCCTCTCACTGTCCAGATGACCTTTACTGAAATCAGCAAATAAGTCATCTTAATGTAGATGTAATGTAATGTAAAGTAATGTAGATGTTTGAATGCTCAGTGCTGCTGTACCTTCAAGCTAAATGAGTTCTACCACGGTAAGGATGCAACAGCCATCCAACTTCCAAAGTTTAAGGGTATCTACCACCTGCCCAAACTGTTAATCATTTCAAGCAGAACTAAAGAAAAACAATAGTTAGGGTGCCATGCCATTCAGAGGTTTCAAACCAACATAAAAATAGGGAGGCCAGAAGCCTGAAAAAGTAATTGTTAGGAAGATAAACATAAAAGTTCACCATGACAAAAAACATACAAAAATAAGTTGGAGGGAGGCAGATAGTGGCTACTGCAGCAGTGTTCTTTCAAACATCTACTGTTTTGGTAAGTTTACTTAGACAACTGTACACTTGATTCCTGCTGCAGTAACCTTAGCTATATGGTAGACTACCATAACTTATACTGAATGGGAGGAGGAAGGATGACAGTCTAGAAGCACCTGGAGAATGGCCTCAGCAAAATCTATTCTAGACCTGGAAAAGGAATACAGTTTGTAGTGCTTTGTAAAGGTACATACAGAGGTGTTACTGTGTCTTGAATACTTCTAGAATGTACCCCTTTGCAAAAAGCCATAGATAAAGTCAAGCCCTTAGAGTGAACCCTAACCCTGCCTGGACTTGCCTTATTGCACTGGGTATAACAAAAGGTAATAGTATGAGATGACCATTTGGGGAGAGTTTGTTTTGGCAATGTTCTTTTTATTAACTTAATAATAAATGAATAAATGAACAGAGTTTCTAAACATTTTACTTTTGTCAACATAATATTCTGTCAATATAATATCAGAGTTGTCTGTGGACACCCAGAGCATGAAGAGTCCCGTCTCACCCATTTTTAGATTCTGGAAAGAAGACAGAGATGGACAGCTTGGATCAAAGTACTCTCTGATACCATCTTAGGCATAATGGAATAATTAATTCTTAAAAATAAATAAATATCTTTGTGGATAATGACATAAGGTTGCCCCACCATAAGAGTTTGCAACTCAGATAGTCTTCCTGTAGAATTCAGAGCAATCAGCAAAAAGTACAGTTGTGTACCTACCATAAATGTAGATGTTAGAGTGTATTCACTGTTGCAGTCATTACTCTTGGGTTATCCTGCTGGCAGGCTACCCGCAGTCTGCCTGAATTCCAAAGTCCTGGTCCAGCGTCGGTTGCTGTCGCTTCTTCCCTGACGTCAGTGCGCCAGGGATATAAAAGATACAGCCGACGCCATTTTCTTCAGTTTTTCTTGCCCCAGATGTCACGTGCCCCCAAAAGGGTAGGCTAAAAAATTATGCCAATAAACATGCATGCACTAAAGTAAACATTTCCTTCATCTACAAGCAAATGCACCACATAGGTTGTATAGAATAGAGAAGTACAGATGAGACCCAGCAAAAGAAAGGGGGATGGTGGGAGGGTAACCTGGACTGCAACAGTGAATACACTCGAACATCTACATTTATGGTAGGTACACATCTGTACTATGTTCATCGTGTTTCACTGTTGCAGTCATTACTCTTGGGTTGAATCCCAAAGCTGAGGATGGGTGGCTGGGGCTAAATGGGATTAGAAAAGGCTATGAGGCCCTGCAGGACTGCAGTGGCAAAGCCTGCTCTGGATTTAGAGTAGAAAAGTAAGTGGTAGTGCTTTGTAAAAGTGTGCACTGAACTCCCAAGTTGCAGCCTCTAAGATGTCTTTGGTTGGTACTCCTCTGAGGAAGGCTGCTGAAGTGGCTGCTGCTCTGGTAGAATGTGGCCTAATGCCCTTAGGCACTGATTTGCCATGTTGAGAGTAGCAGAAATGAATAAAATGTCCTATCCATTTTGAAATGGTCTGCTTTGAGATGGCCTTTCCTTGTGATCCTGCAGCAGATGCCACTAAAAGTTGCTCAGTCTTTCTGAAAGCTTTAGTTCTGTCCAAGTAGAAGAGTAGCTGTCTGTGTATGTCCAAAGAATGCAGAAGTCTCTCTCCCTTGTTCTGTGGGTTTGAATAAAAGGTAGGTAAGTGAATGGTTTGGTTAAGGGCCACAATGGACAGCACCTTAGGCATAAATGGCGGGCTTGTCCTCAGAGAAACCCTGACTGCATGGAAAATAAAAGGTTCCACAGCCATGAGTGCCTGTAACTTCGAGACTCGTCTTGCAGAGGTTATTGCTAGGAGCAGAGCTGTTTTCCAGGATAAGAATTTTATATCAGCTGTTGAGGCTGGCTCAAAAGGAGGCAGTGTGAGTTTTTCCAAGACATAATTGAGATCCCATGCAGGTATTGGTGCTCTCCTTGGAGGTCTTATGTTTTTGGCCCCTCTGAGGTACTGTCTTATTAAAGGATTAGAAAAGATAGGTGGTTCTGTATTGTAGTGGGCTGAAATGGCAGAGGCATGGATCTTAATTGATGAAAAGGATAGGCCTTTGTCCAGCATCTCAGTTAAGTATTGTAAAATCTGAGGAATATTTGGTACAAACGTGTCAATTCCTTGTGCCTGGTTCCAAGCACAGAATCTCTTCCATTTTTCTGCATAAGATTTCCTGGTACTGGGCCTCCTGGCCTCCAAAATAACATCCATCACAGCTTTGGAGAGATGAGTGTTCTGAATGGCTACATTATCCACCATGCTGCCAGACTTAAGGTCCTGAGTTGGCTGTGCAGGATCGGATTGTTTTGTTGGGTCAGTAAGTGAGAAATCTGAGGCAATGTCCAGGCTGGACCTTGAGACAGGTTCTTTAGGATTGGGTACCAGTGCTGGTGTGGCCAGTCTGGGGCAATCAGTATCATTTTTGGCTTCTCTCGTCTGACCTTTAGGAGTACCTTGGGGAGGAGAGGCAGTGGAGGAAAAGCATATACTGTTAGGTTTTTCTAGCTGAAGGATAAGGCATCCACTTTCCATGCTTGCTTGTGATAAGCCCTTGTGCAGAATCTCTGTAGTTGGCAGTTGTGAGGGGAGGCAAATAGATCTATGTCTGGGCATCCCCATTTCCTTGTTATCATGCTGAAGACTTGTGGATCCAGTTTCCACTCGTGGGGATCGATGAGGTTTCTCTGCTTGGTTCATCTGTCAGAGTATTTATCTTTCCTGGCAGGAATTGTGCTTGCAGGTGAACTTGATAAGTCAATGCTGTGTCCCACAAAGTCATGGCTTGTCTGCAGAGGGGGTAGGAATGAGTGCCTCCCTGCTTGTATGACTGTAGTATTGTCTGTCTTTATCAGTAGTTGCCCTGGATGAAGTAGATCCTTGAAAGCTGTCAGGGCATTCCGAACAGCTAGCATCTCTTTTTGATTGATATGAAGATGCATCTGGCTTGCGAGCCATGTGCCCTGAATACATTTTCCTGCCATGTGGGCTCCCCAGGTATAATCTGATGCATCCGTTGTTAGAGTCTGCCTGGCTGTGGGTAAAGTGAATGGCTGTCCCTTGTTGTGGTGACAAGCCTGTGCCCACCATCGAAACTCCTGTTGCAGTCTGGGAATGAGGGTAATTAATGTTTCCAGGCTGTGGCAATGTTGAGTCCAAACACTTTTTAGATACCATTGTAGTTTCCTCATATGCAGTCTGGCATATGGAATTAGCAGAATGCAGGATGCCATGAAGCCCAAAGCCTGCAGGATTTTTCTTGCAGATAACTGGGTCTTTGTTACCAACATTTTGAAGTAAGAAGTCAGTTGCTTTTGTTTGTCTGGCATGAGATAAGCCTTCTGGGCAGTTGGCATGAGATAAGCCATCTGGGCAGTTGTATTTAAGCTTGCACCCAGGAATATTATCTCTTGAGAGGTTACTAGTTTTGATTTCTTTTCGTTTACTGTGTACCCTAGGCAAATTAGTAATCTTTTTACAAACACCAGATGCTTTAGTAGAATGTCCTTGTTCTCTGCTTGAATAAGGCAGTCGTCCAAGTAAGGATATATTTGAATTCCTCTTTGTCTGCAAAATGCAATTACTGACGTCAGGCATTTGGGAGCAGTAGATAAGCCAAAGGGCAGTGCAGAGAATTGGTAGTGCATTGAGCCAGCTATGAATCTGAGGTATCTTCTGCACGATTGTCTGATCGGGACATGCAGGTATGCCTCTTTTAGGTCCAAAGTTACAAGCCAAGCCTTCTTGCCCAGCATGGGCAGAAGCTGCTGCAGAGTCAACATTTTGAATTTTGGAACGTCCAGAAATGTGTTTAGAATAGACAGGTCCAGTATTGGCCCTCCAGGCTTTGTCCTTTCTGGGTACCAAGAAAAGTCTTGAGTAGAATCCTTGTCCCTGCTCTTGCTGTGGTACTCGCTGAATGGCCCTCGTGTTCATGAGGGATGAAACTTGCTTTTGTGCCTCTGCCCATTGATTGTGAGGCAGGTATGGCATACCTTTTGCCCTTGACAGGGTGTGAAAGTGGAACCTGTAGCCCTGAGCCACTATCTTCAAGACCCATTTGTCCTGTGTTATGTGCCAATTTTGTGAAAAAAGTGCTAGTTTTCCCCCTAAGGGGGCTGCCAAAAGAGAAGTGCTTGGTGCTGGCAGTGGAAAGTCATTGGGACTGTTTCCTGTATGGCTGTGATTTGTCTTCTCCGCTTTTGGAGGTAGAAGCACCCCATTATTTAGGCCTGTATGAGCCTTGGGGCTGGGATCTGCCTCTGGCGCATCTGTATCTGCCTCTTTGTGGCCTGTCTGGCACTGGAAAGGACCAATTCTTTGTAGGCCAGTTCCTGCTAAATCTGGGTGGCTGCACCTGTAAGAAATCCTTAACTGTCTGCATGGATTTCACTTTGTCCTCCATTTTCTTCAACACCTCTTCTGCTTTAACACCAAACAAAGTATCATGCTGTAATGGAGCATCTAATAATTTTGCTTTAACATGATCAGGCAGATTCTGTTCCTTTAACCAAGCATGCCGCCTAATGACAGAACCAGTAACAGCGGCGCTGCAAGAGGCCTCCATAGAATCAAAATCACATTGCAAAGTATGCTTTCCCACTTGTTCAGTTGCATGCAATAAATCTTGCATTTCCTTGTTTTCTGCACATTCAGAATTTGTTAACAATTTCTGCTTAAGCAGTGACTTTAAGTATTGCTGATATTTAAGCATATGAAATTGACAATTTAAAGCCCTCACAGCCAAGGTAGCAGAAGTGTTAAAATTTTTCCCCCATCTGTCCACTGCCCTTGAATCCCTATCAGAGGGGATAAGGTTTTTTGCAGTGGAAGCCTTGACCCCTTTGGGACCCTGAGAAATAGTTTCTGGGTCAGCAGCAGGGTTTTTATAAAGAAATTTATGTGAATCTGGAACCCTGTAGCATCTGTCTGGTTTAACATGTGCAGGGGGTAAAGATTCAGGTGACAGGCCGGACTCTGAAAATACATCATCTACAATGTCTAAAACAGGAGGGATAGCAACAGGCCTGTGCTGAGGTAGTAAAAGAAAGTCTCTGAGCCTTTTCTTAGATTCTGAGTAATCTTGGCTTTCCCAGTGGAAGTGCTCCCTCATGGTATGCAGAGTTTCCCCAAAAGAATAATCCTCAGGAGGGGAGGCTGAAGGGATAGATTCTTCAGCATCGGATTCCTCATAGGGAGGAAGGAGTATTCCTGTTCAGAAGAGGAGTCAGAGGAAATGGAAACCTGATCTGAAGATTCATATTCTGTCTCTTGCCTAGGCCTCTTATCAGGAGGGGGATGGAAACCCCTGATCAAAGTAATTAGGTCTTCGGCATCTGTTTCTTAGGCATGGAGGCCTGTCCACGGGCTTGCTGTACTTGTTTCTTTGTCTTTAGTGGTGCTTTAGTCTTTGCCTTTGAAGCTGTAGTCGGTTTTATATATAACTGTGTAGGCCTGAAAACACCCTTAGAAGCCGATGCCTGCTCAGTGGCTCCGGACCCATCTGAGGGAATATTTTCCAAGTGTCCAATACCTTGAGTTTCCAGAGGCCTAGTCTGCTCCACGTGGGAGTCGGAAGCGGCTTGTGGCTCTGAGGTAGCAGGCGTCGGGGGCTGCGAAAGCGCCTCACTGAGAACCAGCGACTGGCTTAGAAGAAGCCTCGTTGTCAGTCTTGGACCTCGGATGCCTGTCCTTTTCCTTGCGTTTATTGTGAATTGCGGTAGCCAGATGGCTATCTGACGACATTGTGTAATTAAATCTTCGGCCAAAGTAATGAAATGCAAAATCGTACCGACGCTTAATAGTGCGTTGGTTAAATCTAGCACAAAACCTGCAATTAGCAATGTCGTGATCAGGGCCTAGGCAAGGAATACAATAAGAATGGAAGTCCTTATGAGGTATTTGCTTCCCACAAGAAATACAATTATTAACTTTTTCTGACATCGGTCTGGAGCAAGAAAAAAGTTTCCCCAACGGCTTTAAATGAAGACTTCGGATCTGAAATTCGAACACGAAAATCTCAGTAGTCAGCCAACCGGCACTTGCTAACTGCTTCTGCTTCGGGCACCGCGCAGCAAGAAAGACTGGAGAAAATGACATCGGCTGCATCTTTTATACTCCTGGAGCACTGATGTCAAGGAAGAGGTGACAGCAGCCGATGCCAGACCAGGACTTTGGAATTCAGGCCGACTGCAGGTAGCCTGCCAGCAGGATAACCCAAGAGTAATGACTGCAACAGTGAAACACGATGAACATCCATGGCCTTAAGCTCAATGCCACAAAAGTGCATTTGTCATTCCCTTTGGGAAAAATTCGGTGCCCATGAACTACCACATAGGCTGTAGTCCATTAAACACCGAAGGTGTGAGAAGAGACCTGGGGACACAGGTTGACAGCAATAGGAAATATAGGACATTTTCTAGTGTCACATTGGTTCTTTTCAATTTAATTACTTGAAGTTATTTAATTCATTCTTTTTCATATACACATATTGTTATACTATTGTACATATTTGATAATAAAATAATAATATATGGAATTTATTAGTTTAACAATAATAATTATGAAGGCAATGATTGTTGATGTCTTGTTTTAATGTTCAAGATGTGTATAACAAAATGATGGCAGAGCACTTTAAATTTACTTAGAAAATGTTTTGATTGATTAATTGGTGCTGATTAACTAAGAAAAGATTTGTATAAATAAGAGTTAACAGCACCATATATTTGTGATCTATTTGAAGGCGAAAAGCCGAGGTACCAGATCGCAATAAACGCTTTACTGGCATGGTGCTGGCTTCTTTCGTGTTGTTATTCGTGACAGCAACCTCTTTTCTGATAACCACAGTGTCACTGTAGTCAAAGTCCTTCTATGTGGCACATCTCATTACAAAAGGTTTCTCATACAGGGAAAAAAAGAGGTCATAATCCCTCTACTCGTCCCTCATTAGACCTAATGTAGAATACAACGCCCCATTTGGTATGTACCTCACTAGACATCTACAACAACTGGAAAGGCCACAAACATACCTCACTAAGAGGATCTTAGGCCTTAGGCACATGCCCTATACGGACAGACTCAAAAACTCCAGCTATACTCTGTCTCTTATCGCCTACTTAGAGGCGATCTCTGCTTGACCTACAGCTGCTTGATATGCTACACCTAAAGAAATCCCAATCCCTTTGTGCTACCCCCTCCAGGGACCTTAAGCTCGTTACCATAATAAAACAGAACATGCTGGAGGGACAGGCTCCTAACCCAAAGACTTCTCATACTCTGGAACAAACTTCCCATTCACGTCAAGCAAAGCACTTCACTGGCTCTCTAAGAGGGATCTTGATGAGTTGGGGGGCAATAGGAAGTTCACTTTGGGTATCACTTCAATGGCCTTGCTTGACAAGGGCACTGGGAACAAACTTTGGGCGGCATGATACCAGGGAATCTTCTTGGGCTAGGCTTATATAGGCTCCAGGACCATTAGCCTAGTACACACCTATGAACCTATGAAAGTAGGACCAGTATATATGAGGAAGCTTGCAGAAATTGCACTTGGGTGTTTCCAGAGTAAGGGTAAACCACTGTTGCTCTAAGCCAGAAGGGAGTTAACAATTCTGACAGGACTTCTGAATTTTCAGAATGACCATGGCTATCCGTTGAAAGTGTGGAAAACCATACAGCACATTCCTGAAAAGAAAATTCATCTGTTCTCCAGGCCTTCTTGCATGGAGTCTTAGAGCAGATTTTTGCTAACTGATTGTTGTGAATGGAGGCAAACAGATATGAGGTATTTCCAACAGTTGGATCAATTGCTGGAAGACCCCTTTACTCAGTATACATGTGTGAGGGTCTGTCTTAATCCAGCTCATCTGGTCTGACATAAAATTTTGTTTTGATGGGAATGTAAGATGGCTGCAGAGTGAAAGGTACTGAAAATTTATATCACAGGCTACCATGGCTAGTCTGCACAGAGAGTAAGTTTTGTTTCCCCCCAGTTTATGCACCATATATTATTATTTTGGTGCTGTTGGTAAATCACCTGTAATGCTTCTGGGACCCTAAAATGATCGAGAGAGTAGACCGCATTTACTACTGACATCTCTTTTATGTTTTTGTGTTCTTGGTTTGCCTTTTTTGTTCCAAAGACCCTGCACATTTACTTCCATATACACTGCTCTCCAAATAAGTCTGATATTTCTATAGTTACAGACTGTGTTGGAGATGGAAGAAACAAAGGGAAGCCTGGATTCAAGTAAAACTGGTGTCTCTACCAAGGAAGTTCCCTTTTCACAAACCCCAAAACAGGTGATGCTGATTTTGGGACAATACTGATTTTAGGCACCAATTAATTTTTCTCAACTGGGAGTCTGGCTAAAGGAATCATGAGAACCATGGATACCATGAAACCAAATATCCTGAGAAATTCCCTTCCCTTCCTGAAGCCTTAGATCTAGATATAGGACTTTTTTTCCTGTAGAAGAAAAACTCTCTGAACTGAGGTATCTGAAGCTGTCCCAGTCAAACAATCATGTGAAAAGTCAAGCATGACTTTTGGATGTTCTCCTACAAACCCCAGCCTGTGCAGGGTATCTCTCACCAAGGTAAGAGACTGCAGACACTTTGAAAAATACTCTGCAATGATAAGCAAGTCATCTACATAAAGAAAATTGTGAATACCTTGTTGTCTGCAGCAAACTGGAACAAGACACTTTGTGAATACCGTTAGTGGATAATCCAAAGTGTAATGCACTGAAATGAAAGTGTGATTCAGACACAGAAAACCTTAAACATTTGAAATCTGGTGTTATAGGAACGTGATGACAAAACCTCTTAAATCTAGGGTCACTAAAAACTTGAAAGGAGAATGAGAAGTAACAGGTTGTGAAGTGAAAGCATTCCAAACTTTGGAACTTTCGCAAACTAATTTAGAAAATAAAGCTCTAGGACCTGTCTCCAGTGTACTTGTTTCTTTATCAGAAATTTTTAAATACAAACCTTCTTTCTGCAAAGGAGGAATAGTAGACGCTGAATGACAAGGGAGATTTATCAGGTGGATGAGGAAGAATCTCCTGAAAAGGGACAAGAGATTCTCATATGTATCCCAGGTAAATAATTTTCAGAATCCATTTGTCTGAGCCTATCTGTTGCCAAAAAGAAACACATGGGCAGAGTTTGGGGGAATAATTAAGGGCTTGCCAGGATAGGAAGTAGGGAGGGATTTTGTGGATAGACATTCAAACCTGGTAAGACTACTATCATTGTGGAAAACTCATTTCTTGCCATTACTTTTTAAAACTCTGCTCAACAGCAGTTTGCTATATCTGCTTATTTTGCTTTTTGTTAAATGTAGCAGAGATGTTTGTAAAGCCCCTGATAAATTGGAATAAGGAAAACTCAACAATTTGATAAACTCCCTGAATTAACTTCTCTCTCTCATCACACTTTTTAAGGACCTCTGCAGCAGACAGTCCAAATACAACCTATGTAAGGCAGTTTAACATCTTTAGAAAGGTTTTGTGCACACAACTAAGTAAACTTTCTCATAACAGTTCCAGCAGCAGCAGAAGCTCTGGAAGTGGTATTAGCTAAATTATACGCACACTTCAGAGTGTTTTGGCACTTGAGACACAAAACCAATAAGATTACTCAAATATGACTTTTCCTCAGAAAAGGGAAACTACGCTATAATGTTTCTTATAACTTCAAATGCAAGCATATGCGTAAACATATGAGCTTGACAATTAAGAACCCTAGAAACAAGTGTTGCAAAAGACCATATTTTCCCCCAAATCTTTCAAAGGCTTTCCAGTCATTTATGAAGGGGGGGGGGGGCACTCGTGAGGTATGAGATTAGCTTTGCTTAGCCTGTCCGCTATGACGTTGGACTTCCCAGGGATGTGCGTTAGGATTAGCATGTAACATATGTTTAGCAGCAACAACATTTACAAAAGAAATCACTGCAGAGTCAGACCTGGTGTTAGACCCTCGGCTCTGACTCGGCCATTTTCTAAAGCTCGAGAGCTACTTACTGGCTCGAGGCCTCCCTATATCCCACAATGCCTGGTGCTAGACCCCCAGATCTCGTTTGGAAGACCTAACACCAAAATAATACAAGAGGACAACTGTCCCAAAAGCAAGACTTCAGCTAGAGGGCTGAAGAAAAAGGTAGAGGACATAAAACGGTCCATCTAGGCTAGGGGGAAGGAGGATGGGACGCAAGAAAGAAGGCGAGAAGAAGACAACTAACATGAAACGTTATGGTAGGTACATAACTTCTTAATGTTAAGTTGTCTCTCGCGCCTTCATTCTTGCTGGTTGGGACAGCGTCCCTAGCACCTTAGTCCTGGGTGGCTCATCGGAACAGACTCTTGAGCACAGTGGAACCAAAATCAGCTCTACCCCTACAGGCCACATCCAATTTATAATGTGAAATGAAGGTATGAGGGGTGGCCCATGTGGCCGCCGCACAAACAGCTTCCTTTGGTAGTCTTGCTTGAAAGGCTACCGATGTAGCTAAAGCCCTAGTAGAGTGGCCTTTAGGTTTAGCAGGGAGTTCTTTATGCCTCAACTGATAAATAAGGGTAATAATAGAGGACAACCACCTGGATAAGGTTACTTTAGACAGTGGTCGACCCTGCTTACCCTCCGCATAGGACAGGAAGAGTTGGTCTGATTTCCTTATTTGCTCAGTCCTATGCAAATAGAAACGTAATTGCCTATGAACGTCCAAACTGGTGTAATTTGTGTTCAGCTTTGTTGGAATAATTTGGAAAAAAGACTGGCAGATCGATGGATTGATTCAAATTGTTCTCGGTGGGGACCTTAGGAAGGAACGAAGGATTAGTCCTGAGCGAAACTCTATCCTTATGGAAAACTAGATAAGGAGGAAGAACACAAAGGGCTTGAAGTTCAGAAACTCTCCTCGCTGAAGTAATGGCTATCAAAAAGAGGGTTTTCCAAGTAAGCAATTTCAAGGAACAGGAAGCTGCCGGTTCAAAGGGAGGAAGTATCAAGGAAGCTAGGATCAAATTTAAGTCCCACGGAGGCGGGGGATCTCTCACTGGAGGCCTGAGCAAGATTGTTACTTTCAGAAAGGCTTTGCAAAGCTTATGGGACATAATGCTGGTTTCTGACAGGCCCGTATGGAAATTAGAGATTGCCACTAATTGAACTCTAATGGTGGCCGACGAGGAGCCCGCTTGAAAAAGTTCTGCTAAGAAGTCCAGAACATTATGGACAGGGGCCGTGAAGGGATCTATATTTCTAGCCTCTGCCCAGAAAGAGAAACGTTTCCACTTACTAGCATAAGTCTTCCTGGTTGTAGGTTTGTGCGAGGAAAGGATAATCTCACGCACTGAACTGGAAATACTGGGAAGCCTGGCTAAGGTTGGAAATGGAGCAACCAAGTAGTGAGGTTGAGAGACTGAAGAGACTGATGCAGCCTGCCTGACTGATGCCCTGGACAGTCCTGCCCTGAAAATGCCCTCCCCCCACCCGATCAGGGAGGCATCCGTGGTCACCGTGGCAACTGGAGGAGGAAGGACAAATGGTCTGCCCTGGGATACTGATGGATAGACCATCCACCAAGCCAAGTGGTCTTTGCATGACTGTGTGATTATTATCTTGTGAGACAAAGGAAGTTGTTGAAAGGACCATTGGGTGAAAAGCATCCACTGGAGAATCCTCATGTGAAAACGAGCCAGGGGAACTAATATGATCGCTGCTGCCATGAGACCTAAGGTTTTTAGGACAAATCTGGCCTGAATCTTTCTGCATCATAATAATACCTGTACATGTCGGCGAATGTCTGCCACTCTGTCTACTGGAAGCCTTGCAGATAGATCTTTCGTATTTAATCTTGCGCCTATAAAGGTTAAGGACTGACAAGGCAACAATGCAGACTTTTCGAAATTTATTGAGATACCTAGGTTGGAGCATGTTTGGATGGTATAATCCCTGGCTCTTAGCAATTGATGTCTGGTGGTAGCAGTAAGGAGCCAGTCGTCTAGATATGGAAACACCTGGAATCCTTGCCGTCTCAGGTGAGCAGTAACCACTGCCATGCATTTGGTGAACACCCTGGAGGCTGTGGTGAGACCAAAGGGCAGGGCTCTGAACTGGTAATGACTGGCTCCCAGCCGGAAACGGAGAAACCTTCTGGAGCGCCTGTCCATTTTGATGTGGTAGTACGCATCCTGAAGATCTATGGAGCACATCCAATTGTCCTGACCCAAAAAGGGTAGAATGGACTGAAGCGTGACCATCCAGAACTTCGTTCATTGAACAGACTTGTTTAGTCTGCTGAGATCCAAAATAGGTCTCCAGTCCCCTGTCTTCTTTGGTACCAAAAAGAACTTTGAGTAAATTCCGGATCCTTGCTTGTCTGCTGGGACTTGTTGGATGGCCCGTTTTTTTAGCAGTCTTGAAATTTCTTGTACTGCCTGTTCCCTTAGACTGGGTGGAACATCTGGGACGGGGTTGTTTGATTTTAAGGGAGTGTGGACAAACAGGATTTTGTAACCTCCGGATATGATAGAATGTACCCACCTGTCTCGAGTGATGAGACGCCAGGCTTCTGGGTACAGAGACAACCTTCCACCGACTGCCTCCGAAGGCGGACAGCCGGGCAGCCCCTCAGGGGTGCTGGAAGGGCTTGTCAGAGAAAGATTATCTGCTGCCCTGATTCTGCGGACCCCCTCTGCCCCACGGGCGGCGTCTATTGTTGTTCCCTCCTCTGCCTCTGGAGGGAAACTCACCACGTGTGTCAAGCACGGCTCCCTGGGGTTTCCGGAACCACATCTCCCCACTCTTCTGACCCTTAGGGTATGGTCTAAAGGGAGTGGAAAAACGGACTCCAACGGCAGAGAGAGTCTTGCCTTCCTGCTCACACCTGGCAAGTGTATCTTTCACCTGAGGTCCAAACAGAGCCGAACCATCAAAAGGGGTGTTGGTGAAAGATGCCTTGAAGGGATCAGCGAAGTTACATAACCACATCCAGGCATGCCTTCTCAAAGCCACGCCTGTGCCTGCGGCTCTACTCGCCCCATCAGCCGCATACGAAATGAGCCGCATGGAGGAGTTAATGATAGAATTAAGAGTCGCCAGGTGGGAGTTTATCTTGACTTGAGCCCCCGCAGCTGATGGATCTTGCAGGGTATCTCCTAGCTCCTTGAGGAGATTCCTCTGAAGACGGGTGAAGTGGCACAAATAATTCAGCGACCGCATGGAGAAGGTCGCTGAGGAAAACATCCGCTTCCCGTATCTATCCATCGTCCTACACTCTTTATTAGGGGGATGGACAGGTACAGAAGTGTCAGCCAACTCCTTTTTCGTGGCAGCTGCTACCACCATGGCATCAACGGGGACACCCTTTGTCAGAAACTGTTTATCTTGGGGGGCCGTGATAAACTTAGTGGGTCTGCAAGGGGTTGGTTCCAGTGTGTCCAGAGCTGACCACGCCTTCCGAGGCACCACTTCCATTAATGGATTGAAAGGCGGAGACATCCAGGAGGTGGAGGGGTGAGAACCAAACGCATCCAAGTATACCGACTCGTCCTCAGAAGGGTTAAGGGCAGACCAGTTCCCCCTCTACTTAAGGATCTCAAGGATGTCTGAGAAAGAGACATCTTCAGAGGGGGATCTTGGGGACCCTTCCAAATCCTCCAAGTCGGAATCTGACGTGACCGACTCTGGGGAGTCAACATGTTTCCTCTGACATTTCCTCTTTCGAGGGTGCTCCTCTGAAATCTCAGGGGAGGCCTCGGAAGAGGAAGATACACCCAGTGGGGTGACCTGGAGTGTTTGATCCCCTCGCTTGGGGTCTGGAGGAGGGGCAGAGACCGAAGCAGGCACCCTGGGGGGAGGAGCTGAAGGGGCTGATCGAGGTGCAGACTCAGAAGTCAGCACGCTCCTCATGACCTCGAAGGCGCCTGTGTCCAGCACAGAAGAGGGTCCCTGCTCCGAGGAGATGGGAATCCCCTCCGGCACCGAAAGGGACGGCTCTGAGGATGATGTAGGAGCCAAGCTTACCTGCGCCGAAACTCCGAGAGGGAGAACGGGGTCAGACAAGGGTCTGATGCCACTCACCCCCTCTGAGCCGACGAGGGAGTCTCAGCGCCCAGATCCCTCCAAGGATGGAACCATTGAAGAAATCGGAGCCGAAGGAGCCGAAAGGGGAAGCATCAGTGCCGACATTTCCAGGATCCGAGCCCCAACAAGCTCCGGCTCCGAACTGACAGGAGGAGTCGGAGGAGGAACTACTTCAGAAAAGGGAGCAGCCACAGCCTGATGAGGAGGGCTAAGTAACATTTTAGCCAGGGCCTGCGATTTGAGGAGTCTACTAACCACTCTCTCCAATAATGATCAGACAGCCTCGAGGACCGAGAAGAGTGGGACCTATGGCTCCGTTCAGACTGTAGCAAAGGTGATCCTGGAGCCAAGCGAATCGACTCCAGGGATGGCGATCTGGATTGCTTACGGCTCCCTGACGGCTCCGACACCAAGGTTGGAGCAGAGAGAGATTTTGATACTTCGGTCCCGGCCGGAACCGAAATTGAAGCAGATGCTCCACCTGGCGACGGCTCCGTACTGGGAGCCAACGGCTTGGTGGGCTTAGGGGTTTTAGCTGGCTGAGACTTTGCCGGAGACCCCTCGGGTTTTAGTAAACCCCTGAGAATTAACTTGTTCCTACGCTCCTGCAGGACTCTCGGACTAAAGGCATGACATACCGAGCAAGAGTCCTGCAGGTGTAGGGAACCCAAACAATAAACACAAGAAGTGTGACCGTCTGTCAGAGACATTTTCTGACAGCGCGAGTCACACTTCTTGAACCCTGATACCTTGGTATCCTTTGACATGTTATAAATAAAAGGAATACCGACGGATAAAATTTTTGACTAGTGCAGAAAAACACACACACACACACACACACACACACACACACTAGTCCCACACCTTCACACAAAACATTTTAGGTAACTATACTAACAAAAACTAAGAGACTATGATCTTAGACTACAAAGGCTAAACACTACTTCCTACTGAAAACAATATAAAAGGGAAGGGGATAGCCTCTAACTTAAACGGCCTACTTAGGGAGATGGGGGGGGGGGGAGAAACTCTCCAAGTAAAAATGAGTTTCCTAAGGGTCAGAAAACACAGGGAAACTAAGACTATTCTACAGTACTACTCTGATTTAACAAAAGATTCGAAAAATATACACTAACAGTTTAACTACTAAAAATACAAAAGATTAATACGACCTGAGCCAGTGAAGCGCAACCTCATAGCTGAAGCGGCAAACGAGATCTGGGGGGTCTAGCGCCACGCATTGTGGGATATAGGGAGGCCTCGAGCCAGTAAGTAGCTCTCCAGCTTTAGAAAATGGCCGAGTCTGAGCCGAGGGTCGGCTCCAAACCCAACCAGCAAGAATGAAGTCGAGAGAGACAACTTAACATCAAGAGATTCAGTCTCAACATGGATTCAGTGAAAGAAAATCCTTCAAAGAGACTATCGGAATGTGCATTCTCCTCAGAATCAGAGTCCTGAGAGAAAACAGACATTGTCCCTCACAACCTTCTTCCTGTTCAATGTCGTGACCATCCAGAGACAGCGAAGAATTAATTTTCTCATATCAAAAACACCAGAACTGGAATGGTCAACAGCCAGAACTACACTATGAAGAAAGCCCAATAATTTACTTCTGTTCAAAGAAATTGAGCCAGGTGAAGACATATGTCAAACGTTTTGCTCTTTTTTGACAGGAATTTCTGAGTAAACAGACCTAATGTTGACAGGCAACACATTTCCTTGGAACAGGCATTCCATTTTGGCTAGGCATATTCCCTTGCTCCTTCTTCCCAAACTGGCAAAAGTGGTTCTCCCTTGCCTAGTACGAGCACTTCAATAGCAGAAGATGCATCTAACCCCTAGTCCATGGTGGCTCTAGGGACTACACCATAGGAAACCAAGGAAAAACAAGATAAACGGTGAGAGGAACCAGAAAAGTACAGTTGTGTACACTTACCATAAATGTAGATGTTCGAGTGTATTCACTGTTGCAGTCATTACATTTGGGTTATCTGCTTGCAGGTAGCCCTCAGTCAGCCTGATTAACAATGTCTTGTGTCCTACGTCAGTTGCTGTCCCTTCTTCCATGACGTCAGGTCATCAGGGGTATAAAAACATGCAGCCGACGCCATTACATCAGTTTTTCTTGCCCCAGATGTTAGGTGCCCCCCAATGGGAAGCAATTAAATATAAAAGTACAAAGATATACCTCCAACAAAAAAGAAAATACACCAAAAAGGATTTTAAGCATAGTAAAGGAAAGTAGAGGTACAGTCAAAAGAAGTTAGGGGGCTGGAGGGAGGGTAACCTGGACTGCAACAGTGAATACACTCGAACATCTACATTTATGGCAAGTGTACACAACTGTACTATGTTCTTCGTGTTTCACTGTTGCAGTCATTACATTTGGGGAGATTCCCAAAGCTATGGTTGGGAGGAGGAATTTAGATAGCATTAGGGCCAACTATAAGGCCCTGCAAGACTGCAGTGGCAAAGCCAGCTCTGGATTTAGAGAAAATTGGCAAATGATAATGCCTGGTGAAAGTATGTACAGAACTCCAGGTAGCAGCTTCTAGGATGTCCCTGGTAGGGACGCCTCTGAGAAAGGCTGTAGAGGTAGATGCAGCCCTGGTGGAGTGAGGTCTGATCCCCTGGGAGATAGGTTTTCCATGGAGCTTATAGCAGAAATGAATGCAATGGCTTATCCATTTAGAAATGGTTTACTTTGAAATAGCCTTCCCCTCTGCCCCTGCAGCAAATGCCACCCGCAGTTGTTCAGATTTCCTTTGAGGTTTAGTCCTGTCCAAGTAGAATCTAAGTTGTCTGTGCACATCTAAGGAATGCAGTATCCGTTCCCCTTTAAACTGTGGATTGGGAAAGAAGGTTGGCAAATAAATGGACTGATTAAGAGCCACATTAGATACCACCTTGGGCATGAAGGATGGATTGGTTCTGAGGGACACCCTGTCCACATGAAAGATGATGAAAGGCTCCACTGCCATAAGGGCCTGTAATTCAGATACCCTTCTAGCTGAAGTGATTGCTAAAAGGAAAGCTGTTTTCCAAGAAGGAAATTTTAAGTCTGCAGTAGCAACTGGCTTAAAAGGAGGTAGACTGAGTTTTTCCAAGACAAAGTTAAGGTCCCAGGCTGGGGTTGGAGCACTCCTGGGTGGTCTCAAACTTTTTGGCCCCTCTGAGGAACTGCTTGAGCAGTGGATGAGAGAAGAGGGGAGGTTCTGTGTTATAATGAGCTGAAAAGGCTGAGGCATGGATTTTAATGGAGGAAAATGAAAGGCCCTTGTGAAGCATCTCAGTTAAGTATTGTAAAAGTGGAGGTAAATTGGGCGCTGCTGTGCTTATCCCTTGAGACTGGTTCCAGGCCCAGAATCTTTTCCATTTTTCAGCATAAGATTTTCTACTACTAGGCCTCCTTGCCTCTAAAATATCCATTCACAGGTTTGCTGAGGGATGGTAAAGGAGAGATTAAGTAATTAGCCAGGCTGCAAGGTTCAGTGTTAGAAGCTGAGGGTGCAGAATCTGGTTCTCCTGCTGAAACAGCAAGGAAGGAGTCTGAGGCAGGTGCCATGGAGATAACCGTGACACACTGCGCAGGAGGGGATACCAGTGTTGGCGTGGCCAATCTGGTGCAATCAAAATCATCCTTGGTTTGCCCTGTTTGATTTTTAGTAGTACTCTGGAAAGCAGAGGCAGAGGGGGGAAGGCATAGACTGATAGGTTTTTCCAGTTGAAAGACAGAGCAGCCACTTTCCAGGCTCATTTGTAGGGAGTCCTTGTGCAAAATTTGTCCAATTGGTAGTTCTGGGGAGAGGAAAACAGGTCTATATCTGGGCTCCCCATTTGCTTGTCAACATGTTGAAAATCCTTGGTTCCAGCTTCCACTCGTATAGGTCCATGAGGTTTCTGCTTAGTCCGTCTGCCAGAATATTTAATTTTCCTGGCAGGAATTGAGCTTGTAGGCGCACTTGGTAGCTCAATGCTAGTCTGCAGAGGGGGTAAGAATGTGTACCCCCCCTGCTTGTTTATGTACCATATAACAGTGGTATTGCCCATCTTTACCATTAGTTGTTCTGGAAGAATGTGGTTCTTGAAAGCTGTCAGAGCATTCTATACAGCTAACATTTCTTTTTGATTGACATGCAGGTGCATTTGACTTTGGTTCCATTTGCCCTGAATGCACTTCCCTGCCAGGTGAGCCCCCCATGCATAGTCTGATGCATCTGTTGTTAGGGTTTGGGTGGCAGGGGGTGGTGTGAAAGGTAGTCCCTTGTTTTGGTGGCAGGCCTCTGCCCACCAAAGGAACTCTAGGCATAGGCAAGGTAAGATAGGAATCATTGTTTCTAGGTCTTGAGAATGTTGACACCATAGGCTTTTTAGATACCACTGTAGTTTCCTCATATGCAGTCTTGCATATAGAATTAGAAGAATGCAGGAGGCCAAGAACCCCAAGGCTTGCAGTATTTGTCTTGCTGTCAGCAGGGTTTTTGTGGCAACTTGTTTGAAGTAGGTTGTCAAATGAATTTGTTTCTCTGGTGTGAGGTAAGCCATATGGGAAGTTGTATTCAAGCTTGCTCCCAGGAATCTAATTTGTTGACAGGGTAACAGGTGTGATTTCTTTTCATTTATGGTGTACCCCAGACAAGTTAGAACCCTTTGCACACAGGCCAGTTGATTCAAAAGTATGTCCTAGCTTTCTGCCTGAATTAGACAATCATCCAGGTATGGGTATATTTGAATATTTCTTTGCCTGCAAAATGCAATAACTAGAGCTAGGCACTTTGTGAATACCCTGGGTGCAGTAGATAAGCCAAAGGGCAATACAGAGAACTGATAGTGCATGCAGCCTGCTTTGAAGCGTAGGTATCTTCTGCAAGATTCCCTGATTGGGGTGTGCAGGTATGCTTCTTTTAAATCTAGTGTTGCCAACCAGGCAACATTGCCTAGCATAGGAAGTAATTGGTGAAGAGTCAGCATCTTGAATTTTGGAATCTCCAAAAAGGTGTTTAGAGTAGACAGGTCCAGGATAGGACACCATGAAATGTCTTTTCTGGGTAGAAACCTTGGCCCTTTTCCTCTTCTGGTACCAGTTGAATAGCCCCCATGCTTAAGAGAGAAAGTACTTGTTTTTGGGCCTCTACCCACTGATTTACGGGTAGGTCCGGCCACCTGTTTGGTGTTGGCAACAGGTGGAAGTGAAATCTGTAGCCCTAGGACACTATATTTAAAACCCAATTGTCCTGGGTAATGAGTTCCCAATTCTTTGCATGAAGAGCAATCTTTCCCCCAAAGGGGCAGTCAGTTGATAAGTACTTGGAAATTTTAAAAGGAAGTCATTGAGACAGTTTACCATGGGGGGGGGCGAGGGGGGAGTCTTATTCCCAGATTTGGAAGTGGAGCCCCCCCCCACTTAGTTGTGTGTGTCCCCTGGGACTGCAACCTGGGGTTTTTGCTGTGCCTGGGTTTGGCTTAAGAAGACCTGGAAGGGGCTGGAAAGGACCAATTCTTAGAGGGCCAGTGCCTACTAAATCTAGGAGGCTGAACTTGTAAAATATCTTTAACAGTTTGCATAAATTTAGCTTTATCTTCCATCTTTTTAAGAACTTCCTCAGCCTTCTTGCCAAACAGGCGGTCCTGATTTAAAGGAGCATCCAACAATTTAGCTTTAACATGATCAGGCAAAGATTGCTCCTTAAGCCAAGCATGCCTTCTGAGACCCAGTAACAGCAGCCCTGCAAGAGGCTTCTAATGAATCAAAACCACATTGCAAAGTATGTTTTCCAACTTGTTCAGCAGAACACATTAAATCCTGTAATTCTTTATTTTCCACACAGTCAGGAATCAACATCATTTTCTCTTTAAGCAGTCCAGTAACATGTTGCTGATACTTTAACATACGAAACTGGCAGTTTAAAGCCCTAATGGCCAAGGTTGCAGAAGTGTAAACCTTCTTAGCCCATCTATCCAGCGCCCTGGAGTCTCTATCACAAGGGGTAGGATTTTTAGCAGTAGAAGCCTTAATGCCCTTTGGCCCCTGTGAAATAGTCTCTAGATCTGCAATAGGATTTTTAAAAAGGAACTTGTGGGACTCGGGGACCCTGTAGTATCCGTCAGGTTTTCTGGGAGCTGGAGGCAGGGAATCAGGGGCCAAACTAGATTCCGAAAAAGCATCAACAATGTCTAGTACAGGAGGAATAGCTAAAGCCCTATGCTGAGGTAGGAGAAGGATATCCCTAAGCTTCTTTTTTGAATCAGAAAAATCCTGGCTTTCCCAGTGGAAATGCTCCCTTAGAGTACATGTAAGGTTTCTCCAAAAGAAAAATTCTCAGGAGGGGAAGCAGAGGGAATGGAGTCCTCTGCATCAGAATCTTCGTAAGTAGATGAGGGCAAATCCAGATCATCAGAAGAATTAGAAACAAGAGAATCCTGATCAGAAGATTCATAATCAACTTCAGTCCTAGGCATCTTAGAATGGGGGGGGGGGGGGGGGGTTGGCTATCCCGGATTACAGTTATTAGATCTTCAGCCATTCTTATTTGTTTTTTAGGCATACAGGCCTGGGCGTCGTTTTTTTAAGCATGGATCGAGATGTAGGCCTAAGTAAAGGAGGAGGCGTTGGTTTAATATGCAAGTCCGTAGGCCTGAATACACCCTCAGAAGCCGGTGCCTGCACAGCGGCTCCGGACCCATCCAAGGTAGAGACATCCGCGGGTTCCATAGTTGAAGCATCTCGCAGCATACCGGACTCCGAATGGGTCTCAGTAGAGGCCTGCGAATCAGAAGTAGCGGGTATCAGGGGCTGTAAAAGCGCCTCACTGAGTACCGGCGAACTGATGACTGGCTTAGAAGTGTCATCAGTTTTGGACCTCGGCGGCCTGTCTCTGTCTTTATCTTTGCGTTTTTTTCGGAATCCCGGTAGTCAGATGGCTAACCGACGACATTTCTGGATAATTAAACCGAGAAGCAAAATAATTAGAGGCGAAAATATACCGACGACGGATAGTGCACTGATTAAATAAAGCACAAAACAGACAACAAGGCACGTCGTGATCAGGGCCTAGGCAAGGAATACTGTACGAATGAAAATCTTTATGAGGTATTTGCTTTCCACAAGTAATGCAATTATTAACTTTTACTGACATCGGTAAGAAGCAAGAAAAAGTTTCCCCAATGGGGTGCTTAGCTTTAAGTTGAAGACTTCGGTTCTGAAACTTGAAAACGAAAATTTCAGGAGTCTGCCGACTGACACTTGCGAACTGCTTTTGCTTCAGGCACCGCACAGCAAGAAAGACTGATGTAATGGCATTGGCTGCATGTTTTATACCGCTGATGACCTGGCGTCATGGAAGAAGGGACAGCAACCGGCACAGGACCCAAGACTTTGTTAATCAGGCCGACTGAGAGCTACCTGCAAGCAGATAACCCAAATGTAATGACTGCAACAGTGAAACACGAAGAACATTGGCTACAGCAGTCACCTATCTACAGTTGATGCAACTGAGAAGCCTGCAGAACTGGCAAAGTCTGCTCAGGAAATATTTTTCTTTTTGTGGCTGGAAGACAGAAGAATAGTTAATATATTTACCTCACGAACACAAGATACAGAGTCTGATTTGCACCACTGAAAGGGAAATTGGCTAGGCTTAAAATGTCCCAAAAGGGCAGTAGCCTAGCACTTGTCTATGTACCAATAGGATGTTCTATGCTGAAGCCAAAAATATGCCTGAATGCTCTGGAAGCCTGGCAGCAATGCTGGTGAAACAGACAAGTATGAAATATTTTTTTTTCCCACCAAAAACACAGTGAAAGCACTTTAAACACTTACTGCAGGCCCAAAAAGTAATAAAGCACAGTTTTCAACAAGCAAACAAATAATTTTAACAACTTTTTCCCTCAAAAGTAAAAAGAAGCTCTTTTAAAAAGGTACCAAAAATCATGGCAGTCTTTAAAAATACATTTTCTAGCTTAAAATTCATTTCACTCAAAAAGTTGATTTTCTGTCACAAAAAATAAAATGTAGAAATATTTTTCCCCAAATGGAATTTATCTGCCCAGCAATGAAAAATCATTAGCCAACTTTCAATCCTTGAAAGCCTACAAGACGAATGTTCTTCAGCAGCAGGAAAGCAATGAAGGGCCACTCGTTTCAGTCAGGTCTGCTTGAATTGATTAAAGGTTTGGGGATAAAGAAGGTGTTCTTAATATTTGGGAGGTCGCTGGCTATTAAATCCTTAGGCTATAACCTGTATAGCTATGTCTACTACACCAGACGTCAAAGAATAACACCAAACTAGTTGAGTGACAGGGAGATGATTGATCACCAGGCACAAAGTGTGTGAGCATGTGTGTGAGGAGGGAGGAACTTAACTTGCACTTCTCTCCCTCCAGTATAAAACCTGTACAAAAAAAAATTCTACAAGGAAAGTCACCTAGCTATAAAGCTCAAATACTGAAATATAGGTGAAATAAACTATTAACAAGGCAATCTCTACTTCCTGCAGCTGCTGACTGGTTGCACTGATTTTTTTTCAACTTATGATCTTCTGATAAAGGCTGAACTGTAAACTTTGATTTTGTGGAACAAAAAGCTGTATTATCAGACTGATTTGCATGTTACTGCTTACTCTCTAGTGCACTTGCTCTCAATGAATCCATAAACTCATACACGAATGTTCATCATATTTTAAATAGAACTAGGGAATACTGACATTTTTCAAGTTGAATTAAGCTAATTTAAAAAAATAAAGTTAAATAAAAAAATAAACAAATAAATAAAATAAAGTTATCTATTCTACCTTGCTCTTTAATCTGACGAATCTGTTTTACAGTTTCTTTCAAGATTGCGCACTTGTCGGGCTTGACATTAAAATTATCCACATTGAAATGTGCAAATATCAGCTCAGCAAGTTCTTCAATATACTTATTTTCCTGCTCTCGGTTTCGTTTTTCAGTGCTTCTTTTGGGGCTGAAATGGAAAAGATAGCTTTGTGAATTTTCACATCTATGTTTCTTTTAGCTTTCACCAATAATCCCCCCTTTATTTAGCTTACTGATATTTTTTGCAACAAAGTTAAAATATACCAAGTGAATCTTAGCATAAAGCTGTTTCATAAACCATTGTCACTTTTTTTTAAAGACTCGTGTCTGAAAACAAGTTTGGGATTTCTTCACAAGAACATTTTATAACACAAATCCCCCACCCACCAAAAATACATCAAGTAATCCAGTAAACACCACAATTCTTGTCATTCCTGTGATGCACAATCAATCCTTATACACTGGGATACAAAACATGCAATGAAGGAGGTGTACCAAAAGAAATGGCACCAGTTAGGCAGGGCAAAAAGTATGCTATATGCATTCATGTGTAAGAAACAAAGTGTACATTTATGGAGTAATATACCACGCTACCACAGCACTGCAGTAATGAAAAATGCAGTATTAACTGCAAAACAATTGATATTTTTATGGCTGTCATGCCTTACTGACACCTCACTTAACTGTATGCAGGTTAACAGATGAGGCAGGTATCATTATGAATATTGTAGTTGTTAACATACAATTATGTGAAGAGGTGATAAGGCAGGACCAGTCATTACAACACAACTGTTTTTTTCTACTTGCTAGTTTCTGTTAATGCCTTACAGCTAGGGTTTCAAACTCCAATGACATGAAGGACATGAGGTTGACATAACTCAACTGAATGCCAGCAAAATAAAACTAAACATCTAACATTATATCAGAAAACAAAACACACTCAAAAGTGTTTAAGTACTGAAATCTCTACAACCCTCTCTCAAAATAATGAACATTTTATAAATTCAGTGGTGGCACGTGAAAGGGCATTCAATTTAAAATAAAGACATGATTTCTAGGACATTATTTATGCTGGACGTTAATTTGTCTGCCACCAGTGGAACGTAATACAGTGTTTTCTTAACTGCTGTCAAAAATTAAGAAAGGCTGTGCAGTGGAAAGCATACACTCAGTCTTTGATACTTGACTGTAGTAATTTTATTATAAAATACAAGCATGACAAAAACCCACCAAAACACCCTTTTTCCTTTACTCAAAGATCCCCCAACAGTAATC
The DNA here is from genome assembly GCF_019279795.1 of Protopterus annectens. Lineage (NCBI taxonomy): Eukaryota > Metazoa > Chordata > Ceratodontiformes > Protopteridae > Protopterus > Protopterus annectens. The sequence goes on along the minus strand of NC_056732.1, from coordinate 980,189,188 downwards.
ATGTTTGTCTTGTGCTTGCACATATATCAGGTCTCCCTGCCCCCAAAGAGACAAGCACTGTATGCTTCCCTCTGACATTAAATGGGGATGAAAGTGGAAAAAATTAAGACAGTAAAAATCCTTTAAATTGTTTCTGTCCAACACCTCTTTACCCCTACCTACAAAAGACAGATACCTTCTGTGCACCTCTATGAAATGAAAGTAAAAACAAATGACTACAGTAGTGGGATTCAACTTGATGCTGTCAAATATAAAATATCATAGCTCTTCACCTCTGTCCACAAAAGATAGCTAGCTACCTTGTGTCCAACCCTCTGATGTTAAATTGGGATTAAAGTGAAAAACAAATGGCCACAGTCATGCATTTCAGCTTGGTTTTGTCAGACACACATATACAGCATGTCACCTAACTTCTGCCCTCAGTGGATAGTCATGTTCTGTGTAACCCTATTAAATTAGATCGGGATTAAAGTTACACACGCACACAAAGAGCATGTCTCTTCAAAATTTTAGCTCCAAATGACAGCCACACTCTGCGTATACCTCTTAACATTTGACTGTGAGGAAAGTATTTTAACTTGAAATTGTTCATAATGGACATGTTCCTGCCTACTCAAAATAAATCTAGCTTGAGAATCTATATTTTACCTTCCCTGAAGAAATGCATTTAAATACAAAATAATATGCAACATCTGTAACCATCAGTTCTGGTATTTTTTACAGGGATGACAAATGAGCTGCATTACAGTTGAAACCCATTTACCTGAAAGTGGGTTCTTAAAATAGTTTGGTAATGTTGGTCGGAATATTTGTATTACTACAAGCAAGTCAGTAGAAAAGCAGTGGAGTAGGACAACCACTAAATCAGAAAACACATTTTTTAGTTAATAGCTTAAAATTAATGGCGGCCGTGGCTCAGTACTACAGTACAGTACTGTAACATGAATGCACAGAAATGCAGAAAGAGTAGATGTAATCAGAGCCAAACTTAGGTTGACTGGACCAACTAGGCAGAATAGTGCACACACTTGCAAGAACCAAAGGTAAAAACACACAAAAATATATCAGTTTATTAAGCATGCTCATATGAGTGAGCACAAAAAGATTATGAAACTGTAAAATGCTCAATCAAAAAATTTAAACTTTTTTTTTTTTTTTTGCAGGGGGGGCAAGCCTCCTCCAACCTCAATACCTCCTGCTAATTTTACATATATAGCAAGCCTCTTCCAATCCTAACACCCTCTGCTAACATACACACATATTATATATATATATATATATATATATATATATATATATATATATATATATATATATATATATATATATACATATATATACATATATACATACTCCTTCAGTGGTATCAACTCTCACTCGCCCACAAACTAGTAAACCATCCACTAAATGTCCCATCCCTCCAGAATCTAGTCCAACCCTATCGCACCACCAGACCACTAAGATCCAGCAACAAAAATCACTTGCAGATCACTAAAGCCAATAACTCTGCTGGTGAAGCACTATTCTCTTGCACCATAGCCAAATTATGGAACTCACTCCCACCCACAATTACCTCCGTACCATCATGCACCCACTTCAAAACTTTACTAAAAGCACACCTAAAAACATGCTGGCTATGCCCTTGCAACTCCCACTCTAATATCATTCACCCCATCCAACTACTACCTTTCTTTCCACTCCACTAACTACCTTGATTATAGCAAGCTCAGATGCTCATAAGCCTAGTACTTATTATACAGCAGAAACTTCTCATTGTTACATTTGTTAATGCCTGTTATGTACTTCACAGATAAAGATTCTAGTTGTCTACTGATGTACTATGTTCTTCATCTGTAAATATGTTGTTAGAAATTTCTATGTTAAATTGTTAATCGCTATGTAATCCAATGCAACTACTGTCTGATTTCTATGTTAAATTGTTAATCGCTATGTAATCCAATGCAACTACTGTCTGTTTATTTTACTGTGGAGCTTTTCTCCCCGGGCCTCCGCTGAAAATGGACCCACATCCAGTCGGACATTCCCGGTCAACAAATTTAAATAAATAAAATAAATAAATAATATATATATATATATATATATATATATATATATATATATATATATATATATATACACACACACACACACACACACATACATATATACACACACACAAACACACACATACACACACACGGATACACTTCTGAATCTCGAATTTCCGAAACATCGAATTTCATATGATCAATGTTTTAGAATCTCGACATTCCAAAATAAATCCAACAAAAAACAAAGGGTAAGCCCCCCCTGCTACTTAAATATCTCAAGTCTGAGATCTCACTACAGTGAGGAAAAGGAAAATCTCCCGTTCTGCACTGTATGCAGATCTCCGTTCAGAATTTCGAAGTTCTAAAGCTTCAATCATATGGTCTTGACCATATGAAATTCGACATTTAGGATTTCGAGATGCTGAAGAAAACCTATCTCTCTCTCTCTCTCTCTCTCTATATATATATATATATATATATATATATATATATATATATATATAGGAGTCACCTTCATTTCGTCGACAGTTCATTTCACTGACGACCAAGCCAGCAGGCCCAATTCACTGAAACTTCATTTCACTGACATTCATTTCGTCGACAATGATAAATGGCCAATTCCCCACTGTACAGAGACCCTGGAGTTAGAATATATAGTAAGGGGGGCTGTGGTGGGAACACTGTACAGTAGGGAATCGGTCAAATATCATTGTCGATGAAATGAGTGTCAGTGAAATGAACTTTCAGTGAATTGGACCTGCTGAGTTGAGTGTCAGTGAAATAAACTGTCGACAAAATGAAGGTGATCCATATATGTACATATATATACATACACATATATATATATATATATATATATATATATATATATCTACACATATACATATATATTTGTGCGTGTGTGTGTGTGTGTATATATATATATATATATATATATATATATATATATATATATATATATATATATATATATATATATATATATACACACACACACACACACACACACACACACACACACACACACACACACACACACACACACACACACACACCAACTCCAAATAGCACAACAGCGGTGTAAGGGCTGCAATGAAATCCAATGCAAAAGGCTACTGGCATAAACTCCATTTAATAGAATGTTTGCTCACATTGAGTGTTCACTTTTTTTTGTTACTGCAGTAAAAAGCTTCTGCTCATGGGAGAGTTTGCCCTTATCAGCTACAACCATATAAAATATATATATATTCATTTTTGCAAACAAAAAAGGGGTTCTTCTACTTGAAGCTGTAGCAAGCGGTTTTATTTGCTATATATCTAAGAAGCATCTTGCTGCAGTCAATCTACCACATACTCAGCAGCTCAGCCGAGACTGCAAATGCAACGCCATCATTTGTTTAATTACCACCGTTAACAAATGTCGGTATTACACTCCCACACCAATGGCACAAATACCAGTGTTTCACTCCTGCCCCATTGGAACCTACTGATTACAAGCTCAGACCGACTTAGGAGCAAAAAAAAAAAAGGAAGTAAGGTCTTCACCTTGAAGACAAAAGGAAAAAACTGCCAATAAATGCTAGACAGAGTTTCATACTTTACAGTGTTGAAAAATCCACACCGATGCAAAACCTACTATTCTATTATATTTTAAAGTGAGTTAAAGTAACATTTTAAAATGACCCTGATTTTGGACCCCCCCCCCCCCCACATTATTTTTGCCTTTGTCTAAAATTCTTGAGTAAAGAAATTGAAAGGTACTACTGTGGTTTTGGAGAACCAAGCAAGTTGCTAAAAATGTATGAACTGGCTTGCTCTTGTTACAATTCAGAAAGAGTAGCAATCTCTCCTCAAATCTATTGCACTCCACGTGGCTAAATGAAGATTAGGCAACAGAAATCATTAACATATCTGTTTCTCAGCTTTATAGCAAAAAGGTAATTTAAAGAAATGCAGGAAACCGTACCCATGACTGACAGTACATGAGCAGCAGTGATCAACTCCCCAAATGTATTAAAACTACATACAACTAAATACAATTTAAGCAATGACAACCATCAAATTGCAAACATAAAGGCTTTTTTACCTTTATTAATCACAGTGTCCTTAAAACTGAATCTCAATTTCCAGTTTAGGTTGCGTTACATATGTTCTCTAAATCCTCTGACGATCACTCCATGCAGTTCAAACTCCATTCAAAAACAAGGTAAATATCAAAAAGCTGACCATATCTCAGTTAATTCTTTTCTTATACAGTGTTTTGTGGAGGAAAGAATGAATTATTGTTTTTATTTGTTGTTTTATGAATGAAAGAATTGCTTTTTTGTTACAACTGATGTGGTGTTGCTGACCATGAGCTGGGCTAACCAGCTGCATTTTTTTTCCTTTTTAACATGCTGCTGTTAACAGTGCAGCTTGAGGCAAGGGCAATGCACAGGCCAGATTAAATGCATCTATGAACATATCTTCAAAGGTCAACTGTACCTGGCCTGTAGGGCTAGAATCAGCTTTAGCTCCTCCTGGACTTGTACAAGGGTCAGTGAATTTTAATTTTTTTTTTTTTTTGCTCTTAACTTTATTAGAATGATCAACACAGTATGTGCAATAATCCTAAATTAAAAGGGGTACTTATATTATACTGTACTGATGCATCTTCTACACTTATTTTCAACATTCACCAAGACTGAAAAACTGCTACCGAAGGAAATACACATACAGATTAAACAGGTGCATATGCACAGTTCCAGCAGTGTGAGCTACAATACTTCACACAGTATAACTACCGAAGAGTAAACTTGAACTGGTCATGTCTGACTTTGAAAAGGTTGAAAGCGTTCAGACAACAGATTTAAAAAGAAGTTGCCATTCAAAAAAAAAAAATACAAGTAAACTTTTAGCACATTTTCATACCCCATCCCTTAAAAACATGCAAGGAGTCCTGATCCCCCCAGTCACAGCTATATACTAGGCTGACGACCACCAGAGCCTTTACAAGCTTAGCCATGCAACCCAACCAAACTGCGTCCCCTTGTAACATGTGCATCTTAATTAAGGGAGATGTTTGTTAGGAGGCTGATAAAAAGATGCTAGTTAGGAAATGTTTACTGTTGGTCTTTGACTATAAAAGACATGGGGGGCAGCCTGGGGATGAATTTATGATTTCTCATCATGTTCTACTTATGTTGTGAGCAAAATGTACTCACCATAACATTCCGTGTTTGTAGTCCCATCTGGCCCTTCATTCTTACATATGTGTTCGGAGCCAAGGACTCGGCCTACTACAATCTCAAAGTCTCTTAGTTGGCTCGTGGCTATGCAGGTATCCCATAGTGCACCAGTACAATCCACAGATCTTGTGTGCTGCTAAACTATAGAAAGAGAGAACTAAGGTTATCCAGAAAGAACAACCATAATGAAAGGTCTCCACGGTATTAAGGTAATACTATCCTGTCTCCAGATCCTTCCAAGATGGGGGTAGGTGGGTGGGTTCGTAAGAATGAAGGGCGAAATGGACTACAAACATGGAACGTTATGTTGAGTACATAACGTCTTTATGTTCTGTAGTCCTATCCCGCCTTCATTCTTACATATGGGACAGCATCCCTAGCACCTTATTCTTGGGTGGCTCACGGAAAAATACTCCTGAGTACCGTGGAACTAAATGAGGCTCTACCCCTAGAGGTCAGGTCCAATTTGTAATGAGTAATAAAGGTATGAGGGGTAGCCTAGGGTGCTGCTGCACAAATATTGTCAATTGGAACTCTGGCTTGGAAGGCAGCAGATGTAGACTGGGATTGTGTAGAATAAGCCTTAATCCTGAACGGTACTTTGGAGACCTAGTCTAGAATCAGAGAATGACACGAACAATTGGTCTGACTTTCTAAGTTTCTTAGTCCTGTGAAGATAGTAACTGTCAGTGAACATCCAACTGATGAAATCTGCATTCTGCTGCACTGGAATGGTTAGGGAAAAACACCAGCAACTCTATAGTTTCGTTCAAGTTATTGTGAGAGCAATCTCTAGGTATAAAAGATGGATTTGTACGAAAAGAAACTCTGTCTTTGTGGAAAATCAAATAAAGGGGCTTGATAGACAGTGCTTGTAACTCTGATACTCGTCTAGCAGATGTGATGGCTACTAAAAACAGTGTCTTCCAAGACAGAAATTTTAGTGGACACGAATGAGCAGGTTCAAAGGGCAGAGAAGTTATTTTGGACAAGACAAAGTTAAGATCCCAGGAAGCTACCGGTTCCTGAAAAGGAGGTCTCAGCAAAGTAGCAACCTTGAGGAGGATTTTACACAATCTGTGTGACATCAGGTTACACTCGTGTTCACCTAAATGAAAATTAGATATTGCTGCCAACTGGACCCTAAAATTGAGGCAGCAGCAGATCCCTGATGGAAAAGTTCAGACAAAAAGTCTAAAACCACTGGGATGGATGCAGTGTAAGGGTCTACATTCCTTTCTTCAGCCCAGATACAAAAACTCCTTCATTTGCTAGTGTATAGGTTTATGTGAAGATGTGAGGATGTGGGTCACAGCAGGTTGAAAATCATGAAGCCTGACTAGGGATGGAATTGAAGCAGCCATGCTGTCAAGCTGAGGGTGTGGAGGCTAGGGTGAAGAGAGCCTGACATGCGTGTCAAGAGGTCTGGCACTGGGTCCCGAGTCCATGGATCGTCTAGTAGATGAGGCCCGAGAAAGGAGAACCAAATCTGACGAGGCCAGTAAAGAGTGATGAGAACCATTTTGCTTCCCAAAAGCTTCACTTTCTGAATCACTTTGGATATGGGAGGAAAAGGAGGGAAAGCATAAAGGAGACCCAGGGGCCAATCGTGAACAAATGCATCTCTCGGTGAATTCCCCGGAGGAGGAATAAGGGAAAAGACGCTGCTGCATTTGGAGTTGATCGGACTGGCGAAAAGATCGCAGCAAGGCCGTCCCCATTTGTGGAAAATTTGTTCCACTGTTTCCCGATTCAGAGACCACTCGTGAGGCATAAAGATTGCCCAGCTGAGTTTGTCAGCTATCACGTTGGTTGTCCCTGGGAGGGGTGTTGCCACTAGAAAGCGCTGGGAAGATAACGCCCACTTCCAAACACGAATTGCCTCCTGACAAAGGGGGCAAGATCTGGTTCCACCTTGTTTGAGATACCATACCACAGACATGTTGTCTGATTGGATTGCTATCATCCCAAGAGGAAGAGAGTCGTGAAGTGCTTGCAATCTCTAGGACATAGATATGCAGGTGAGCCTCGTGATCTTGCCATGTGCCTTGGACAGTCCTGCCTAGATAATGCCCCCCCACCCCACCCCATCTGTGAGGCATCCGTGGTCACAGTAGCAATGGGTTGGCGAGGAAGGAATGGAGTGCCTGTCATTAGTTGGTCGGGTTGGAGCCACCAACTGAGATCCTTTTTGCAAGACTGTTATGATGATGTGGTGAGATAGAGGCAGTTGTTGAAAGGACCACTGGGACGATAGAAGCCACTGAAGAATTTGCATATGTAATCTGGCGAGAGGGACTAGCATTATGGTGGAGGCCATGCTCCCTAAGAGTTTCAGCACTGTCTTTGCCTTGACTTTTTGCATAGGAAGTAGACGGAGAACTTGTGTGAGGTTCTGTGCTCTTTCAGCAGGAAGACGAGCTAACATGGTGACTGTGTCTATTTCTGCGTCTATAAAAGTCACAAATTGAGAGGGCGATAAGGCAGACTTTTCCCAGTTTATAGTAATCTCCAACTGGGAACAAAGTTGGATAGTGGAATCTCTGGTTTGAAGGAGTAGATACCTGGTGGAGGAGGTCAGGAGCCAGTCATCCAGGTACGGAAACACTTGGAATCCTAGAAGTCTCAGGTGAGCTGTCACTACTGCCATGCATTTGGTGAACACCCTGGGGGTTGTGGTGAGACCAAAGTGCAGAGCACGAAATTGGTAGTAGGTGGCTCCTCGACGCTCTGTCCATTTTTATATGATAGTATGCATTTTGGAGGTCTAGTGAGCACATCCAACTGTCTTTCCCTAACAGGGGGAGTATAGACTGCAGTGTCACCATCCGGAACTTGTCCTTCTGTACGGATTTGTTTAGTTTGCTAAGGTCCCAGGATGGGCCTCCAGTCCCCTGTATGTTTTGGCACTAAAAAGAATCTGGAGTAAGTTCCGAATCCTACCTGGTCTGCGGGGACGGTTTGGATGACTCTGTTTGTGAGCAACATTTTCACTTCTACAACTGCTTGATCCCTGTGATTGGGTGGAACATCCGGGATCTTCTTGGGAATGTGAGGTGGAAGAGAAAAGGGTATGGAGTAACCTCTAGTGATAATTCTTTGTACTCATTTGTCTTGGGTGATGTTTAGCCAGGCTTCTGGATACAAAGAAACGCAACCCTCGACTGGCTTCAGAGAAGCACAGCCGGGCCCCACATCAAGACCGCTGATAGGGACGGCCTCCTTGGTTTTGCGGGCTACCCCTGCCTCTAGGGCGACGTCTACCATTTACTACTCCTCCTCTGCTTCTAAAGGAGGAGTCACCCTGTGCATCCAGGAAATATCTCTGGGACTTTTTGAACCACATCTTACCACCTCTCTCACCCTTAGGATATGGTCTAGAGGTGAAGGTAAAACATACTACCACGGCAGAGAGCATTTTCCCTTCTTGCTCGCACCTGGTGAGTGTGTCTTTTACCTTAGATCCAAACAACAAAGAACCATCAAAGGGGGCATTGGTAAAGGCAGACTTGAACAGCTCTGCAAAATTACACAAGCGCATCCAGGAGTGTCTCCTAAGGGAAACTCCTGAAACCGCTGCCCTGCTCGCTCAGTCGGCTGCATAAGAAATCAGTCTCATGGAGGAGTTAACAATGAAATTTAAGGTGGACAACTGAGAAGACACCTTCTCAGGGACTCCTTCAGTAGATGTACCATGTAGAGTATCTCTCAACTCCTTAAGGAGATCTCTCTGAAGCCTCGTAAAATGTGTTAGATAGTTCAGCAATTTGAGTGCGAATGCCGCTCAAGAAAAGATATGCTTCCCGTATCTGTCCATCATTCACGACTCCTTATTCGGCAGATGGACAGATGAAGAAGTCTCCACTAGCTCCTTCTTAGTGGCAGCCGCCACCACCATGGCATCTACAGACACTCCCTTGGACAAGAATTCTTTCCCTTTGGGAGCAGACAAAAATTTATTGGGTCTCCTGAGAACTGGCTACACAGCATTACAAGTCTCCCACAACTTCCGACTAACAAGGTCTAAAAGCTCATCAAAAGATGGAGACACCTAAGAGGCTGAAGGTTGAGACCCGAAAGCCTTCAGGTACACTGACTCCTCATCAGAAGGGGTAATAGTGGGCCAGTCGCCTCTCTGCTTAGGGATCTCTAAGATGTCTACAAAGGAGACCTCATCAGAGGACGACTTGGGGGACCCTTCTGACTCCTCGAGGTCAGTGACAGAGGTAATGGACTCAACCTGGGAGTCTACATGCTTCCTCTTGCATGTCTTCTTCCAAGGGGGATCCTCAGAAGGATATTTTGGGGGGGACTCGGAAGACTGGGGGCCACCAACTGGGGGCTCCTGACGCTGCGGGTTTCTGCTGTCAAAAAAGAGAGTAGGTGCTGAGACAGAGGTCGGTGCCTGAGGGGGAAGAGTGTCAGTACCCTTGAATGGAGCTGACAAGTGAGACAGCACACTCCTCATCATCTCGAAGACAGATTTCTCCAGCTCCGAAGACCTCCTCAGCTCCGGGGAGACGGAGGAAGCCATCGGCTCTGAGACGGATGTAGGGTCCGAGCTTACCCTAGCCGATGCACCGAGAGGGAGACTCGGAACCGAGGAGGTTCGGGTCAAAGTGTCCCTGTCGGGGCCGACCGATGAGCTTCGGTTCCTAGATTCACGGATGGCACCAAAGGTGTTGGAGCAGAACTCTGCTCCGAGACCGCCTTGAGGGGAGCTGGAACAGAGGGTTCCACAGCAAGTGGTACCGAACACTCCGCTCCAAAAACCCGGCACGGCTCGGAGGAGGAACCACAACAGGGGGGTTGGGCTCAGGTGGCCCCGGAACCGACTGGGTTGGAGCCAGCAACATTTTTGGCAAGGCAGACGACTTCAGGAGTCTAAGCACTACTCTCTCCACATCTTCCTCTGACAGGCTCCTGGAGGATATGGATGACAATGTGGGCGATCTGGACCTCTGCAGAATTGGAGATCTTAAGGTTGGGGAGACCGGCAAGGGATCTCTGGACCGGCTCCGATGAAGTCTCTCAGTAGTCGGCTCAGAGATGCTTGGGACCTAAATGAAGTGCCAATAACAACCTCGATCTGCTCCGAGGACAGTGGAGGTGAGGAGGTAGAAGTCTTATCTGGCTTAGTTTTGGAGGAAGTTACGATACACCGGACGGCACCGAAAAATGCCTCTTGGCTGCCTTAACCTTCTCTTTTTTGGAAGAATGTGATTGAGGAGGAAGAAGAAAGTACAGTTGTGTACCTACCATAAATGTAGATGTTCGAGTGTATTCACTGTTGCAGTCATTACACTTGGGTTATCCTGCTGGCAGGTTACCCACAGTCGGCCTGAATATCAAAGTCCTGGTCCGACGTCAGTTGGTGTCGCCTCTTCCCTGACGTCAGTGTGCCAGGTGTATAAAAGATGCAGCCGACGCCATTTTCTTTAGTTTTTCTTGCCCCAGATGTCAGGTGCCCCCAAAAGGGTAGGCTGTAAAAATTATGATCATAAAAAAGCATGCACATAACCTTCATCTTCAAGCAAATACACCACATAGGTTGTATAGAATAGATAGGTACAGATAAGTCCCAGCAAAGAAAAAGGGGGAAGGTGGGAGGGTAACCTGGACTGCAACAGTGAATACACACGAACATCTACATTTATGGTAGGTACACAACTGTACTATGTTCATCGTGTTTCACTGTTGCAGTCATTACACTTGGGTTGAATCCCAAAGCTGAGGTTGGGCGGCTGGGCTTAAATAGAGTTTGGAGTGGCTATGAGGCCCTGCAGAACTGCAGTGGCAAAGCCTGCTCTGGATTTAGAGTAGAGAGGTAAATGGTAGTGCTTTGTAAAAGTGTGCACTGAAGTCCATGTTGCAGCCTCCAAAATATCCTTGGTTCGTACTCTTCTGAGGAAGGCTGCTGAAGTGGCTGCTGCTCTGGTAGAATGTGGCCTAATGGCCTTGGGCACTGATTTGCCATGTTGTGCATCACAGAAACGAATGCAGTGGCCTAAATATTTTTAAATAGTCTGCTTTGAAATGGCTTTTCCATGGGAACCTGCAGCATATGCCACTAGGAGTTGCTCAGTCTTTCTGAAGGCTTTAGTCTTGTCCAAGTAAAAGCGTAGCTGTCTGTGTATGTCCAAAGTGTGCAGAAGTCTCTCCCCCTTATTCTGTGGGTTTGGATAAAAGGTAGGCAAATGTATGGTTTGGTTAAGAGCCACGCTGGACACTACCTTAGGCATAAATGTCGGGTTTGTCCTTAGAGAAATCCTGTCCTGATGGAAAATAATAAAAGATTCCACAGCCATTAGTGCCTGTAACTCTGAGACTCTTCTTGCTGAAGTTATTGCTAGGAGAAGAGCGGTTTTCCATGACAAGTATTTTATCTCTGCTGTATTAGCAGGCTCAAAATAAGGCAATGTGAGTTTTTCCAAGACAAAATTTAGGTCTCATGTAGGTATTGGAGCTCTCCTTGGAGGTCTTATGTTTTTGGCACCTCTGAGAAACTGTCTTAGCAGTGGATGAGAAAAAATAGGTGGGTTCGTATTGTAATGAGCTGAAATGGCAGAGGCATGGATCTTAACTGATGAGAAGGATAGGCCTTTGTCCAGCATCTCAGTTAGGTATTGCAAAATCTGAGGAATTTTTTGTTCCAGCGAGTCAATTCCCTGCGCTTGGTTCCAAGCACAGAATCTCTTCCATTTTTCTGCATAAGAGTTTCTGGTGCTGGGCCTCCTGGCCTCCAAAATAACATCCATAACTGCTTTAGAGAGAGGTGTGCTTTGAATGATTACATTATCCGCCATGCAGCCAGATTTAGAGTTCTGAGTTGGCTGTGCAAGATCTGATTGTTCTGTTTGGTCAGCAAATGAGGTATTAGAGGCAATGTCCAAGCTGGGCCTTGAGACAAGCTCTTTAGGATTGGGTACCAGTGCTGGTGTGGCCTGTCTGGGGCAATCAGTATCATTTTTTGCTTCTCTTGTCTGACCTTTAGGAGTACCTTGGAGAGGAGAGGCAGAGAAGGGAAGGCATATACTTGTAAGGGCTTTCCAGCTGAATGAAAGGGCGTCCACTTTCCATGCTTGCTTGTGATAAGTCCGAGTGCAGAATCTATGTAGCTGGCAGTTGTGAGGGGAGGCGACTAGATCTATGTCTGGGCATCCCCATTTCCCTGTTATCATGTTGAAGATTTGTGGTTCCAGTTTCCACTCGTGAGGATCCATGAGGTTTCTGCTTAGCTCGTTTGCCAAAGTATTTGTCTTTCCTGGCAGGAATTGTGCTTGCAGATGTACTTGATAAGTCAATGCTGTGTTTCACAAAGTCATGGCTTGCCTGCAGAGGGGCAAGGAATGTGTGCCCCCTTGGTTGTTTATGTACCACATGAATGTAGCATTGTCCGTCTTTATCAGTAGTTGTCCTGGATGAAGTAGGTCCTTCAAGGCTGTCAGGGCATTTTGTACAGCTAGCACCTCTTTTTGATTGATATGAAGATGCATTTGGTTTGTGGGCCATGTGCCCTGAATACATTTTCCTGACATGTGCACCCCCCCCCGGCATAATCTGATGCATCTGTTGTTAGTGTCTGCCTGGCAGTGGGTAAGGTGAATGGCTGTCCCTTGTTGTGGTGACAGGCCTGTGCCCACCACAGAAATTCCTGTTGCAGGCAGGGAATAAGAGTAATTACTGTTTCCACGCTGTGGCAATGTTGAGTCCAAACACTTTTTAGATACCATTGTAGTTTCCTCATATGCAGTCTTGCATATGGAATTAGTAGAATGTAGGATGCCATGTAGCCCAGAGCCTGCAGAATTTTTCTTGCAGATAACTGGATCTTTGTTACCATGTCTTTGAAGTAAGAAGTCAGATGCCTTTGTTTATCTGGCGTGAGATACATGATCTGGGCAGTTGTATTTAAACTTGCACCCAGGAATATTATCTCTTGAGAGGGCACTAGTTTTGATTTCTTTTCGTTTACTGTGTACCCTAGGAAAATGAGTAATCTTTTTATAAATGCCAGATGCTTTAGTAGAATATCTTTGTCCTTTGCTTGAAAAAGGCAGTCGTCCAAGTAGGGGTATATTTGAATTCCTCTTTGTCTGCAAAATGCAATAACTGGTGCCAGGCATTTTGTGAAGACCCTGGGCGCAGTAGATAAGCCAAAGGGCAGTGCAGAGAATTGGTACTGCATTGAGCCAGCTATGAATCTGAGGTATCTTCTGCAAGATTGTCTGATTGGGACATGCAGGTATGCCTCTTTGAGGTCCAAAGTTAGAAGCCAAGCCTTCTTTTCCAGCATGGGCAGAAGCTGCTGTAGAGTCAACATTTTGAATTTTGGGACATCCAGAAAAGGATTTAGTATAGACAGGTCCAGAATTGGTCTCCAGGCTTTGTCCTTTCTTGGTACTAAGAAAAGTCTTGAGTAAAATCCTTGTCCCTGCTCTTGTTGTGGCACTGGCTGAATAGCCCCCATGTCCATGATCGATGAAACTTGTTTTTGTGCCTCTTGCCATTGATTGCGTGGTGGGTCTGGCATACCTTTTGCCTTTGGAAGGGTGTAAAAGTGGAACCTGTAGCCCTGAGAGACTATATTTAAGACCCATTTGTCCTGGGTGATCTTGTGCCAGTTTTGTGAAAAAAGTGCTAGCTTTCCCCCTAAGGGTGCTGTCAAAAAATAAGTGCTTGGCATTGGCAGAGGGAAGTCATTGGGACTGTTTTCTACAAGGCTGTGATTTGTCTTCTCCGCTTTTGGAGGTAGAAGCACCCCATTGTTTGGGCCTGTATGAGCCCTGGGGCTGTTGCCTGCCTCTAGGGCGTCTGAATCTGCCTCTTTGTGGTCCGTCTGAAACTGGAAAGGACCAATTCTTAGAGGGCCAGTTTCTGCTAAATCTGGGTGGCTGTACCTGTAAGAACTCCTTTACTGTCTGCATAGATTTTGCCTTATCCTCCATTTTCTTTAACACCTCCTCTGCCTTAACACCAAACAAAGTATCATGCTGTAATGGAGCATCCAATAATTTTGCTTTAACATGATCAGGCAAGATTCTGTTCCTTTAGCCAAGCATGCCTTCTAATAACAGAACCTGCAACAGCGGCCCTGCACGAGGCCTCCAGTGAATCATAGCCACATTGCAAAGTACGTTTTCCCACTTGTTCAGCTGCATGTAATAAATCCTGCAAATCTTTGTTCTCAGTACATTAAGAAATTGTCAACATTTTTTGTTTTAACAAAGACATTAAGTATTGCTGATATTTGAGCATATGAAACTGACAATTTAAAGCCCTTACAGCCAAGGTAGCAGAAGTGTAAACTTTTTTCCCTCATCTGTCCAAAGCCCTAGAATCTCTGTCTGAGGGGTCTGGGTTTTCGGCAGAAGCAGCCTTGATCCCTTTGGGACCCTGTGAGTTAGTTTCTGGGTCAGCAGCAGGGTTTTTGTAAAGAAATTTATTGGTGTCTGGGACCCTGTAGTATCTGTCCGGCTTAACAGGGGCAGAAGGTAAAGAGTCTGGAGACAGGCTGGACTCGAGAAAACATCATCCACTATGTCTAGAACAGGGGGAATTGCAAGAGGTCTGTGCTGAGGAAGTAAAAGAAAGTCTCTAAGTCTTTTCTTAGATTCGGAATAATCCTGGCTCTCCCAAAGGAAATGCTCTCTCATGGTATGCAGGGCTTCCCCAAAAGAATAGTCCCCAGGAGGAGAAGCTGAAGGAATAGAATCTTCAGCATCCGAATCCTTATAGGGAGGAACAGAATATCCATGATCAGAAGGGGAATCAGAGGAAATGGAAACCTGATCAGAGGAATCATATTCAGTGTCTTGCCTAGGCCTTTTATCAGGAGGGGGATGGGAACCCCTGATCAGAGTAATTAGGTCTTCGGCCGTTTTGAGCATCTGTTTCTTAGGCATAGAAGCTTGTCCTGGAGAATGCTGTACTGGCTTCCTTGTCTTTAAAACTGTTTTAGACTTTGTCTTGGATGCTAAAGTAGGCTTTATATAAAGTTGTGTAGGTCTGAAGACACCCTCAGAAGCCGATGCCTGCTCAGCGGCTCCGGACCCATCTGAGGGATTAATTTCCGAAGAGCCAATACTTTGAGTATCCAGAGGCCTAGCTGTCTCCACGTGGGAGTTGGAGGCGGCCTGTGGCTCTGAGGTAGCAGGAGTCAGGGGCTGCGAAAGCGCCTCACTGAGCACCGGCGAACCGGCGACTGGCCTAGAAGTGGCTTCGTCGTCGGTTTTGGACCTCGGATGGTTGTCTTTATCTTTGCGTTTTTTTATGAATTCCAGTTGTCGGTTGTTCCGACGGCATTATGTAGTTAAACCTTCTGCCAAAATAATGAAAAGCAAAATCGTACCGACGCTTAATAGTGCGTTGGTTAAATCTAGCACAAAACCAACAACTAGGCAAGGAATACACTAAGAGTGGAAATCCTTATGAGGTATTTGCTTCCCACAAGAAATGCAATTGTTAACTTTTTCTGACATCGGTCTGGAGCATGAAAAAAGTTTCCCCAATGGGGTACTTAGCTTTATTGAAGACTTCGGATATGAAATTCGAATAAAAAAATCTCAGGAGTCTGCCGACAGGCACTTGCGAACTGCTTTTGCTTCGGGCACCGCGCGGCAAGAAAGACTGAAGAAAATGGCGTCAGCTGCATCTTTTATACCCCTGGTGTACTGACGTCAGGGAAGAGGCGACAGTAACAGACGCCGGACCAGGACTTTGGAATTCAGGCCAACTGCGGGTAGCCTGCCAGCAGGATAACCCAAGTGTAATGACTGCAACAGTGAAACATGATGAACATCTGGCTAAGTCTTCCTCGAAGGAAGGCCTAAGGAGATCTTTCAAAATTAACTTGTTCTTCCTCTGCTGGGGAACTCTGGAACTGAAGGAATGACAGAACAAGCAAGTTTCCTGCAAATGAATGGCTCCGAGACACTAAACACAATTACTATGGCCATCCATAATTGACATCTTCTGGGAGCACTTTACACATTTTTTGAAACCCGAAGGTTTATGGTCTTTGGACTCTTTAGACATAATGACCAGCTAAGCAGGAACACACAAGCACAACGAGGACTAGGTCCTCTAATTTAAATGGGCCTAGGCCTAATCACACTCGAGCACGCACGCGCACACACACACACACACACACACACACACACACACACACACACAAGGACTATGTCCTCTAACTCAAACGGGCCTAGCCCTGGGAAAGAGAAAACAGGCAGAGAACTAGGTCCTCTAACTTAAATGGACCTAGGTAGAAAGATTAGTTGTAGAAGAAGGTCAGAAACTATCAAACGACCTTGCACACAAGCTAAATATCTAAATATCTAACTCTCTAATAAACAGGAGACACTGCACACAATATATGGCAAAAATAAGCACAAATGCGCAATATTAATTAGAAAACTAGCACATAGGATACCAAACAGAGAACAACAAGGGCCAATGACCAACCATTTCTCAACAACCAAAACACTAACAGGTCTGAAAACTACTTCCAGCACTACTAAACTCTATCTAGAACAAGATAAACGCTATAGGTAAACAGTAACGTAATAATAACAGAAAAGGTTTTAAACTTAGCAACGGCCAAGCAAGAAGCACATACGAAATCGTAGACACAGCAAACGAGATCTGGGGATTGTACTGGTGCAGTATGGGATACCTACCTAGCCACGAGCCAACTAAGAGACTTTGAGCTAGTAATAGGCTGAGTCGGAGCCAAGGATCGGCTCCAAACCCATATGCAAGAATAAAGGCGAGATAGGATTACAGAACATCTCAAATTCCTGGATGAAGTGTTTCTGGTGCTGTTTGTTTTGCAGATGTGCAAAAGTTTAATCTGGGCTGGATCGAAGAATTCTTTGTGTGTCAAGCACAGATCACCAGTCAACAATCTGTAGGGGACCAAGTGTTGAGACAGGGCTCTAAGGTTATTTGTATAAGTGTGTTAATTCCTATTCTTCAGGTGAGCAACTTCTGTGGGCATTTCAACTGTTGCATTTGCCTACGCAGGTACACTCCAAAGGGAGCACTGTACTCAATGATGGATCTGATAAGGGATGAGTAGAGTGGTACTACAACTTCCTTGGACCTGGATGCCATACCCTTAGTTATCAGGTGAACAACAGAATAATCTTCTTTCTACCTTAGCTACATGTCAGTCAAAGGCCAGATTACATATGCATATGTTCCCAGATATCAAATTACTACTTCTTTCAGGTTTTCCTGGTTAGGGGTCGACACAGCGGATCACCTGTTTGCTCATGATTGGCAGTGGAGATTTACGGTGTTGAGTTGCCAGCCAGCCACCCAATCTTCCATGGAAGGCACACACACGCACGCACTCATGCCTAGGGCCAATTTAGAGTACCCAGTTCACCTAAAGCATGTCTCTGGGATGTGGGAGGAAATCGGAGCACCTGAAGAAAACCCACCCGACCATAGGGAGGACATGCAGACTCCGCACAGAAGGCACCCCAGCCAAGAATTTAACCGTAGAACCTCTTGCTGTGAGGCAGCAACCCTAACCGCTGCACCACTGGGGCCGCCCTGGTCAATTATTAGGGGTGTCTCATCAACAGAGTAATTTGCTTGGGTGGACATTTTCCCAAAAGGCATTATAATCCACTTTTTTGCAATGAGTTTTAATCCATGGCTTTGGCATTACTCATTTGTCTGTGTTAGACCCTCTTGCAGGCTACTTTAGTGACATGGGGAGGGGGATTTATGACTGCTCCAAATTTGCAGTCATCTGCAAACTCAGTGAGCCAGAGGCCTTGACATTAATGCTGACCTTCAAAAATTAAATGTCAAGCAGGAGTGGGATGAACATGGAGCCTTCCCTCTAAGAAGCGCGTGTATTATCTCAGAGTGAGGCTATGCCTGGAAAAGAGTCTGATGTGTGTGTGACTGGAACGTTTTACAATGATTATGAAAAATGGGATTCTGTGAAATTTCGGCCTTTTACTGCTGGAAAACAGATCATTTGGCAGCCTCTCAGACTCCTTTGTCTCAGCACATTTAGTTACCCTGCAGCGGCACCTGCACATAAAAGTATTTTTATTGTGCTTTTCATTGCTTTCTGTGGGATGTTGGCAGTATGACTGGTATAGGGAGAGAGCTAGCTGATATGATGAAACGAAGGATGGTTGGTATATTGTGTGTGCAAGAGACCACATGGAAGGGAAGCAAGGCTAGGTGTATCAGAGGCGGTTTCAAATTGTTTTATCATGGTGTGGATGGGAGGAGAAGTGGCGTAAGCATTATCCTGAAGGAACAGTATGCCAAGAGTGTTTTGGAGGTGAAAATAGTGCCGGATAGAGTGATGTTTATGAAGCTGGAAAATGACAGTGTAATGATGAATGTTGTTAGTGCATATGCTCCACAAGTTGGGTGTGCGATGGATGAGAAAGAAAAATTTTGGAGTCAGCTGGATGACGTGGTGATGACTGTACCCAAGGGTGAGAGACTGGTGATTGGAGTAGATTTCAATGGGCATGTTGGTGAAGGGAACAGAGGGGATGAGGAAGTGATGGGTAGGTATGGTGTTAAGCAAAGGAATGCAGAAGGTCAGATGGTAGTGGATTTTGCGAAAAGGATGGACATGGCTATGATGAATACATATTTTAACAAGTGGGAGGAGCGTAGGGTGACATACAAGAGTGGAGGAAGATGCACACAGGTGGATTATATCTTATGTACAAGGGCCAATCTGAAGGAGATTGGAGACTGTAAAGTGGTGGCAGGGAAAGTGTAGTTAGGCAGCATAGGATGGTGGTTTGTAGGATGACATTGGTGATCAAGAAGAGGAGGATGAGTGTGAGGGCAGCACCAAGGATTAAATGGTGGAAATTGAAAAAGGGTAATTGTGAGGTGATGTTCAGGGAAGAGTTAAGACAGGGACTGGATGGCAGTGAAGAGTTACCGAATAGCTGGGTAACTACAGCAGAGCTAGTAAGACAGATGGCTAGAAGGGTGCTTGGTGTGACATCTGGAAAGAGGAAGGAGGACAAGGAGACCTGGTGGTGGAATGAAGAAGTACAGGAGAGTATACAGAGAAAGAGGTTGGTGAAGAAGAAGCGGGACTGTCAAAGAGATGAAAAAAGTAGACAAGAGTACAAGGAGATGAGGTGCATGGCAAAGAGAGAGGTGGCGAAGGCTAAGGATAAGGAGTATGAAGAGTTGTATAAAAGGTTGGACACTAAAGAGGGAGAAAAGGACCTAGGCTAGACAGAGGGACCGAGCTAGTAAAGATGTGCAGCAGGTAAGGGTGATGAAGGATAATGAGGGAAACATACTCACAAGCGAGGAGAGTGTGTTGAGCAGATGGAAAGAGTACTTTGAGGGGTTGATGAATGAAGAGAATGAGAGGGAGAGAAGGTTGGATGATGTGCGGATAGTGAATCATGAAGTGCAGTGGATTAGCATGGAGAAAGTAAGGATAGCTGTGAAGAGGATGAAGAACGGAAAAGCTGTTGGTCCAGATGACATACCTGTGGAAGCATAGAGGTGTTTAGGTGAAATGGCAGTGGAGTTTTTAACTAGATTGTTTAACGAAATCTTGGAAAGTGAGAGGATGCCTGAGGAATGGAGAAGTGTTTTGGTACCTATTTTTAAGAATAAGGGTGATGTGCAGAGCTGTAGTAACTACACAGAGATTAAACTGATCAGTCACAGCATGAAGTTATGGGAAAGAGTAGTGGAAGTTAGGTTAAGAAGGGAGGTGATGATTAGTGATCAGCAGTATGGTTTCATTCCAGGAAAGAGCACTACAGATGCGATGTTTGCTCTGAGAGTGTTGATGGAGAAGTACAGAGAAGGTCAGAGGGAGTTGCATTGTGTCTGTGGATTTAGAGAAAGCATATGACAGGGTGCCTAGAGAGGAGTTGTGGTATTGTATGAGGAAGTCGGGAGTGTCAGAAAAGTATGTAAGAGTGGTAACAGGATATGTACGAGGGTAGTGTGACAGCGGTGAGGTCTGCGGTGGGAGTGATGGATGCGTTTAAGGTAGAGGTGGGATTACATCAAGGAACAGCTCTGAGCCCTTTCTTATTTGCAATGGTGATCGACAGATTGACAGAAGAGATCAGACAGGAGTCCCCATGGACTATGATGTTTGCAAATGACATTGTGATCTGTAGTGAGAGTAGGGAACAGGTGGAGGAGACCCTGGAGAGGTGGAGATATGCTCTGGAGTGGTGGAGATATGCTCTAGAGAGAAAAGGAATGAAGGTCAGCAGGACTAAGACAGAATATATGTATGTGAATGAGAGGGAGGACAGAGGAATGGTGAGGATGCAAGGAGTAGAGGTGGCGAAGGTGAATGAGTTTAAGTACTTGGGATCAACAGTTCAGAGTAATGGTGGGTGTGGAAGAGAGGTGAAGAAGAGAGTACAGGCAGGATGGAGTGGGTGGAGAAGAGAGTGTCAGGAGTGATTTGTGACAGACGAGTACCAGTAAGAGTGAAAGGGAAGGTCTACAAGAGGGTAGTGAGACCAGCTATGTTATACGGGTTGGAGACAGTGGCACTGACAAAAAGGCAGGAGTCAGAGCTTGACGTGGCAGAGTTGAAGATGTTAAGATTTGCACTGGGTGTGACGAGGATGGACAGGATTAGGAATAAGTATATTAGAGGGTCAGCCCAGGTTGGAAGGTTTGGAGACAAAGCCAGAGAGGCAAGATTACGTTGGTTTGGACATGTGCTGAGGAGGGATGCAGAGTATATTGGGAAAAAGATGCTAAGGATGAAGCTGCCAGGTAACAGGAAAAGAGGAAGGCTTAAGATAATGTTTATGGCTGTGGTGAGAGAGGGCATGCAGACGGTTGGTGTGACAGAGCAAGATGCAGAGGACAGGAAGAAATGGAAACAGTTGATCTGCTGTGGCGACTCCTAACGGGAGCAGCCGAAAAAAGAAGAAGCAGCAGCCACCCTCTACACTTTTTTTTTTTTTTTTTTTTTATCAAAGTGCTTGAGATATGTTACAGGCAGTTTTTTAAATGTCAAAGTTTTTCTCTTTTTGCTGTAATTTTGAGGTCTATACTCTTCCTTTTTAGCAGAAGCACGTTCAATTTCTTTTTAAAAATGCACTTTAAAAAAGCAGG